>NW_020953950.1:278357-316068 GCF_900497805.2 Vombatus ursinus | reverse complement strand
CAATTATGTACAAACATACTATATACAGGATAAACAAGAAATAACAGAAAGAAGACACTAGTATCAAGAGGGATTAGGGAAGGCTTCCTATAGAAAAAGGGATTTAAGTTGGGACTTAAAGGAAGCCAGGGAAATTAGTAAGTGGATTTGAGAGTGAGCATTCCAAGCACAAGAGACAGCCAGAGAAAATAAGAGATGAAGGGTCTTGTTCATGGAACATCCAGGAGGCAGTGTCACTGGATCCAAGAGTATATGAAGGACTTTGAATGGCAAGCAGAGTATTTTTTAAATTTTTATTCATTTTTAACTGAAATATAAAAAGACAAAAAAGAGAACATTTTGTTGTACACAGCACAACATAAAAAGAGGATTTGACAAAAAACCATGAATGTCCATTTCATACTGTTTATTTTTTTTAAAAAAACTATGTAATAAATACTATACACCATTTTCAAAGCTACCCTGCTTTTCTGTGCTTCCTTCTAAGTTTTCTTTTGTTTTCTGCTGTGCACTTTTTATTTTTTTCTCCCTACCTAGGCCTAGAGAAGGCTACCATTAGACATAAATATGTATGTGTGTATAGACACACACACACATAGGTATATATGTAAAACCATACTATATATACTTTTATTTATCAGTTCTCTCTCTGGAAGTAAGCAGAGTATTTTGTATTTTATATCGGAGGCAATAGGAAGCCACTGGAGTTTATTGAATAGAGGGGTGACATGAATCAGACATATGTTTTAGGAAAATCACTTTGGTGGCTGAATGGAGGGTGGAATGGAGTGGGGAGAGACATGAAGCAGGCAGATTCCCCCAGCAGCTATTGCAATAGTCCAGGTGTTAGGTAATAAGGGTCTGCACCAAGATGGGGGCAGTGTCAGAGGAGAGAAGAGGGCTTATTGGAGAGATGCTGCAGAGGTGAAATAGACAAGAGAGAATGCAGAGGTGAATTAGAGGAGATGCTAAAAAGGTGAAATATGTAAGAAGCTAGGAGGTGAAATAGACAAGAGAGACTGGGAGGCCAAATAGATAAGAGAGTCTGTAGCAGTGAAATAGACAAGAGAGTTGCAAGGGGGTGAAATAGACAAGAAAGGCTGGAAGGTGAACTAGACTAGAGAGGTTGGGAGGTAAAATAGAGGAGATGCTAAAAAGATGAAATAGATGAGAGGCTGGGAGGTGAAATAGACAAGAGAGGCTAAGAGGTGAAATAGACAAGAGAGGCTGGGAGGTGCAATAGACTTGAGAGTTGCAATAGACATATGAGGCTGCAGAGGTGAAATTGGCAGGCCTTGTCAACAGCTTGGATATGGGGGATGAGAGAGAGGAGTCCAGTATTGGTTGGGAGTCTGGAGGACTAGAAGGATGGTGTTGTCCTCCACAGTAATAAGGAAAGTAGGATGGAGGATGGTTTTTGGGGGAGAAGATAATGAGTTCCGTTTTGGCCATGTTGAGTTTAAATGTCTACTGGACATTCAGTTTGAGATGTCTGAAAGGCAGTTGGAAATGCAAGGTGGGAAATCAACAGAGAGGTTAGGACAGGATAAGTAGATTAGAAAACCATCAGTATAGAGATGGTAATTAAGTCTATAGGAACTGATGAGATCACCAAGTGACATAGTATAGAAGGAAAAGAGAAGAGAGCCCAGGACAAAACACTGTGGTCACCTATGGTTACAGGATGTGACCTGGATGAAGATCCAGCAAAGGAGACAGAGAAGAAGCATTCAGAGAGGTAGGAGGAGAACCAGGTGAGAGTAGAGTCCTGAAAAACTAGACAGAAGAAAATATCAAGGAGGAGAGAGAGATCTACAGTGTCAAAGGCTTCAGGGAAGTCAAGGAAAATGAAGACTGAGAAATGGTCATTGGATTTAGCAACTAAGAGGTCATTAGTAACTTTGGGAGAGAGATGTTTCAGTGGAATTGTGAGGTTAAAAGCCAGAGGTTAAGAAGAGAGTGAGAGGGGCAGCTAGGTGGCGCAGTGGATAGAGCACCGGCCCTGAAGTCAGGAGGACCTGAGTTCAAATCCGGCCTCAGACCAAACATTTGACACTTACTAGCTGTGTGACTCTGGGTGAGTCACTTAACCCCAATTGCCTGGGGAAAAAAAAAAAAGAAGAGAGTGAGAGATGGGGCAGCTAGATGGCGCAGTGGATAGAGCACAGGACCTGAGTTCAAATCCAGTCTGAGACCAGACACTTGACACTAGCTGTGTTACTCTGGGCAAGTCACTTAACCCCAATTTGCCTCACAAAAGAGAGAGAGAGTGAGAGAGAGAGAGAGAGAGAGAGGAGAAAAAGTGGAGGCATCTATTATAGATAGTCTTTTCAATAAGTTTAATTAAGAAAGAGAGAAGAGAGATAGGACAATAGTGGGGATGGAAGGATCAACTGAGGGTTTTTTTTTTTTCAGGATAAGGGAGACATGGGCATGTTTGTACACTATAGGGAAGAGCCAGAAAAAGATTGAAGAGAAGTGAAAGAATGGTCATGATAGAGGGGGCAGTCTTTTGGAGGAGAACAGATAGGATGAGATTGCTTGAACAAGCAGAGGGGTCAGCCTTGGTAAGGAGTAAGACCACTTGATCGTGTGAAAAAGGGATGAAAGAAGAGAGAGAGAGACAGAAGGGACCTGAGTGACAGGAGATGAGGAAGAGGGGAGAAGAGGAGGCTCATGGAGAATGACCTCAATTTCTTCTGTAAGATATGAGACAAAGTTCTCAGCTAAGAGAGTGGGGAGAGAGGGAACCATGGAAGGTTTGAGGAGGGAATCAAAAGGTTTGGAAGGGCCTTTGTGGAGACTGGAATAGTGAGTTGAAAAAGGAGGTATAGTGGGATTGCCTAGGCCCAGTAGCAGTGAGGGTCCAGTTGAAGTTATATAACATAAATTTGTAGTGGATATAGTGAAAATAGTTGCATTCAGCAGCATATGTGTAGGAGCAAAGGTGGTTGAAGCTTGGCTAAGCATAATTGGTGATATGATAAGGGGCCTAGGGATACAATAGAGAATGACAGTGTAGAGTTGAATTGATTCACCAAAGAGTCAAGATGGGGAGAAGAGGAGAGTGGGTAATGCAGGGGAGGTGGCTGGGGAGACAAGGGAGGGGTCAAGGGATTGGAGGTCATGGTACAGATGAAGAGGAGGGTTATGTAAGGGGAAGCAGAAAGAGAGGTGAAAAGTAAATAGAGTATGGTCAGATAAGAGTATTTCAGAATTCTTGAATTTGGAAGTGCATTTCTGGGTAATGGCAAGATGGAGGGTATGACCATCTTTGTGTGGGGCTGAGGTGGAGTGAAGCAGTTCATGGAAGTGAGTAAGTTGAGGAGCTGAATGACTGTGGTGTTGGAGGGAGTGAAATCCCCAGGTATGAGGGCAGGAATGGCAGAGGAGAGAAAATTTCGAGCCGGATACCAGGCTCATCAAGGAAGGACGGGGAGTGACCAGAGGCCTGGAGACAAGAACTACCAGGATTTCGACTGGTATAGGTATATGGTAGGTATAGATTTGCATGAACTTCAAAGGAAAAGAGGTTACTAGGTGGTAGAAGTAGAGAGAGAGCCTGGAAATGGCAAAGCAAGGAAATCCAGCTTCCGTGAGCTTCATTTCCTCAACTTTTTTTTTTTTTTTTGGCTAGGCAATGGGGTTAAGTGACTTGCCTGGGGTCACACAGCTAGTAAGTGTTACGTATCTGAGGCTGGATTTGAACTCAGGTCCTCCTGAATCCAGGGCCAGTGCTGTATCCACTGCGCCACCTAGCTGCCCCCATTTCCTCAACTTTTTGCTTAAAAAAATTGCCGCTGATTTCTCTTGGGCCAGAGCCCTGTCTCCGGAGTCTTTAGGGCTCCAGATCTCATGCTCTTTCCAAGACTGGCAGACTCCTGGCTCACAGCCTAGTTGACTCAACAGCCTCTTGGGGGTTAGTGAGGGAGTATAAGGGTGTATTTGGAAGCCAACCTCTCCCAGGAGGGCTGGATAGGGTTAAAGTCCTGGGGGGTGGGGTGCAGAGGTCCACCATTAGCTCATTCACTGCCCTGAGGGTTTTCCTGTCCCTTTAGAAGGAGGAAGGAAAAAGTGGATTGGGAAGGGGCGAAGGGATCCAGCCGCTGCCCCGGGCCCTGGCTCAGCTTCGCTTTGCTTTGCTCATCTTGGCTTGTGCTAAGTTCCAGGTCGGCTGGACAATCATTCACTAGGCCCGTAGAGGCTCTCCTCTGCCTTCCCCTCCACAGAGCTGCTTATCAGCCCTAACCACCTTTGACCCAGGCGACGTAGGACCCGCCCTTTCCTGCCTTCCTCCCCCTGGCCTGCCAAGGGCTTCAGGGTCTGATCTTCCATGCGCAGCTCCCCCTCTACCCACACCCCAGCACCATGTTCTCCCTCACCTCCTGGCTCCCCTCACTGCCCTCCTTGGACTGGGGCTCCAGCTTACTGGACTCCCTCCTGCAAGGTTAGTCGCTGGCTATGCCCCATCCCCCAGCCCCATCTGTTGGGGTCTACCCTAGCTCCGTGGACTGCCTAGGTGTCCTCCCCAACCCTCTCCGACTCCCTGGGCTCCCCCTAGGCTTTCTCCATTTCTTCCCCTCTCTCTGTGTCTCTGCCGGACCCCAGGGGTGCCCCCATCCCTTCCCATCTCTCTGGAATCCCTGTATAATTCAGAGGTCCTTAACCTTTTGTGTGGCACATACCCCTTTGGCTTTTTGGTGAAGCCTGTGGACCCCTTCTCAGAAGAATGCTTTGAAATGCACAAAATAAAATGCACAGGATTACAAAGGATACAACTGTATCTCAATACAGTTACTTAAAAAAACAGACTCATGGACCCCAGGTTAAGAACCCCTTGTTAAATCTATTGCATCTCCCTGGGGTACGTTCTGTGTGCCTTTCCCTAGGGCTCTGGGCTTCCCTTATGTCTTTGTGGTTCCTCGGTCCTTCTAGCTCCCCCATTCCTCCACATCTCCCTAGAGTCTCTTCCTGTGTCTACAACTCCCCAGGGTCCCCCCTCCCCAATCCCTCTGAATCTCCCTAGGGTTCCACTATGTCTCTCTTAGCTCCCCAGAGTCCTCTGGGCTGTCCCTCCTCCGGCCTTTCTCCATCCCCCTCTTGGGTCCCCCCCCCCCCCCCCCCAACCCCCATTCCTGAATCTCTTCCTCACTCCCGGAGGCAAGCTTCCTTCTCCCCTGCTGCCCCATCTTTGTCTTGTCCTATCCCCCATGTACATCCTCTGGTCCCTCTATGTCCCATCTCCCTCCCCTCCCACCTTACCTTCTTCCTCCCTCCTTCCCTGAAATCTCTCCTTCCCTTCCCCCGAGGGGCTTCCTAGGGCTGAACAGCATCATTGTCTCTCCCCTCTCTCAGGCCTGATTGGAGCCTGTGGAGTCTCTGTCCTTGGCAGCTTCATGAAAATCTATTTCTTCATCTACTGTGTGAAGTGAGTGACCCATTCTTCTCTTCCCCCTTCCTCCTATTTCTCTGAACTGAGGGCTAGGTGGGGCTGAGGTAGAAGGAATCCCAGGGGCACGGAGGAAGCCTTGACTTACATCCCAGGAAAGAGGTGGGTTACTGAGTTTCTCTCTGGGCTCCGGATTCTCCTATTTTAAAAATTAAGTAGTTTGTCTGAGGGGTCCCTAGGGTCCTTTCCAATACTCCCTGGGCTGTAGGCTGACCCGGGGCCTGAGCTTTTCCCCTCCTGACATTCTGTGCCTCAATGGCTCTGACTGTCTGTGGCTCTGTGGGTCCCTGTGGGGAGGCCTAATGATTGAGCTTCCACACCATGGCTCTCCCTTGTTTCTTCCCACAGTGATCCCAAGAGAAAGAAGGAAAAGGAGTACCTGGTTTCCCAGTGGGCAGTGCTGGAGCCCCTGCACCTGCTGGGGCTGACGGCCTTCCTCGCCGTGGTCGGGGTCCGAGTGGCTGCCCTCGTGGTATTGGAGTTCTCACTCCGGGCCGTCTCTATGCTGCTGACCTTGAACAAGGTGAGACCAAGGGACTGGGGGTGGGGTGGGGGGCCTTCCCCACTACTGTCAGTGACCTGACCATATGCTCTGCAGTGTGCAAGGCACTGAATAGGGGAAGGGAGGGGAGGGGAGAGAAAAGCCCTCAGGGACCCAACCCCATCACTGGAGACTTGGGTCAAGCCAGACCCTGTAGGAAGAGGCATGAAGGCCGGCATCCTAGGATGCTGTCCTAAGACCTGACTCTAGTGGTTATGCCCAGCTGGCATGGTGGGGTCAGCACCTGACCCTGGGCTTGGGGCTGGAAGGACCAGTACGAGCAGCCTCCTAGCCCATGGTTCAGAGGCCACTCCCCTGCCTATACAACCTATGTGGAAGATGTCTGACTTGCAGATTTTGGGTAGAGGGACAGAGGTCCTAAACGGAAGAAGGCCATGAAGTAAGGAGAAATAGTGTCGCTGGATGAGACGTGGGACCTGGTTCTGGCTCTGCCTTTAACTCTGTAAGCTTGGGGCTCAGTTTCTCCGTCTATACAATGAAAAGGGTGGATTAGCTTATTTTTAAGGTCCTGGGCACTCTGCCATTCCAGGTTCTAAGGGACCTCCCTTGCTCGGACATCCTGAGATTCAGAGGTTCTGAGATTCTTGGTTTTTTGTGGGCCTGAGCCGTTGTCCTACCCCTTCTCCCTTCCCCCAATTCCAGGGCCCACTGGTCCCCGAGTTCCTCCAGCTCTTCCTTCTGTGCCAGTATTCCCTGGGCTGTGGGCTGACCTGCAGCCTGAGCTTCCTGCTGGAGGGGGCGCCACACCGCACTCTCAACTTGCTGCTCAGTCTGGGGCTGGCAGGACTTCTGGCGAGTGGGGCCCGGCGTCTGTACCACCATGCCTGCCGCCTCTATGAACTGCACAGCTGCGAGCAGTACTGCGGAGCCTGCCTCACCCTGCTGGCCAAGTGGCACGACCTCCCCACCCTGCTGGGCTGCGCCTTGCGCGTGGCCTTCCTGGTGGGCGACGTGGCGGCCGTGGCCCTCATCAACCGTGACTTCCTCACCACCTCAGAGGCCGTGCGCTTCTGGACTCCGCTTACCATCTGCTACACCTTGCTGGTCATCTACATGCAGGGTGAGGGGTCCTGGGCAGGGTCAGAGGCCAGGGAAAAAGGGAACCCAGGAAAAGATCTGCAGGGAGCACCACGGGGAGGAATGTTGTGGGTTCCAGGAACCTGTGGGATTTGTGGCCGTAAGAGAGGGACACCCAAAGACCATGAAGAGCAGGGGAGGAAGATTTCTGAGAAAACTCCTCAGGCAGTGAACCTTGGGAGGCAAGGACCACCAGAAGGGAATAGCAAGGACGGGGGAACAAGGAGAGGCCAGGAAAGGGGGAGCCTCCTGTACGGAACATTAATCATCATCATCATCATCATTTTATATCACTTTAGGTTTTACAGTAGAGAATGTCAATAATAATATTATTGTTTATGGCTATCATTTTGACAGTTTATATATAAAAAGCTTATATATATAAAGTTTATATATAAAAGCTATATATATAGCTTTAAGGTTTATAAAGCATTTTACACTTGATCTTTACAACATCTCTGTGACGCAGGAGCTATTATTCATCCCCATTTTACAGATGAGGAAACTGAATCAGGAAACAGTTAAATGACTTGGCCAGAGTCACACAGCTAGTGTCTAAGAAAAACTGTAGAAGACCTAAGTTTGAATCCCAGAGTGTTGGACTAGGAGGTCAGAAAGATCTGGGGCTCAAATCCCAAATCAGATACTAGCTGTGGGACCCTATGCAAGTGACTTTACCTTTCCTTTATTTGAATTCTGGTCTTTCTGACTTCGAGTCCAGCATTCTACCTACTGAGCCACCTAGAGGGAGGTGACAGATGGAGGCCACAGAGTGAGAAAGCATGGGGTGATACCGTCCAATGTGGCCTTAGAGAGGAGGCCAAGCAGTTTATAAAACGGGGATTACTTATAGCTCCTACCTCCCAGGGCTGTTGCCCAGGTTGAAGAAAACCACATGTAAAGCACTTTGCAAATAAATCTGAAAGCACTTTAGATACCCGAGCTATTGCTATTACTGGGGGAGGAGAATATTCAGAAGTGAATCCTTTATGTGGTTGGAAGTGGTAAGAGGGAGGAAGATGTGGGAGACTCATGTTGAGGAGAGGATTGAAGAGGGAGTCATTAGGTGAGTGAGGAAACCTGGGAGGTCATGAATCCACAAGGATAGTGAGAAGGGGAGAAGGGGTGAGGGCGTCCTGGCTAGGACACTCAGCCGCACTGTGCCCTTCACACAGAAGAGCAGCGACACCATCCGAGCACACGGAGCCAATACCAGACGGTGTTCGTGCGAATGGGCGGCCTCTTTATCCTCCTGCTGACCGTCGGCCGCTGGCTGGACCTCATGGGCGTCTTCATCTCCCTCTTTGGGGAGCTCTGGTGCCTGGCTAGTTCTCGAGTCCTGCTTGACCTCTGTCAGAAGCAGGTAGGACCTGGGATCCCCCACTCTCCAAAATCCTTCCATGGAGACCACAAACTTGGAATGTTCCCCATAGCAATGATTGGGGGGAGGTGGGGGGCCAGATGAGGAATCCAGGGGACACTAAGGTTGGAGGGACAATGTCAAGAGGGCAGCCTGGTGTGCCCAGCAATGTTCCCCTGATACCGCTGGATGTAGGTGCAATTCCCAAGGGTCAGGAGCTGAAACTGAGAGGTTCTAGGCCAGGAGTGGGGAACCTGTGGTCTCGAGGCCACATGTGGCTTTCTAGGTCTTTGGGTGTGGCCTTTTGACTGAGTCCGAGTTTTACAGAACAAGTCCTTTTATTAAGGGACACATTCTGTGAAGTTTGGCTTCAGTGAAAGGGCTGTACTTGAGGACACAGAGGGCCACATGTGCCTCGAGGCCACAAGTTCCCCACCATTGTTCTAGGCTATAAGGTAGTGGTTCTCAAACTGTGGTCTCAGGATCTCTTTACACGTTTAAAAATTATTCAGGACCTCCCAAAGAACTTTTATTTATGTGGGTTATATCTGTTGATACTTCCTGTATTAGAAATTAATACAGTAGTATTACTTAGTATTATTATCTTAGGGTTATTATTGTTGTTGTTTAGTTGTTTCAGTCACATCTGACTCTTCGTGACTGCATTTGGGGTTTTCATGGCAAAGATACTGGAGTGATTTTCTGTTTCCTTTTCCAGCTCATTTTACAGATGAGGAAACTGAGGCAAACAGGATTAAGTGACTTGCCCAGGGTCACACAGCTGGTAAGTGTCTGAGGCTGGATTTGAACTTAGGTCCTCCTGACCCCAGGGCCAGTGTTCTATCCACTGCACCACCCAGCTGCCCCCATCTTAGTGTTATTATGAAAATGATTTTGACCTCCTAGACCCTCGTTGATCCTTAGACCGCATTTTGAGAACCATGGCTAGGGGAAAAACTGTGGAGGACCTAAGTTTGAATCCCAGAGTGTTGAACTAGGGGGTCAGAAAGACATGGGGCTCAAATCCCAAATCAGATACTAGCTGTGAGGGGGCAGCTAGGTGGCGCAGTGAATAGAGCACCGGCCCTGGATTCAGGAGGACCTGAGTTCAAATGTGATCTCAGACTCATAACACTTACTAGCTGTGTGACCCTGGGCAAGTCACTTAACCCCATTGCCTGGCCAAAACAAAACAAACAAAAAAACCCGATACTAGCTGTGGGACCCTATGCAAGCAACTTTACCTTTCCAAGCTTAACAGTTTTCCCATCTGCCAAATGGGGTTGATGATACAACCTACTTAAGTGGGTTGTTGTGAGGTTTAAATGAGGTCTTATATGCAAAATGCCTAGAGACAGCCAGGTGGTGAAGTAGATAGAGCACAGGACCTGGAGTCAGGAAGACTTGAGTTCAAATCCAGCCTCAGATACTTACTAGCTGCGTGACCTTGGGCAAGTCACTGTGTCCTGTCTGCCTCAGTTTCCTCATTTATGAAATGAGCTGGAGAAGGAAATGGCAAACCACTCCAGGATCTTTGCTGAGAAAAACCCCAAAATGGGGTCATGAAAAGTTGGATACAATAAATAACAATAGCAAAATGCTATTACTATTATTGTTGCTTGCTATCAGTTATTTTGGATGAGTTGTTTACCCTTTCTGTCCCTCAGTTTCCTACTCTGTAAAATGAGAGAAATCATATTAGACGGTCTGTAAGGTCCCTTCCCTTTCTAATCCTGTGATCCATGTATCCAGCTTATTAGACATCTCCCTGAATCTCTAAAAAATTTTTGTTTTCTCCCACTAGTCCCTGGCCCTGCCCAACTCCAAAAAGTGGCCCAGGCTGCTTTGGCTCCCAGAGACGTCACAGATCATCATGAATTGAAAGTAGGAAGGGGGGAAAAAAAAGTAGGAAGAGAACTTAAAGGTCATCAGGTCCAACCTCCTCATTTTATAGATGAGAAAATTAAGAGACAGAAGAGGTTGAATGACTTGCCCAAGGTCATATAGCTAATGTTTCCTTTTTTTCCTACTTTATTTACTTTAACATTTATTTTTAAAAATTTTGAGTTCCAGGGCAGCTAGGTGGCACAGTAGGTAGAGCACCGGCCCTGGATTCAGGAGAACCTGAGTTCAAATGCACCCTCAGACACATAACACTTATTAGCTGTGTGACCCTGGGCAAGTCACTTAACCCCATTGCCCAGCCAAAACAAAACAAAAATTTTTGAGTTCCAAATTTTCTCTCCCTCTAGCCCCTCCCTCACCCATTGAGAAGGCAAGCAATATGATACCAGTTATACATGTGAAGTCAGTCAAAACACATTTCTATATTAGCCATGTTGCACTAATGAGTGTCTGAGGTAGGATTTGAGCCCAAGGTCTTCCTGGCCACAGGTCCAGAATTGTATCCATCATGCCATACTGCCTCAGCTCAGCATCCTCAGAATCCTATGGCTGAGAGTCAGCCTAGAGCACTGGACCTAGAGGCAGGAAGATCTGGGTTCAAATCTCACGTCAAAGACTCAATAGCTTTGAGACTTTGGCCAAGTCTTTGAATCCTGGCTTCCTCACTTGTAGAATGAGAATTAGTAATAGCACCTACCTACCAGGTGGCTAGGTAGCTCAGTGAAATGCTGAGCCTGAAGTCAGGAAGACCTAAGTTCAAATCTGGCCTCCGACCCTCACTAGTTGTGGGACCCTGGGTAAGTCACTTTACCTCTGTCTGCCTTAATCCACTGGAGAAGGAAATGGAAAACGACTCCAGTATCTTTGCCAAGAAAACCCCATGTAGAGTCATGAAGAGTTAGATATGACTGACTACAACCTACCTCACAGGATGGTTGTAAGACTCAAATGATAGGGAGCAGCTAGGTGGCTCAGTGGATAGAGCACTGGCCCTGGAGTCAGGAGGACCTGAGTTCAAATCTGGCCTCAGACCGGACTAGCTGTGTGACCCTGGGCAAGTCACTTAATCCCAACTGCCTAAAAATGAAAAAAAAAATAAGAGATTCAAATGAGATAATGGATTTTGCTTTGCAAACCTTCAGGTGCTCTCTCTATATGCTTTATCATATATATGTATGTGTGTGTGTGTGTACATATATATATATGAATAACTATTGTTATTCCTAGCATTAAAGGGGATGGTCTCTTATTCATTCTGTCTTGCTCAGGATCTCTCCCAGATACCTTCTGTGGTAGCACCGAGTCAGTAGAAGCCAGAAGTTCAACCTGAGCCCCACCTCTCCAAAGATAAGGCTCATTCCTAAGATCAGGATGGCAGAAGTGTGAGCTCTTCCAGGACCTGGAGCCCAGCAAGGACTGACCTACTGTGGGGGAGGTCTTAGAAGGACAGAGCTGGAGATATAGCCCTGCTGGACGGGGCCACCCTAGGACTCTTCTGTGGTCCAGAAGGAAAGAATTCTGTTGGCCTGCAGAAAGGACTCCTTGGAGATAGTGGAGTTTCCAAATCAGAGCCAGGCCTGGACCGGACAGAGAGAACCCAGCTCAAATTTGGTATTATGGTCGTTGAACTAAGGTTAAGCTGCTGATCTTATCCCCTGTTTACCTCTTCGGGCGGAAGGAATGGGCAGCTGACAGTCCTCGGTGGTGGGAAGGATCCTGTACCATCCCCTCTCTGGCCTCCCTTCCTTGTCTCATAAGAAATAAAATATTCAGACCCTTCCCACAGTGTGTTATCACAGAGCCCATTCCAGCTCAAATGTTCTTAGAGGCCATCTAGCCCCAAATAGGGAGACTAAAGTCCAAAGAGAGCAGATGGCTTGTCTAAGGTTACACGGCCAATTGGTGGAAGAGTAGAATTCAGAACCTGCAGCCTGGCTGCAGAGGGAAAGGAGCTGAACCTGGAGATGAAGATCCCTGTCACAGAAATGTATGAGTAATGATGAGATAGGTATGGCCACAGTGTAGTAATCATTTATAATGTACCCAACGCCGGGGGGAATACAGCTGAATCTCCGAGTTGGATGGGCTCTCAGTGGCTCCCTATTCCAACCTCTGAGTAGGAATTCCTTTTACAACAGCTTGGACAAGTGTAATCCAGCCTTCACTTGAGGACCTCCAGGAATGAAGAATTTGCCCCATTTTGAGATAGCCCCTTCTGCTTTGGGACAGCTCTTGTTGTCAGGAAGTCTTCCAAATCCCTCTGCCATTTCTACCTGTTGAGTCCTGTGCTGCTCTGTGGACCCAAGCAGAACCAGTCATAAGGGAAAAACATATCATGGTAACATCTGTCCCAAAGTGGGGGGTGGCTCAGGAAGGAATGGGGTTCGCCCTCTCTAGAAGACTCAAGGTCAGGCCATTTGACTGGCTCCTTGGGTCCAAGAGATTGTAGAAAGAATTCTTGGACTAGATGACCACTAAAGAAAGACCATAGCAACTCTGAGAATCAGTGATTCTGTAAAGTCGAACTCCTCTTCCAAAGGACAGCCTTTCAAAAGCTTAAAAAGAATCATCATGGGGGCAGCTAGGTGGCGCAGTGGATAGAGCACCGGCCCTGAAGTCAGGAGGACCTGAGTTCAAATCTGGCCTCAGACCAAGCACTTGACACTAGCTGCGTGACCCTGGGCAAGTCACTTAACCCCAATTACCTCAAAAAAAAAAAAAAAAAGTCATCATGTTCCCTCTCTGAGTTTTCCTTTCTTTAAACTAAATATTCCCAGTTCCTTTAACTATTTCTCGTGCGTCAGGGGTCCTTCCCCATCCACATTGTCCTGTAGCAGATGTACTCTCTTGACACATGCATACACGATCCTCTAAATAAGGCCAAGAAAACATGGTGGCTTTCCCCTCCCTAGTCCTCACTGCAGACTGAGCTCCCATTTTTGGCCACTGTATCCCACTGTTCCCTCTGTTGACTCATCGACCGGCTTAAGAAAATGAGGGTTGACTCAGTTTTGGAGATGACACTTAGACACATAAAAACTGAATATCTATGCCATACTCTGTGACTAATTAAGGCCTAATCTGGTGGCAAAGCATTTAGAATTTGCAGTGAGTAAAGTCAGTACTAGCAATGAGTCAGATAGGAAGCTGCCTTGGGCACAATGAAGGATGCTTATTTATATTCACTTTTTTAAGGTTCTTTTCTTTTTCTTTCTGATTTAAGAAAGGAGAGGCAGTAGAGTATTGGTCTCAGACTCAGGAACACTAGGATTTGAGTCTAGCCTCTGACACACTGGCTGTGGGCAAGTCATTTAACCTCTTAAGGCTCTAGGCAATTATCTAAGACCTCAACTTGTGAAGATGGTGCCAGTCTACATTGGAGTTACCAACATCAGTGAAATCTCTGGTCTACTTCCTATCCCCTATCCTTTTCCCCCTCAATCTATTATTGATGCTCATCTCTTTTTTTTTGTATCAATCTTTTATGTATTTTAATCGTATTTTATCTTCTCCCCAATTACATGTAAGACAATTTTTAGCATTCATTTTTACAAAATTCTGAGTTCCAGATTTTTCTCCCTCCCTCCATCCCCTCCTCTCTTCCTAAAATGGTAAGCAATTTGATATAGATAATACATGTGGTATCACGTAAAACTTATTTCCATATTAGTTCATATTAGTGAAATAAGATACAGATCAAAGGGGAAAAAACCATGAAAAATAATAAAGTGAAAAAAGTATCCTTTGATCTGCATTCAGAGTCCATCAGTTCTTTATCTGGATGTGGATGGCCTTTTCCTTCGTGAGTCCTTTATACTTATCTTGGATCATTGTGTTGCTGAGAAGAGCTGGGTCATTCATAGCTGGTCATGACACAATGTTGCTGATACTATGTACAGTATTTTCCTGGTTCTGCTTATTTCGCTTTGCATCAGTTCATACAAGTCTTTCCAGGTTTTTCTGAAACCCGTCTGCTCATCATTTCTTATTGCACAGTAGTATTCCATTATATTCCTAGTAGTGATATTGCTGGATCAAAGGGTATGCACAGTTTGGTTGCTTTTTGGGCATTGTTCCAAATTGCTCTCCAGATGGTAGGATCAGTTCACAAGTTTATGAACAGTACATTAATGTCCTAGTTTTCCGACATCCTCTCCAACATTTATCGTTTTCCTTTTTTGTTAAAGTAACCAATCTGATAGGTGTGAGTTGTTTTAATTTGCATTTCTCTAATCAAAAGTGATTTAGAGCACATCTTCATATGCTTATAGATAGCTTTGATTTCTTCATCTAAAAATTATTTGTTTACATCCTTTGATCATTTATCAATTGGGAAATGGTTTGTATTCTTATAAATTTGACTCAGTTCTAAACATATTTGAGAAATGGGGAGGATTCTGATTTTTGATCCACTTTGCTATCCACTTCCATTAGAGTTTATCCCTTTCACATTCACAGTTATGAATGGGCACTGCCTCAGTCAAACTGAGACCTGTTAAAGACCTTAGCTTGAAAAAGCCAAGGTCCCCATTACATCCTGGGCCACCTCCAGTTGTCCTGATCCATATCTGGCCATTGGACCAAGATGACTTTGGAGGAGAAAGTGAGGCTGGTGACTTTGCACAGCCCAGCCTCATTTAAATCTAATTCACTTGCAAGTCATGGCATCACCTACCTGATGTCATGGTCCAATGTGAGAACAAATGACAAAACAGTATGATTACTGTGTATTTTCCTCCATCCTATCTTTTTCCTGTTTGTCCTCTCTCTCCTTTCACCCTTTCTCTCCTCAACAGTGTTTTGCTTCTGTCCACCACCTCCCTTGGTTTGCTCTCTCTTCTATCAGTGCCCCCCCTTACTCAATTTCCTCCTTTTCTACTTTACTGTCAGGTAAAATAGATTTCTATATTCAACTGATTGTGTATATTATTCCCATTACTGATGAGAGTAAGGTTCAAGTGATGCCCATTGCCCACTGTCCCATCTTTCTCTTCACTGTAATAGGTTATTTTGTTTGTTTTTAATGAGGCAATTGGGGTTAAGTGACTTGCCCAGGGTCACACAGCTAGTAAGCGTCAAGTGTCTGAGGTTGGATGTGAACTCAAGTCCTCCTAACTCCAAGGCTGGAGCTCTATCTACTGTGCTACCTAGCTGACCCTTGTGATAGGTTTTTTGGGACCTCTTCATGTGAAATAATTTACCCCATTCTACCTCTTCCTTCCTTCTGCATCCAGTGTACTCTTTTCTCCTATCTTAATTATTTTTCTGTTTCATTCACTCAAATTCGCCTTATACCCATACCCTCTGTCTATGTTTACTCCACCATCTTGGCTTCTGGAATTCTCACCTCTTTTTTAAAACTATATTGTCACTTCTCAATGACTTTCCCTCTCCTTGGCCTACTTCTTTCACCCTCTGCTCCAGCCACGTATGAAAATGGATGCCTCATTCCATACCTCTGGGTTGAGTGGGAGGAGAAAGGCTTCACCATCAGTTCCCTGGAGCCCTGCTTGGACACTAAATTGTTCAGGGCTCTGATGCCTCTTAATGTTGTTTTTACATTGTAATCTGCGTAATTTCTCCATGTCCTGCTCCCTACCAAATCTCCCCAAGTTTCTCTGACTTCTTCAAATTCACCATTTCTTTTTTTTTCTTTCCTTTTTTTTTTTTTAGGCAATTGGGGTTAAGTGACTTGCCCAGGGTCACACAGCTAGTAAGTGTCAAGTGTTTGGTCTGAGGCCAGATTTGAACTCAGGTTCTCCTGACTCCAGGGTCGGTGCTCTATTCACTGCGCCACCTAACTGCCCCTTAAGTTCACCATTTCTTAAGGTGCATCAATATGGCCTTTATTCATGTACCGCAACTTGTTCAGCCATACCCTAACTGATGGGCACCTACTTCCCTTCCAGTTGTGTGATGCCACAAATAAGTGTGGCTATAAATATTTTGTCAATAGGTGACCTTTACCTACCTCTCTGACCTCCTGGGGAAGGGTATTCTTTTTTTTTCTATAAATGCATGTATTCATTTATTAATAGATCTGTAATCTAATTGCTATGGGTACTTTCTTCAGTGGTACAGATCATCTATCAATGTCTTCTCTTCCAGTTCAGTCTCATCTCTGTTCTCCCACAATCCTCCACAGGGTTTTCATCCAGGGTGCTGGGATCCTTCCTCTACATAAGATCCTTTGAGTTTAGGTCGATGCCAGTAGAGCTCGGACGCTGTCAGTTAACCCTTGCACCCTTGCCACCCTTCACAATCTAGATCCCTTTCCAAGCTTATTTCACATACTTGCTATTGCTTGAACTTGGCACTCTTCCTTGACCCCCCCCACCTCTCAACCACCTTTGCCCCCCACAGCTGCCTTTGTACAGATTATCTCCCATGCCTCCTACCCTAAGCTTCTTAAAATACCTCCATGGCATATGTGTGTGTATATATATATCTCCAATCGTGCAAATAAAGTGAAAAATAGTATGCTTCAGTCTGTATTCAGATACCATCAGTTTTTTCTCTGAAGGTGAATAGAATTTTTCATCATAAGTTCTTTGGGGGGAAGCTAGGTGGCTTTTGTTTTGACATCTTCATATTTTTCCCCAATATCCCTCCATCTGCCCCCAAGCCCCTCCAGAGAGCCATGCCATCCCATATAATTAATAGTGTGTTTTTAAAGACCAAAAAAAAAGGGAAAGAAGAAAAAACCAGCAGAACTGATCAACAATGAAAAGTCTGGAAATGTGTCTGATGTTCACTTGTGGACCTCCTACCTCTGCAAAGAGATGGGAATATATTCACGTATCTCTTCTTTCTGTTCTTTATAATTTTGCAACATTAATTTTTTATTTGTCTTGTGTTTCTTTCCATTTACAGTTCTGTAGTCATGTATATGTAATTTTCTTGGCTCTGCTTACTTCATTCTCAATCAGTTCATATAGCTTTGTCCATGAATTTTTTTTCAAGGCAATTGGGGTTAAGTGACTTGCCCAGAGTCACATAGTAAGTGTCTGAGGCCAGATTTGAATTCAGGTCCTCCTTACTCTAGAACCAGTGTTCTATCCACTGTGTCACCTTGTTGCCCCTCCTTTTACACCTTTACACTCTTAAAAATTATTGAGGACCCCACACCGAGAGCTTTTGTTTATGGGTCATGTTTATTGATATTTAGCATGTTAGAAATTTAAATGTCTTAGTATTATAATGAAGATAGTTTTGACCTCAGTAACCCCTAGAAGGATCTTGGGGACCACCAGGCACCTGGACCACACTTGAGAACTAGCACTGTATGCAATGATACCTTGGACACAGCAGGTATTTGAAAGGTTTGTTGGTTTGGATTGGACTGGTCCGCCTCCCTTTCTGATTAATGATGTCTGATGATTTCTTCTACCCTGCTCCTCCTGTGGACTTGTACTACACTCCAGTTTACTCCTACTATGTGCCTCCCCACTGTCCTTTGGATGGTGACCAGTAGCTTTAATTCTTTGGTGTCTATAGGAATCCATGTTAGTATCACTAAAGAAATTTTGGTGTTAGAAAGATGGGCCATTAAAATGAACGGTGCAGTTTCCCAAAGGTAATCCGGACTGTTCTACTCCTCCTGCCCAATTTTGGACTCTTTAAAATGATTATTCATCCATAGTGTCTGTCTAGTATATACACAAACACACATATACATACACATATGTATGTATATATGTGTATGTATATATGTGTGTATTTGTGTGTATGTATATGTACCAATGAATCCACTATCAATCCAACTGCATACAATAGACAGGAAGATAGGAAAGGGAATGTTAGTAAAATGTTTAACAACTGTGGCTTGCGAGGGGGGTAGGGGGGAAATCCACATGATGCACTTTTAAGTTTAATCTGCATTATTTTTAGTAGTATTTTATTTTTTTCCAATTACATGTAAAGAATGTTTTCAACATTCACTTTTATAAGATTTTGAGTTCCAAACTTTTTTCTCCCTCCCTTCCCCCACCTCCCCAAAATGGCAAGCAATCTGATATAGGTTATACATACACAATCATATTAAACATATTTCCTCATTAGTCATGCTGCGAAAGAAGAATCAGAACAAAAGGGAAAAACCAAGAGAAAGAAAAAACAAAAACAAAAAACCGTGTTTAATCTGCATTATTAATGTTTTCCCTTCCTTAGTCTAGGTAATCATCAAAACAATAAATCAAGTTCTGATTTATAGCATTCTGCTGATGTCTGAGGTGTAAATGCTCACACTAAAAATTCAACAATGAGCTTTTCAGTGGTTTCAGTTGGGCTCCATCATGCTCCTGCATTCTGCTCAAGCTCTTGAGTGACTAGTGAGGTAGCCTAGAATCTGTAGTGGGGCCCTGAGTCTGTAAACAAAATGTCATCTGCAAATGGGAGCATTGGGAGCTCATCATGTGTAAGGACCTTCTTTTCCATCTGAACTTTGTGCTGGACATTCTTTTTGATAATGGTAAACACCTTTGACAAACATTTGTGTCCCTGTTCTTTGCTTCATTTGACAATATTCAAAAGGTCATTGAACAGATCTACCTGTTACATCCTTTAAGGAATCTTGGCACAGTGCCTGGCACAAAGCAGACATTCCTTGAGGGCAGGAACTGTCTTTTTGCCTCTTTTTGTATCCTCAGTGCTTTGCACAGTGCCTGGCACATAGGTACTTTATAAATGTGTATTGATTGATTGATTAATAAATGTTTGTTTATTTGATTTTTACACACGCATGGAAAATATCACAGAAGAGAGACTTCTTAACCTGGGGTCTATGAACCCTCTTTTTTAATATGTTAACTAGATTTCAATATAATTGGTTTCCTTTGTAATCCAGCTTATTTTATTTTGTGCATTTGAAAGCATTATTTTGAGGAGTCCAGAGGCATCACCGTACTGCCAAAGGGGTTCCTGATATACAAAAAGGTTAAGAACCTTAGCTCCAAGGCATCATTTTGTTCTCCAGATTCAAATGTTATTTTTATAGTTGTCAAAAAAAAATGAGTGGGAATAAAAATAATATTTTGTATAGACATAAAAATGGAGTGGGATTTTGTATTTGCTGCAGTTTTCAGTCAGTTGTGTGACCATAAAGAGGTGTTCTGCTGCAGATCACCAAATAAGGAAATCTTCATCAAGGATGCCTTTCATGGGTGTATAGATTGTTCTAATGAAGATTTCATAGAGCTGGGAAAGTAGATGCATAAGTAAGTAGTTACTGATCACCTTTTTTTGGCAGTAATAAATAAAGTCTATGATTTTTTTGGGACGGGAGGCTAGGCAATGGGGTTAAGTGACTTGCCCAGGGTCACACAGCTAGTAAATGTTATGAGTCTGAGAACAGATTTTAACTCAAGTCCTTCTGAATCCAGGGCCAATGCTCTATCCACTGCGCCACCTAGCTGCCCTGCAAGTCTATGAATTTTTCCCCCAGAATTTCTATCAAGGAGGTAATGTGCTATGGAGGTTAGGGCCCTAGACTTAGAATAAAGAAATTTTGGGTTAAAATCCTACTTTTTCACTAGTTTTATGACTGTGGACAAGTCGCTTAATCTCTCTTGATCTCAGTTTCCTCAGCTCTAAAATGAGGAGGTTGAATTAGGTGTCCTCTGAGGTCCCTTCCAGACTAAATCTAAGATCCTATGATCCTATCTTTCTCTCTCAAATATCTTGAGAATTGATCTTTCGATGCCCACAAAATGTATCCCCTCCAGCAAAGAGTTCCTCTGTGTGTTCTTCTTCTAGTCCAGCTATTCTCCTCATCTTTGTTTTCTTTAGCATCATCTCTATTCCATGAAGCAGAAGATTAGGGACTGTGATGTTAGAGTCCAAATAGTCTTAATGCCTTTGATGGAAGGAGCAATTTGTTGCATAATCTTGACAGATCTTTTCCATTTTTTTTTTTTTGCTTATCGTCTTCCTTTGAGTGTCATCCTTGAATGTTCTCAGGAAGATCTGTTTTAATTGGGTTAATTGCCAAGTTTTCTGCAAGCTTGGTTTTTTCCTCCACCAGTTTTCATTCTTTTGTGAGATGATATTATTCATAATCTTCAAATATCCTCCTCTATAAGATCTTACAAATAAGCTTACATTTTGCCCCTGACTACCCCACTCTCTGCTGAGCAAGGAGATTAAGTATTTTCTGATTGAGATCCTTTCCATGGTCTTTTGATTTCCTTGTTGTGGCAAATGTTTTATATCAATTAAACTTCCTTAGGATGTGATGATTATGTATGTGTGTATGTGTTGATCTATATCTGTGCTTTTATCGATTTCCCATTTTTTAGAGTCAATAGTTTATTAAATTAAGTCAGGTTGGAGTTGTTTTTATTGCATGTCATATATCTTCATTTTTAATATTCAAATTTAATCTTTGCTTTATTGCCATATAGGTAACCAATTGTTTCCTGTCAATTTCATTTTTTGTGATGCTGAATGGTACTCCCCATGTCCAGTCCCGCTAGACTTTCCTTGAAGGAAGAATTATTTATAGGGGTGAAGCTTTTGTGTAGCATACAAACCTTTGGCTTCTTCCATTTCTTAATTAATTTCTTGATTCACCATTTTCTTACATCCTCACCTTTGTATTAAAGTCATCAAGTATTTGAGTCCTTGCTGTTTTAATTTGGAGGATTACTTATCAAGTTCTTTATAGAATTTCTATGATTATTTCATAGTAGTCTTTTTACAAATGCTCATCATGAGCTCTGCAATATGAGATAACCAGCTGTCCCATAGAATATTTTTTTAAATTACCTTTGATGGTAACACCAACTCCATTATTTGTCTGTCCAGGGAAGACCTATGAATTAGCCTCCCATTTAAAAGAATTTCCTTTTGTCTTCTAATTTCATTTACAGTACGAATGTCTAGACTGCTATTCTTCAGTTTCTCTAGTGATATGTCTTCTTATTGACCATTGGACAAAATTCTCTCATTTGTAATACTAATAGTTGTTAATGTTTAAGACATTCTAAAGACTACTCAGTGTTTAGGAACCTCTAGCCCCCCCCCCCTTTTAATGTTTTGATGCATTCTATTTTGACAAAGTACATAGCCAAAATACCACTTAGTTTGTCCATTGCTAACAAAAAGGAGGAACAATTCCTTTAACATTGACCATGTGGCACTAACACTGACCTTTGTAATTGACCTAAGCTTTGTTGCCCCTCCACATTAACTTCATTTGTGACCATTGTATGTCTCCCATGTTTCTCTGCCTTCTTCATATTCATCATTATTTATCCCCCTTGACTCTTTTTCCTGTTCTGCCATGGCTGCTGAAGAAATGGAAGGTATCTCTCCAGGACAGGGGACTATTTTGTATTTTTCTTTGTTCCATGGGTTGCCATAGCCAAGAATTTATCACCAAATATCCAGAGGGCTGTTGATGGAGTTCTCCATACTTGCTCAGGTTATTCCTTAAGGAGTAAGCACAATTGATTGCTGGGACTGTAGTCTAAGCCTTTACAACATGGTAGAACTTGCCAGAGATAGAATTGCATTAACAATTCTGAAAATCTAGGTCCGTGATATGATGATTGGGATTGGACGTGATAGAGGGTGTTGTTTATTATCCCAGAAGATCAAATAAATATCCAGGTAATACTTATTAAGTATCCATTCTGTGAACACAAATGGACAAAAAGTAGCACAGTTTGTGTTTTTAAGGAACTTATAGTCTATTTATATGGTTACACATTGACATATACTGTACAATGTAGAGCATGGTTTATATGGGGCAAAAAGATGATCCTAACAAAGGGTTAGAATAGAATTGACTGAAGGAGAGAGAACTTTCAGCTGAGCTACATCTTCAAGGAAGATAAATCTCGGAGACAGAACAGAGGAAAGACTGTATACTTACAAGAGAGAGGAGGTAGCCTCCATGAAAACATAGAGGCAAGAGAGCACAGAACAAGATCAGGAAATATAGGTTGATTAAGGTTGAGGGTGGGAGGAAGGGATCCCCAGAGGGACTCTGAGAGGGATGAGTAGATTAAGAAATAAAAGGTCAAGGTAACTGGTAGCAGTAAATTAGACCAATGAGGAAGAATAAGGTAAATAGGATGAGAAGGATAATGAGGAAAAATAGAATGGAGGAAAATACACAACAAGTAATTTTAACTTTGAATGTGAATGGGATGAATTTACCCATAAAATGGAAATGGATAGCAGAATGTATTAAAATTTTCAGTTCAATAATATGTTGCTTTCAGGAAACACAATAAAAATGAGAGATATACACAGTTAAAATAAAGGGCTGGAGTAGAATTTATTAAGTAAAAAAAGCAGGGGTAGCAATCATGATCTCAGACAAAGTTAAAGCTAGAATAGATTTAATTAAAAGAGAAAAATTGGAAAATGACACTGTGTCACCAATATTATTCAATATTGTTTAGGTCTCATTTCTCAAATATATAAAGAACTTTGTCAAATTTAGAAGAACAGAAGTTATTCCCCAATTAATAAATGGTCAAGAGATATGAGCAGGTAGTTGGTTTTTTTTTTTTTTGAAGAAATCAAAGCTATATATAATATATGAAAAAATGCTCTAAATCATTATTGGTTAGAGAAATGCAAATTAAAACAGCTTTGAGATATCATCTTACACCTATCAGATTGGTTAAAATGATAGATGCCTTCAATTGGGGAATGGCTAAATAAGCTGTGTGTATATGATGGTGATGGAAAACTACGTAATATAAGAAAGGATGAGTTGGTTGATTTAGAAAAACATGTAAAGACTTAGACCTCTAAAGGAACATGTTATCCACCTCCAAAGAAAGAACTGAGAAATAGAAATATGCATATTATGGTCTTACATACATGTACATGTGTATGTGTGTGTGTGTGTGCATTTAATTGTAGCCTTCTCTAGGGTGGAGTATGTGGGAGGGAGGGAAAAAAATAAAATAAAAAGCACAGAGTAGAGAACAAAAGAGACCTAGAAGGAAGCACTGGGTAGCTTTGAAAACAATGTGTAGTATTTATTACATAGGTTTTCTTGAAATGGAAATTCATTGTTTTATATTAAATCCTCTCTTATGTTCTACTGTGTACATGGAAAGGTTTTTTTTTCCTTCCTCATTTTGTGTTTAAGTTTAAAATGCGTAAAAAAAATTAAAAAATAGATTAGAGATCAAAGAATACTAAAAAAGAGTTCTCAAAAGAATTAGACTATTAAAAATTCTTTCTTGTGAAAGCATAATCACTAATATTAAGAGAAATGCAAATCAAAACAACCCCAAGATTTTACCTCACTCCCAGCAAAATGGCAAAGATGATGATAATAGATGGGAATAGTTAATGTTTGAAGTGTAGGCACATTAATGCATTTTTGGTTACACCGTGAATTAGTACAACCATTCTGGAAAACATGCAAATGATGCATGCAAATTCTGGAATTACACGAATAAAACGATAAAAAAAAATTCAAATTCTTTGACCCAAAGATTCCCCTACGAGGCTCTTGTTAGGTCACAGAAAAAAAGAAATGATCCATTTATACCAAAATATTTATGACACCATTTTTAGTGGTAGCAAATAACTGGAAACAAAGTAGTTTGGGAAGTGGCTAAACAAATTGTAATACCTAATTATAATGAAATATCATTGCGTTGTAAGAAACATTGAATATGATGACAACAGAGCATCATGGAAACTTGCATGAACTGATACAAAGTAAAATAAGCTAGGGTCAGCTAGGTGGCACAGTGGATAGAGCTCTGGCCTTGGAGTCAGGAGGACCTGAGTTCAAATCCAGCCTCAGACACTTGATACTTACTAGCTGTGTGACCCTGAGCAAGTCACTTAACCCCGATTGCCTCATCAAAAAAAAAAAAAAGGTAAGCGGAGCCAGGATAATAATATGCACAATGACTATGACAATGTAAATGAAAAGAACACCCACCACAAAATAAAGTAAGTGTTGCAAAATACAAGGCACAAACTTGGCCCCAAAGAAGGTATATGAGAAGAATGTCACCACCCTGCTCCTTCTTTGCAAAGGTGGGGGGTGGGGTATCCACAGGTGTTAGACATTGCATAGAAGATCAGATTTTTTCCATTTATTGACCAGTTTCCCTAATTTTCTTTTCCTTCACTTTTTTCTTAAAACAAAACAAAACAAAAACCTTGGTAATACAGGATGATTCCCTTGGGGGAGGAAAAGTAGCATTACAAGGGTAAATACAAGGGGATGTAAAAACAAAAGATATCAATAAAAATCTGTTTTAAAAACCAAAAAGTATGAATAAGAATTATTTTAAAAAACAATAGCAATACAAGTGATCTCGGTAGCTTTCTTTAACACTACTTCATCTTGCTAACTAGATTCTAAAGCTCTTAGTTACTGACTAGACATTTATAGCTGCTAAAAAAAAGAAGTACTAATTTTTGGGGCCCTCTAAATTTCAATGCCCTGACCAAAGATCTGTTGTCTCTGCCCTGAGGCTGATTTTAAAATTAATTAACACGGGGGCAGCTAGGTGGTGCAGTGGATGCAGCACTGGCCCTGGAGTCAGGAGGACGAGAACCAGGTAATTAGGGGTGGGGAGTGGGGAGGAGGAAATCTTTGCAGCAAGTTTCTCTGATAAAGGTCTAATTTCCAAGATATGTATGATTCAAATTTACAAAAATAAGAGTCACTGCCGAATTAGTGATAAATGGTCAAAGGATATGAATAGTCAATTTTCAGAGGGAGAAACCTAAACCATCAATAACCAGAAGAAAAAATGCTCATCATTTGGGTAATGACTGAACAAGTTATGGGGTGTGTGTGTGCGTGTGTGTGTGTGTGTGTGTGTGTGTGTGCATGCACATACAAACACACTATATATATCTATATATACACATGTCTATGTATATATGTATATACATACACAGATACGTATATATATATATACATATATGATGGAATACCATTGTGCTATAAGAAATAATGAAAAGAATGTCTTCAAAGAAACATGGGAAGATATATATGAACTGATGCAGAGTGAAGTGAGCAAAATTAGTAGAACAATTTAGACAATAACAACAATATTGTACAGATAACTTTCAAAAAGGATAGTTAGGAGGTGGTGCAGTGGATAGAGCGCTGGGCCTAGAGTCAGGAAGACTCATCATCCTACATTCAAATCCAGCCTGAGATACTTCCTAGCTGTGTGACCCCAAGCAAGTCACTTAACCCTGTTTCCCTCAGTTTCCTCATCTGTAAAATGAGATGGAGAAGGAAATGGTAAAGCACTCCAGTATCTTTGCCAAGAAAACCCCAAATAAGGTCACAAAGAGCTGGACGCTATTGAAATGACAACAACAACTCTAAAAACTTAGGAATTCTGATCAACACAATGACCAACTACAGTTCCATAGGACTCAAGATGAAACATTCCATTCACCTCTTGATGATGAGGTCATGGTCTCATAGTACAGAAATTTTTCACACACATATATATGTAGAAAAGGGCCAATGTGGAAATTTGTTTTGCTTGACTATACATGTTTGCAACAGGGATTTTGTTTTTCTTGTTTTCTCAAAGGGGAGGGGGGAGAGAGAAAATGTAGAAAATAAAATGCAGTTTAATTTTCTTTAAAAAGAAATTATATGAGGGACAGTTTCAATGAAACCACAGAAAATGAGTATGAGACTGCAGAAGGAGGTGAGAAGGACCCCAACAGCAATTTGGATGGTAACAACAATATTTTAAAGACAACTGACTATAAAAGACTTGGGAACTCTGATCAACACAATGACCAGCCACAATTCCAGAGGACTTATGATGAAACAAGCTATTCACCTCCTGATGGTGAGGTCATGGACTCAGAGGGCAGATGGGACATTTTTTTGGATATGGTCAATTTGGGCATTTGTTTTGCTTGACTCTACATGTTTGTAACAAGGGTGTTGCTTTTCTTGTTTTCTCAATTGGGAGGGCCAAGGGGTGGGTTAAAAGGAGGGAGGACAGATCTTTGTTTGAATATAAAATTTAATTTTAAAAAAGAAATAATATAAAATAAGGTTGGAAAGGGAGGTTGAAGTCATATGTCCTTAAATGCTTAGCACAGTGCCTGGCACATAGTAGGCGCTTAATAAATGTTTATTGAAATGCTAGATTGAGGATTTTGTCTTCTACTCTATAAGAAATAGCCACTGAAGGTTTTTATGGAAGGAGGAAAGGGAGGAAAGGAGTAAGGAAGGAAGGAGGGAAGAAGGGAAAAGAGGAGGTAAGGGAAAGGAAGGCAAGGGAATGCAAGCGAAGGGAAGAAGGAAGGAAGGAAGGAAGGAAAGAAGGAAGGAAGGAAGAAAGAAAGGAAGGAAGGAAGGAGCATTTTTACAAAGCATTTATTAAGCACTTATCACGTGCTAAGGACTATGCTAAGCCTGCAGAAATAAACACAAAAGAGAAGCTAATCCCTGCCTTCAAGGAGCTTATATTCTTCTCAGGGGAGTCATTTCTATAGGGGAGCAGTGACCAAAGAGGCATATTTGGGTTGGGAAAGTCACAGAGATAGTGAGCCACAGGGGAAGTGGATTGACACACCTTTTCCAGGAGCAATGACAAGGCTAATTTGATTATTGCTCCACAGCTGGAAAAGGCAGGTAAGGAAGCAGTTCCCACATGACTTCGTGATGGCTGCAAAGAGGGAGGTGCAGAGTGAAGTGAAGTCAGGCAGGAGATAGGCTGCCACCAATCAGGAAGGAGAACCCGCTTGGCAGAGTTCTGGAGATGAAAGGGTAAGTCTTCTGTACCTTGGTTTCTGGTCCAGACAAAGAACTGGCCTAGGAAAGAGGTGGCATTGTCAGACCTGGGTTTTAGGTTATTTTGGCAGTTGTGTGAAGGATGGACTGGAGAGGAAAGATACTGGAGGCAAGGAGGCCAAGAAGCGGGCTCTTTCTGCAGTACATGCAAGAGGCAATGAAGGCCTCTTGAGTGGTCAAGAGGAGACCCATAGAAGAGAGACCATGGAAATAAAAATGAATCATGATGGGATATGGAGATCAGGGGGAGGGAAGAGGCAGGGGCTATAGGCATTTATTTGGGGATAAGTCAACCAGTAACACGTGTTATAGGGAAGACTCCAAGCCTCCAATGGATAGTAACACATAGTAGACCCAAATGTTGAATCTTGCCTTGTCTGAACTCTTGACAAAAAGTGCATTGGGTGGTCGGGGAAGGGAGAGATCTTCAGTGGCTAGTGTTATCAAGCAACTAGCATTGAGTAAGCACCCCCTATTCGGAAAGGCTACCTAGGGGAGATATGAATGCAGTGATTTGCCCAGTGCTCCCCAGCCCTACATCTGGGGAAACAGCTCAAAAGCCGTATCTGGATGAGGGTGGAGCATAGCAAGGAAAAGACGAGAAAGCCAGGTCTCTCAGTTCCATCTTGTATGAAGGCTGACTCAGCAGTGAGAGCCCTCCTCTGCTCCCTGAGTCACTGGCCTCTGGGCTCGCATTGTTTTTGGGTGAGTAGGGTAGGGAGTGGCAGAGACTACCCCAGGGGTCCCAGCCCCCAGCGGCTGAAGAATTCTACTGGGAAGGAATACTACTATGCCCCAGAGATCACAAAGATGAAAAATCCAAATTCACATCAGTTCCTGATAGAGTCCACATATCAGATTTTTATTAGAAATGCTGCAAATGTATTCCACCCACTGACTATTAGACAAAATAGAAACTCTTCAGTCAGCCTGGCATTCAAAGACCTCCACTCTTTGGCTCCCACTTATATTTCCAGCCTAATATCATTCATACTACTCACCTTCACAGACTTTCCTCTCCAGCCAAACTGGCTTACTCAGTAACTGCTACCTGAACTAGACTGTTTATCTCCCTTCTCCATGGATTTGCATGAGTCATCCCCTCTGTCTTGCTCTCTTCCTCCTCCTCCTCTTCCTTCTCTCCTCCTTCTCCTTCTTCTTCCTCTTCCTCTTCTTCTTCTTCTTCTCCTCCCTTGTCTCCCTTTCAGGCTCAGCTCAGGTGCCACCCCCTCCAGAATTCTTCCCTGGTTTTTCTTCCTGGATATTAATCATCTTTCCCTCCCTCCTCAATCTTTCTTATTTGTATATTTGTGTATTCCTAAAATATAAACTCTTTGGGGACAAAAATTATTTTGTGTCTTTGTATCCCCAGCATAGTGTTTTGAATGTAGTAGGGGCTTAATAAATCATAGGATCGTAGAATAATAGATTGAGTGTAAGAAGGGACCTCGGAAGCTATCCAGATTCCCTCATTTTACAGGTAATAGGTGCCACAGAGCATGTGCAGAGCTGTCCTGTGTTCTGGCCAGTGCTGAAGGACTCAGAGGATTTGAGGATGATGAGGTGAACTGTTCTCACTTGTCTCTTTTCTTCCCAGCTGCAGATCAGGTCAGAAATATTAACATCTCTCCCACAAGAGGTGGTGGATAGGGGTGCCCTTCTCCCTATGTTGGCCAAATGGCTATCGCTCCCAGGTTGCAACTAGAATAAACATACAGCTAGGCAAGCTGAGCCTGGGCCTTGGGGGCCCTTGCTATGTTTTCCACTGTGTTTCCTTTGCTGAGTACAGTCATGCTGAAATAGATGAATCCAGTGTTGGAGTCAACCCTGCAAATCTAAGAAGTTAGAGATACTGAGTCCTTGGTTATAGCTGACTGCTGTAGCGAGGGGAATTGTTGCATCAGCGATCGTGCTGCCAACACAGGAAGCATTCAAGTCCCTGGGATAGCTTGCCAAAAGATGTTTATCTGAGGGAGCTGTTTGGATGGTTCGGGGTAGTTGTGAAATGTAAAATGAAAATTCATCAATCTCACAAATTACATTGTTCATGTCTTAGCATTTTAAGTATCAGCTTCCTGAGAGAGTAAAACTAATTATAAATTACTGAATCATATTTTTAAAGTATTTCTGTCAATGCAGGCATGCTTGAGGGTCTTGGGTGTATTGAGCATTTTTTTTGTGTGTAGGAAATAAAATAGCTGTCCCATACCTGATTTGTATTATACAACAAATACTTTTCTAGTGCCCCTTTAGCATGAACCAAATTGAATCCATAAATAATTTCCCTATTGTGACAAGGTGGGAATGTAAAGAGGCAAAGAGCTCAGGAAAAAGAGGCTGACCCTTATTTTGGGCAGTTAAGCTCCTTCAGTTCTGAACCAGATCCAGTCATAGTCCTTGGGTTCAGTGAAAAAGATCCCTTAGTGGAAAGGGAGAGGGTGCAGTGTTCAAGCCCCTTAAACTGAGCTATTGTTAATGTTAGATACAGATGAGGAAACTGAGACCCAGAGAAAGGTAAGATGACTTACCCAAAGTCACCCAAGTTTAAATGGCAATGGTAGAATTTGAATCCAGGTCCTCTGACTCCAAATTCATTGCTCTTTCTACTATTTGAACTAGACTGAATTGAATAGAATTAAATTAAATTGGAGCTGATAATTTTAGAAAAAAAATTAGATAAAGATTTAAACAGCTCTGGTGTACCCGGAATCAGAAAACCTGGGTGCTGGGCCTGGCCCTGCTCTTTACCAGTTATATCATTTTGGGCAAGTTATTTCCCCTCTCTGGGGCTGTTCCCTTATCTGTAAAACTGGAGGATTTTTAAACCTCCTTCCTGCTCTAATATTCTGTGATTCTTCACTTCCCACTGGGCTGCCCTCCTCCAGACTTCTCTCTCCATGTCCCAAGAACCTTTTCATCCTGCAGGATCACATCAGCCCTGGGCTGATGGGCGCCTCATGGGTGTCCTCCACCCAAGTAGAGGATGGAGTACCTCCCTCCTAAAACCTCCATTTAAAGAGGTTGCCCGGGCCAGTCATCTCTTCGTTTCCCACCTGGACGTCTCCATCATGCTGGGTACCTTCCCCCTCCTCCACACCTTGTCAGTTTCCTTCTTTGTCTTCTCTGCTCCCATTGCATCGTAAGCTCTCTGAGGACAGGCTCTATCTTTCTTTTTCCTATATGCATCCCCAGAGCTTGGCACAGAGCCTGGTACCTAATAGGCACCTGATGAATGTTTATTCATTGACAGGCTTTAACCTGGAGCTAGGAATCTCTCCCTATGTCAACCATGGGAGCTGTGGGTCAGGGCTCTACTGTCTGTATGGGAGAACAAGGGTCCTGATCCCTCACCTCCATGATGCATTTCTCCCTGCCCACAGCAACCATCTCAAAAATAAATGTATTCCAGCCGGGGACTCAGGCTTGCAGGGGTTGGGGGTTAGCAGTAGCCAGCAATTACTTTCTAAGCACCTACATGCTCCAAACTCTATGATGTCTCCACCTATCTCTATATCGGGACAGGATGGACCCATTGGCCCTTCAGGCTCACCCACTGACCCTTAACCTGAGGTCCTGCTGATGTCCAAGCCCAAGGTTTAGGTCTTCAAACATTTCGCTTGCAGGAGGGGGATCCCCCCATACTCCAAATCTCAAAAAGTAGACACAAAAGACTAAAGCTTAGGAACTTGGTAAGGGGCAAATGTGTCCTCCTCTCAGCAGGAAACTTCCCCTTCAAAAAAGGAGGAAGCCAGTGAGTATGGTGGGCACAGGGCCAGGCAGGGTCCAGGGCTTATCAGATTCAGACAAAAGCCCAGGGTTCCGGTGATAGGCTCTGCTGTATTTACTGGCACATACCAATCTGTGGAATTGGAAACAGTTCAGGATGTAGCCTGGGGCCCTGGCTGAATGCTATATCCACGTAAGCCTTAGTTTCTTTATTTGTAAAACGAGGGGGTAAGAATAGATACTTTCTAAGGTCCCTCTCAGCTCTAAGATTCTCTGTCCTGAAGTTCCTTCTAACTCTGATGTCCTCTGTTCTAAGGTCCTTATCAGCTCTGACATTCTGTGTTCTAAAGTCCTTCCAGCTCTGACAATTCTGAGTCTTTTCCTTTTTTAAAATCCTTAGGGAGCAGATGAGAGAAAGGAGCCTGGGAATGGAGGGGGAGGGGGTTTCTTCTCCTATTGAAGCTACTAGAGGCTCTGGAGACACTTTTCACCAATGGGGGTCGGAGAGACAGTGTTTCTGGGGACACTCTCCTCGGGCCTCAAAGGTGCACATTACTCAGAGGAAGGCAGACTATATGCTATTTGGGTAGACTTGGTCTGGGATTCTAGGAATGGGGACTCAATGAGGGATGGAAATTCAGTAAAGGAATAGGGATTACGTCAGGGACATAGAAAGCTCAGTGAAGGGATGAGGGAGTCTCAGTTGACCATTTCCTTCTCCAGCTCATTTTGCAGATGAGAAAACTGAGGCAAACAGGGTGAAGTGACTTGCTCAAGGTCACACAGATAGTACGTGTAGGCAGCTGGATTTGGACTCAGATCTTCCTGCCTCCGGGCCTGGAGCTCTGTCCACTGTACCTCCTGTGAAAAAAGAAAGTGAATACCCATGCACTAGGGAATGTCTGGACAAATTGAGGGACACAAATGTAATGGAATATCATTCTACCTTACGAAAGGATGAATGTGAAAAGTTCAGAGACATTTGGGAAGACTCATATGAATAAATACAGAGTGATGTGGGCAGAACCCAGAAAATCATTTAGGCAGTGACCATAATAATTTAATGGAGAAGGAAATGGCAAACAACTCCGGTATCTTTGCCAAGAAAATTCCATTGACATTATTGGCGTGCAGTGGTCCGGGGGTCACAAAGAGTCACACATACTGAACAACAAAAATAATAATTTAAGAGAAAAACAAGGGGCAGCTACATGGCACAGTAGATAGAGCACCAGCATTGGAATCAGGAGGACCTGAGTTCAAATCCAGTCTCAGACACGTAACACTCACTAGCCGTGTGACTCTGGGAAAATCACTTAACCCCAATTGCCTAACCAAAAAAAAAAAAGAAAGAAATTAAAGAAAATGTTTATGGGGCAGTTAGGTTGTACAGTGGATAGAGCTCTGGCCTTAGAGTCAGGAGGACCTGAGTTCAAATCTGGTCTCAGACATATGACACTTACTAGCTGTGTGACCCTGGGCAAGTCACTTAACCGCAATTGCCTCACCAAAAAAAAAAAGGCAAAAAACAGAGAGAGAGAGAGAAACGATACTGAGAGACTTCAAAACTCTGATCAATGCAGTGATCAATTGTGACTTCAGAGGGCCGATGGTGAACTGTGGCTTCCCTATCTTGGAAGAGAGGTGGCAGACTCCAGGTGCAGAGTGTGGCATGCATTTTCAGACTTGGCCAATGCGCTGTGTTGTGTTGCTTGGCTATATTTATTATTACAAGGGAGGGTTCTGTGGAGAGATAGGGGAGCCATTGGGAAGTGACAATGATGTAAAACAGAATAGAGCAGTAACAAAAAAATCTAAAAAGAGGGGGACAAAGAAGGTGAGGCATGGGGTCAGGAATTCCCAGACCAAGTGAGCCATGGGCAGTATTAACGATTTCTAGCTCTCTCTGGAGGGCCTCTGTGAGACAATTAAGGATAAAACAGGCCTCTCCTTGGCCTCTCCATCTCCCAAGCCCTAGTTCGCTTCCATGGGGCAATCTTCTTCCTTCGGGGTCAGTGGGAGGGACGTGCTTCCAGTCCCTTGGGCACGAGGGTCCCCCTCCTCCTGCCTGGATTTTGGGCTATGGAGGACTATGTGTGTTGGAAGTTTTGGTGGTGAGGGGGAGGGTGGGGAAGCGTCTGGCTCCAGACAGCCCCGGGCAGGGGAGCAGGCCCCCAACCGTGGGAATGAGCTGGGTTAGAGCACAGCTGACTCAGGCCTCTGGAATCACTGAGGGTTTAATGCCGAGACAGCTGTTGACATAGCCCTACTCCCTGGCAATGGGGCTTAGGGAAAGGGGGCGGGAGGTTGTTTTCTGGTGGGTACTTCTCCTTCCCGCAGCCTTGGGTCCTCCGCTCTGAAGCCTGATTTGAGAGAGCTTTGGGAAACAAAGGCAGAGGAAGACGTACTAGAGGGATGAGAGATTGGGCTGGGAAGTGTCTCTTCTGGAGACTTCTCCAACAATGCTAAAGGGTCTGTTATCTCATGGAAGTGGATGTTGCCTCAAACCATGCCGGTGCCTACTTGTCCAGGCCTGCCCAGCCTAAGCAAGGCTCTTTCATGACATCCTATAAATTCCCCACCGGGCCCACCCAAAGCTGGGGGTTCTCTTCACTTTCTCAGGACATTGAGAGGATGCCAGTGGAGCGCACAACTGCTCATCAGTTATCCTTTACTATGGACACCTGACCAGCCCATCTTCTTTATTTTAATTTTTTTTTTGTAAATAGTACTTGTTTCCCAATTACATGTAAAGATTGTTTTCAACATCCTTTTTTTTTTTTACAAGATTTTGAGTTTCAATTTTTTTCTCCCTCCCTACATCCTCCCTCCCCAAGACAGCAAACAATCTGATATAGGTTATACATGTGCAATCATGTAAACATATTTCCACATATGTGGAAAGAAGAAACAGAACAAAAGGGAAAAGACAAAAAAAAACACAGAGAAAAAGTGAAAATAGTATATTTCGATCTGCATTCAGACTCCCATAGTTCTTTCTCTGGGTGTGGATGGCATTTTCCAACATGAGTCTTTTGGAATTGTCTTAGATCATTAAATTGCTGATAAGATAGCTAAGTCTATTAGATCTAAGTTGATCATCACATAATATTGCTGTTACTGTGTATAATGTTCTGGTTCTGCTCACTTCACTCAGCATCAGTTTATGTAAGTCTTTCCAGGTTTTTTTGAAGTCTGCCTGCTCATCATTTCTTATAGCACAATAGTATTCCATTGCATTCATATACCACAACTTATTCAATCACTCCCCGATTAATGGGCATCCCCTCAATTTCTAATTCTTAGCCACCACAAAAAGAGCTGCTATAAATATTTTTGTACATGTGGGTCCTTTTCCCTTTTTTATGATCTCTTTGTAGCCCAACTTTTTTAGTGATTATGCATTTCTTTGATGGTGGTTTTTAATACCATTTTTCTCCCATAATCCTTTTTTTTTTTTTTGGCAACCTGCATCCATCCACCCTCCGTGAACCTCCCCAATGCATCCTTAGTTCTTGATGAGATTATAATTGGCCGTGCTTAGGGCCATGCTGGTATATATTTAACAACCAGCTCTCCAAAAATTCAGGATGCACTTCTAAGCTAAATTTGCATTACTGTCATTTTCTTCATCCCTTTCTTAAACCCAAATAAACAATAAAACAATAAATCAAGCCCTGATAAGTAGACTTTGCTGATTTCTGAGGGGTAAATGCTTACTCTGAAAATCTAAGCCTCAGCCATGTGGTTAAAACACACCCCTGGTCATGACCTGAAGCCATCCAATTTCCCTGGAGGAATATTGACTGGAAGGCATTGTCCCCTGAGTTGTTGGGGTAGGGTTAATATGGAAAGCAGCAGTCACCGTTAAGGAATACAGTCCAACCAGAGGCTTTGAAACCCATAGGCCCAGCCTTGCCCTTCCCACAGATATGAGAGAAGGAGAAGAAAGAGAGGAAGGAATTAAGAATCCTTCCCATCTGTAGAGTTCCTAATGTCACTTTCACAGAGTCTAGTAACTGACATTTATATTATGCTCCAGGGTTTACAAATCTTTCGACAACCCTATGAATGCAAGGATTACTACACCCATTTTATAGAAGGGGAAAATGAAACAAAATGACTTACTCAAGATCATACAGCTTGTTGATAGACTCAGAATTCTAACTGAAGTCACCTGGTTCCAAGACTAGCTCCCTTCCTACTGTACTGTGCTCTTTCACATCCGTACTATTTCTGATCCTCACAACATCTCTCTCCTTTTTTTTTTCTTTTTGGAGGTAATCAGGGTTAAGGGACTTGCCCAGGGTCACACAGTTAGTAAGTATCTGAGGCCAGATTTGAACTCAGGTCCTTCTGACTCCAGGGCTGGTGCAGTATCCATTGTGCCACCTAGTTGGCCCCTGCATCTTTTTTGAATAAATAGTTCTCAGAGCTGGAAGGGACCTAAAAACACGCCCAGTCCCCAGCCTTCATGCTTTAAAAAAAAGTATTATTATCCCCATTTTATAGATGAGGAAACTGAGGCTAAGCTTCATGGACATTCATTCATTGATTCAATTTGTAGTGGAGTTAATTAGGGGTATAACCTGATCTGCTGACTTGGGACACCTCCAGTGGAACTGGTCATGCTTTCCATGGGGAGAGACATGTGCTCTAGTTCAGCAGTGACCCATTGGCACTTTGAGACGATATGACCATCCTTCTTGGGAATCACGGTCCCTATCATGGGGGCTATGTCAAAGATGATTGTCAAATGGAAGACCCAGCCACCCACTCAGGAGGCTTAAAAGGAGAAACATCTTCTGTTCCTTTTCTCTTTTCTCCTGGGCCTGAGTGAGGAAGACCCTCTCTCATTAAAGGTCCCAGCTTTGGGGACACAGTTTTTCTCATATTTTATGCCCGTATTTGGAGTTATTCCAGGAAAAGTTCCTTGAACAAAACATAGGTTTGGCTCATGTCTAGGGTCTTCCTTGTTGTTAATCAGTCATTTCAGTCGTGTCTGACTCTTTGTGACCCCATTTGGGGTTTTCTTGGCAAAGATGCTGAAGTGGTTTACCATTTCTTTCTCCAGCTCATTTTTTTTACAGATGAGGAAACTGAGGCAAACAGGGTGAAGTGACTTGCCCAGGGTCACACAGCTTACTAAGTATCTGAGGCTGGATTTGAACTTAGATCTTCTTGAGTCCATGCCCAGCATTCTATCCACCATGCCACCTAGATGCCCTTATCCATAAATATATGTGTGTTGTACTATACTAGTAATTATAATTGGGCAGCTAGGTGGAACCTGGGTTCAAATCTAACATTAGATACTTACTAGCCGTGTGAATCTGGGCAAGTCAAATGGAGATAATAACAGCATCTACCTTCCAGGTGGAGGATCAAATGAGATAATATTAGTTGCAATGGAAATGCTTATGTCCTTTCCTCCCCCTTCCCCTTATGGACATTAATAAAATTTAGACAAAAACACAACTTAAAGGTTGATGGCCTAAAAGAATGAAATAATTATTTGATCCTAGAGAATATAGGGAGATACTATATTTTATTGAGAAGGGGGTTGGCACGGTCACACCTGCACTTTAGGAAGATCAATGCGGCAGCCTGGGGAGAGGCTTGAGGTAGGGAGAGGTGGAGGCAGTAGCAACAGGGTGAGGTGACCAGACATGCTCCAGGGTGGTGGGGAAAAAGGGTCAGAGATATCAGAGGGTCAGAAAAGACAAGGCTTGGTGATGGATTGGATGTTCGAGGTGAGGGGGGATGAGGAGTCCTGGATCACAGTAAAGCTATAGACCTGGATGACAGGAATGATTGGTGCCCAGCCTTCCAGGGCTGTTATGAGACTCACACATCATCCATGCCAGCTCATCCTGGGAGACTCACTGCCCCCTAAAATGAAAGGAGGGGGAGGTATTGGGGCTCTTATCTACTACTCACCTGGCTTCCTTTTAAATCCCAGCAAAAATCCCACCTTCTGCCTTTCTAAGTCCTTCCTAATGCTAGGTACTTTCTTCTGTTGGTTTTTTTTTTTTTTTTGCTTTTTGGTGAGGCAATCAGGGTTAAGTGACTTGTTCAGGGTCACACAGATAGTGCCAAGTGTCTGAGGCCAGATTTGAACTCAGGTCCTCCTGACCAGAGTTCTATCCATTGCGCTTCTGTTGATTATTTCAATTTTATCTTGTATACAGCTTGTTTGTACATGGTTGTTTGCGTGTTATTTCTTCCATTAGTCTGTGAATTCCCTGAAAGCAGGGGCTGAATTTTTTTTTTTGCCTCTCTTTGTATCCTTAGGGTTTAACACAGTGTCTGGCACACAGTAAGTACTCAATAAATGCTTGTTGACTGACTAGGACTGTCCCTGCCCTGTACCACCTCCTAAGGGGCATTGGCTTCCAGTAAACTGGGGAAAAGGTGATGGTTACTGGTTGTAGGGCAGGGGAATTTTTCCAATGGTACCTTCAAAGTTACTGCTGTAGGTATCCCATTTACCATTGGGTTCTAAGTGTCTGCAGGGATCAACACTCAGTTCAGGAGGTTGGAGGTTGGGAGGCTGAACTGCACATCAGAGGAGGCAGAGAGGGGGGAGGCATGTAGGGGGCTAAGAGTAGATGTTGTGTCTGAGGCATGTCCCATAATTAGCCTTTGTGGGGAGAATGATATGGTGCCCATCCCCTCCCCTCTGGTTAGCTGATTGCAAACCTCTTGGGATCAGATTACAGTCCCCCAGGAGGTTCGAGGCACACTTTCGAGACCACTAACCCAGAAATGTACATTCCATCATTGCCATATGCATATGTCTTCCATAACTGCTGATGAGGAGGGAGGAGGAGAGAGAAATCCCCACCCAATACCCTCACTGGA
>NW_020953950.1:277165-278347 GCF_900497805.2 Vombatus ursinus | reverse complement strand
GGAAGTGGGGGAGAGAGATACACACACAGAGACACAGAGAGAGAGAGAGACAGTGAGACAGAGAGAGACAGACAGAGAGAGACAGACAGAGAGGGAAGTTGATTCTCCTTTTACGCCTCCTGAGTTGAGTGGAGGTCTCTTCCTGCTCCATCATTTTTGACACAGCCCCCAGTGACAGAGACCTCGGGCACCAATGAGATATGTACAAGCCTTTCATCATGCATACCCATCCTCCAGTGAGAGGAGCCCCATTCCAGTTAGTCTGGGTGGCTTCCCTGATTAACACCATTACACATTTACTAAGCACCTTCTCTGTGCTTAGCTCTGAGTTCACAATGCTAAACACCACGAAGACCCTACCCTCAAGGAACTTACAATCTAATTGAAGGAAAGACAATTACACAAAAAGCTATGGGACAAGTGATGGCTATAAACTCAAAGGAGAGTTGGTTGGAGAGCCTGAAGGAGGTAGGGACCACTTCCACTTTTCTGGAGGTGGAGAGGGATCAGAGAAGGCTCCCTGGAGGAGACTGAGGCACCTTAGTTACTCCTTGAAGTGAGAGAAGGATTATAACAGATAGACATGAGAGATGCATGCTTGGAGAACTGTTCAAGATCGCAGAGCAGAATGTTTGGAAACATCCCTCCATTTTCTGAGGCTACCTCCCTCCATCCCCCCTGCACCTCATCACCAAGGAGTCCAGAGGAAAGACTTGTAGGCAACATGACTGGGAGTCTTGAGGGAAGACTGGGACACAAAAGGCTTTTTGCAAATACTTTTCGCAACCAGAGGAAGAAAAATTCTGTCCTCTGTTCATTCATTACTGAATCGAATCCTCTCTTGGAAATAGTCTTCTCTGGCTTAATGGTGACCTCACCTTCACACAGCTCCTCATCCTTATCAATGCTTTCTCACAGTTGTGACCTCATTTGATTTCTCACAACAGATTCATATACAAGGGTAGGGAAGGGCAGGAATTAGCCCCATTTGACTGACTGGGAAACTGAATCCTATAAAGGAGAGGTGACTTGCCTGAAAGGTCATTAGTTGCAAAGCTGGGACTAGGATCAGAGAATGTCAGAGCTGGGAGGACACTTAGAACATAGAATGTCAGAGCTGGGAGGGGCCTTAGAACACAGAATGTCAGAGCTGGGAGGGGCCTTAGAACACAGAATGTCAGA
>NW_020953950.1:257190-277155 GCF_900497805.2 Vombatus ursinus | reverse complement strand
AGAGCTGGGAGGGGCCTTAGAACACAGAATGTCAGAGCTGGGAGGACCCTTAGAACACAGAATGTCAGAGGGGCCTTAGAACAAAGAATGTCAGAACTGAGAGGATCATGGAATACAGACTGTCAGGACTGTTAGGGTAGGGTTTGTAAAACCCCTCATTTTACAAAATAGGAACTGAGTCCCAGAATGAGAAAGTCAAGTCACAAAACTAATTAGTGGGAGAGGTGAGGCTAGAATTCAGGTCTCCTGTTTCTCAAAGTGTCCTTTTCACCCAATCCCAGCGTCCAGGGCTATAGAGTATAAGATTCCCTCTGAGATAGAGAACTAGTGCTATATTAGGACAACATATCTGAGCACTTCCCTCCTAGGAGCACTGATCTCCCTCCTCCACCCTCCCCACCCCCATCCTAACCTAATTCTTGTTTTACTGATTCTCTGAACTTCCTAGTGGGAAGGGACCTCAAAGACCAAGGAGTACAACCATACCTGGACATGAATCCCTTCTACATTATACCTGACTAGTGGTCATCCAAACTTTGCCTCCAGCGAGGGGGAACCCACTATCCTGGGGCAGGCCACCTCATTTCTAGATAGGCCAAATTGTTAGGAAGTCTTTCCTGACATTAAGTCTAAATATTCATCCTCTCTACTTCAGGAGCTAAGGGCTCCTGAAGACTAGTTAGCTGTGAATCCAGAAAGAATGTTTGTGTGCCCTGGAACCCTAGGATGGTTAGTCTAGGACTAACCTCGAACCCTAGGATAGTCCAACATACTGGGTTCTAGACATGAGCAGAGTCTGTCAGTGTCCAGGGGGTGTCCCAAAATCCAACTCAAAGATGGCACACCATCAACCATCCCCCTTCTTGCATAAAGGTTAAAGGAAAGGGAAGGAAAAGCTCAGAAGTCCTTTTTGAGTCCAATCTCAGCTATGTGTGAGGTTGAAATGCATCCTCAACCATAGGGTATAGAATCTCATCTACACTGCTTCACTCTTGCTGGAGGTTAGCTCTGTAGGAGAGACCCTGCCTACATCACCCTCTGATGCTCTCTGATTACAACTTTCCAGCCCGGGTTTGTGATGTGTGGTTTGCATAGCTGGAGCCCCAATTTGGAGAAAGGGAGTGGGGGGAAGACTTAAAGGAACACCACAGGAGAAGAGGTGAGTGGTAAAGGAAGGGCATAAGAAAATGGAAGAGGGGAAGAAGCGGGGGATCCTGGGGAGGGGGAGGAAGGATAGCAGGGAGAAGGAAGAGGAGAAGCAGGAGAAGAGGGGAAGGGGTGGAGGACGAGGGGAGGAAGCAACAGCTCTTGGTTGGCAGCCAGACTCCAGAGTCTGCCAGCCCTGGGATCAGGTGAGCCCCATTGTGGGCCAGAAAACTGATCTTTCCCCTTGGGGAGTGAGGGAGGGTGGAGTCACCCAGATGGGAGGGAGACCAGGCTAGGCAAAGGATAGAGTCTCCTTTTTCTCTGCTGCCCTTGATTCTCAGGCAGTATGGACTAAGGCCCCATGGACCAGCAGGGGCCCCCACTTCCACCCCTAGGAAGCCAAAGACATAGCACTAGGGGCACATCTGGCTGGAACTGCTTCCCCCCATGTAACCTGGTCTGTGCCTACCAGAATTTCTGCAGTGAAGTCTCCACCGAGATTCCCCCAGTGAGTAAGAAAGGAGGGTCACATTTGTATCATTTTCACCTATTTGCATATAATTTGCAATACCTGACAGAATTAATCCCGAGCTCCCCTTTTGCTCTCTTTCTCTCTCCTCCCCTCTCTCCCTCCTCCCTCTCTCTCTCTCTGTCTCTCTATCTCTGTCTCTCCCCCCCTCCCCTATTCATCATCCCCCACCCAGATCTCTCTCCTATCCCTTCCTCCTCCCCCTCCCCCTTAAAGTATATAGCATCAGAGGTGGGCCACCTAGGACCTAGAGAAGATGAGAGAGCATCCTAGCCAACACCCTACGAATTTCTGACTGCCTTCAGTTTGGAGAGTCCAGCAGCCTCTTGGGCAAGTTACTTCCCTTCTTTGAGACTCAAGTTTTCTCAACTTTAAAATTAGGGTATTGGATTAGTTGCTCTCTTCTAGGAATTCCCACCCTAGGGCCCAGCTGGCCAGAGAAGCGAATCAGTGAGAGCAAACTCCAAATTTATCTATGGGTAACAGACATCCTACCTTGCTTCCTGCTATCCACCTGGCCATCTTACCATATGCTCTGTTGCCAAGTACCTTACCCCTCTCCTCTTTCTCTGAGAACTCTAATTAGTAATGCCATTGCTTCTGGAAAGGGTATGCAGATCGACTTCCCTATGGCTCTGCTCCCTATCCCTGTGACTTACTAAAACAAAACACCCTTCCCTGTTCACCACTACTCACTATGTTTTTGATCTGCCTGTTCAACTGTAAGCTCTTTGAGGGCAGGGACTATCGATTTTATACATGTTCTCAACCCTTAGCACAGTGCTTAATAAACTCTTTTCACTTGTTTATTCATTTTCATTCCATTTATCTATGATCCTATGCTCAAAGGTCCTTCCCAGCTCCAACATTATCTCTTCTAAGGCCCCTCCCAGCTCTGACACTCTTTGTTCTCAGGGCCCTCCTAGCTCTGACATCCTGTGTTCTACAGACTTCTCCAGATCTGATATTCTGTGTTCTAAGGGCCCTCCCACCTCTGACATTCTGTGTTCTAGGGCCCTCCCAGCTCTGACATCCTGTGTTCTAAGACCCCTCTCACCTCTGACATTTTGTGTTCTAAGGGCCCTCCCAGCATTGACATTCTATGTTCTAAGCTCCCTCCCAGCTCTGAGCTTTATGAGTGTCTGTCTCGTCCTGACATTCCATGAGTCACTTACTGAATATGATGTAAAGGAAATTGTTTTCCCAGCATGGGTGGGATTAGACAACCTCCAAGTTCCCTTCCAACTCTGACACTCTGTGATTCTGTGATCTGGGTTCCAGTCCCAACTCTGCTATTAATTTACTATGCGGCCTTGGGGAAGGAACTTTGCCTTTCTGTCAGGCTCAGTCACTCTCTGATAGTCCTTTCTGGCTTTGACTCCTTCCAACCCTGGGTTATGAGAGGAGAATTTGGGCACAGTGGGTCTTCAGGGAGGCTCTTACAATCAGGCAATGTTAGCCGTGTCATTCACAATGTGATCGTGGGATGAGGTTCAGGTCTCCCTCATGCCTGCTTGGCATGAGCAGAACATAAAAGGCCTGTAGCCCCTTCAACCTGTCCCTGGCCTCTCTCCCTGGCAAGGGGTCCAAGTGCAGCCCAGAAGATACTCCGCTCCCAGGATCCAAGCAGCCACTGATTTTAAACAACAGAGAGAGGGAAGGAGAATGAGCACCTGGAAAGAGGGTAAGCCAGCCGGACAGCCTGGTGAGAAAAGTCAGACAGAGAGCTGGGATTATTTCTCAATTTGTTTCCTGGGTTTTCATTCCAGGAAGTGAGCCACGGATGACGCTGTTGGTAATGAAGGAGAGATGTTTGCAGCCATGCCCCTAATGGGGCCAAGCCAGCTTCAGTGAAGGGAGAACGGGGAGCAGAGAAAGGGCTGGTACCACATTAGGTACAGTGAAAGCTCCTGGGACCTGAGGGACAGAAGGGACCTTCTTCCCTTGATTTTGTCTCACTTTTATAGAGAGCCAGCCATGCCCTTCGGGAAAACCAGAGTCTAGGGGATTTTATGATTCCTTGCTGATTGAGCACTTGGGGAGTCCATAATCCATGGATTATAAGACCATCAAATGACAGGATCACAGACTTTAGACTGGAATGGATCTTAGAGATGATTAAACCTAACCAACCTCCTCACTTCACAGATGAGAAAACTGAGTCCCAGAGAGCTTAAGTGACTAAGGTCACATAGCTAGTAAATTGTCTGAAGCTTGATTCAAATTCAGGTGTTCCTATGTTCAACTCTCTTTCCTCCTTAGAGATCATCTAGACCTGATGAGGGGCAGCTAGGTGGTATGGTGGTTAGAGCACTGGACTTGGAATCAGGAAGACTTATCTTCCTGAGTTCAAATCTGGCCTTAGACACTCACTAACTATGTGACCCTGGGCAAGTCACTTAACCCTGTTTGTCTCAGTTTCCTCATTTGTAAAACAACTGGAGAAAGAAATGGCAAACCACTCCAGGATCTTTACCAAAAAAAAAACACCAAAACAAAACAAAAAAACAAAACAAACAAAAAAAATGGGGTCACGAAGATTCATACGTGACCAAACAGCAACAACAAAGACCTGATGAACTAACATGTTTGTGTGTCTTGGACCCTTTGGCAGCATCTGGTGAGGCCTATGGATCCCTCTTCTGAATGCTTCTACATGCATAAAATAAAATCCACAGGATTACAAAGGAAACCAACTATATTGAAATACAATGATCAAAATATATACTTTTTAAAAAACATGCCCAAATTCATGGGCACCAGGTTAAGAACTCTTGATCTAATCCATCCCACTCATTTTACGGGGAGAAAATGGAAATCATTGGGAACTAAAGGGTTGCCCATTAACCCTAGACCATGGGAGACCTAATTTTGACTTCCAACTCTCACACTCTATATAACCTCAAAACTATCACCCAAACCCTCTTACTGCCTCAGTCTTCTCATCTGAAAATGGGGATAACAACCCCTGTTGGCAGACTACACGTTCTACCACTTGTCAAGAATGGAAAACTTACAGACCCTGGGAAACTTGGGGAGAAAATAGAGACCCAAAGTGATGGCTTTGTAGAATAGATTTTGAAAGTCAGACAAAGAAGAGGACATATAGTGGATGAGGGATAGAAGGTGTGCCCCTTTGACAGATAGAGGTCAAGTCATTAAACAGTCAGTTGACAAATGCTTATTAAGTGCTAGGCATTGTGCTAAGTCCCGGGGATACAAAAAAGGGCAAAAACAGGGCCTCCTCTCCTCCCCCTAATGGGGAGACAACCTGTAAATAGGTACACAGAAGAGATGGAGGGGGAGAAGATGGAAGTCAGTGGGATATCTGGCCCTCATTTCAGTTCAATTCAACAATCATTTATTAATCTTTATATGCCAGGCTCTGAGCTAAGTGCTTTGAAGATACAAAGACAAAATGAAGTAGTACCTGTCAGTGCTTAAGAAATATCCTTGTACTAGGGGAGACAGGATGTATGTAGATAAATAAATCCCCACACCTTGGATTTATGCATGAGCAGTTTCTTGCTGGAATTCTCCTGTCATGCAAGAAGCCTGGGTTCAGTTCCTGGTCCAAGCCTTTTTATGGGAGGTGGTGTGATATAATAGAAAGAGCAGATTTTGGAATTAGGGGACCTGGATTCAAATCCTGCCTCTGACAACTATGAAGTTAGAGTGACCTCAGTTTCCTCCTCTGTAAAATTAGACATTTGGACCAGAGAGCCTGTAAGGTCCCTTTGAGTTGCAGATCTCTGGCCCTCTGGACTGAAGGGAGTCAGGAAAGGGCATCCCTTGGAAGGGGTGGACAATCAGGGAGGTCTCCTAAGCCTGGGGTGACTTTAAGGGTCTCTTTAAGGGGTATGTCTCTGCCGTTGTTGGTGGGGGAGAGTCCTGCCCTGCTAACTCCCAGGCAGCAGATCAGTGGAGGGGGTTCCTGGGATGGGTAAGGGCAGCTTCACCAGTAGCTGCAGCTATGTGGTTTTAATCAGGGAGCACCAAGGCGGAAGTTATTGTTTACATCTAAATTGGACTCAGATTTCTTGTTCTGGCTGCTTTGCTCAGGGCTCACCAGGCCTCTGGAGAAGAGGTGTCCCTTGTCCCTTCCACTGGCCCCACATGGTTCTTAGCCTGTGGCCCCATGAGGCCTTCAGCGGGACTGCAGACCATCTCTCTTTCCAGCCTGAATCAGGCCCCCATTCTCTGTCTCTTTCAGGGCTGGGGAGGTCCAGGGAGCGTGTAGGCCCCCTTTACAGGTCATTTATGGGGGCAAATCGGGTGTGGTGGCAGGAGGTGAGGATTCACAGAGAACTCAGGGAGGTAGAAAACCCAGGCGACCTGATTCCCAGCTTTGGGTTCAGCCTGCTGGCTCTCACCCAGGTCCTCGCCCCTGGGGAAAGGAAATCACACCTCCAAGCAGACAATAGGGACCAGGACTCTTGGGACAGTCAGCAGCTGGGAAGGGGGTCAGCGTGGGACTAGGCAACCATCCGAGGGGGTAGGACAGCACTTGGGGGGTGGAACTCCTCCACCCTACCTGCGTCTGGCCAATCAACAATCCCAACCTAAGAAAAGGGGCAAGACAGGCCAAAGAAAGGGAGAGGGGGAAGGGACAAAGGGAAAGAAGGCTAGAGAAAATTTCTGAGCAAAGTCAGGGTAGGGGAGAGGAAGGGAGTGTTGGGGCAGGGGGAGCCGGGTGCTGAGCCCCAGGGGCAGGTAAAGGAGTTGTTTCCTGTCAGAGGTTCCCCCTAGAAGGCTTTCACCTTTTATGGTAAAGGGATTGCTGTGGGACCGTCTGGGAAAGAGGGAGGAAGAGAAAGAAGTGGGGGAGGGAAGGAGAGGAGGAGGAGAGGGAGGGAGGGAGGGAGAGAGGGGAGGAGAAGAGGGAGGGAGGGAGGCTGGCAGGCTGGGGGCCGGGAGAAAGGAAGGGGCTGTGATGTCAGCGGGGAGGCTCGCTTACCTCCCTGACCGGGGCAGAAGGCACTGCGGGGCTGCCGGAGAGGGCGTCCGGGACTGGCGGCGCCAGGAGCTCAGGTGAGCCGAACAATGGGGACTCCGCGGCGGTAGTGGAACAGTGGGGAGGTCCGGCGGCTTGCAGGGCCGCAGGTTCGAGCCCCAGCTCCCCTCGGGATCGGGGGAGGGGGGAAGAAGGGGCCTGGGGGAGAATCTCTGAAAGACAGAGACGGACAAAGCCGGCGGAATCTGTCCCGAGTGGTGCCCGGGACCGGGGGAAGAACCGGCCCAGGGAGGGACGTCGAGGAGGTAGGAGATAATGCTTGCCCCAAGGGCAGGAAGGGGGGTGAATGGCAGCACCAGTGCCCTGCTGACCTCAGCTGCCCAAGCATCAGCAGGCACCCTACCCAGCTTCTTACCGATGGCAGAGGAATCGCCCCTGTCTCCGTACAGAGACACCCCCCAGCCCAACCCAACAATAAGATTTCGAGCTAAAAGAGCCCTTCGAAGTCTTCTAAGCCAACTTTTTCACTTTACAGACAAGGAAACTGAGGCACAGAGGGTTTTAGTGACTTGCCCAGTGGGGATTTAAACCCAGGTCCTCTAATTGTAAATCCAAAGCTCTCCTGCTACATCAAGCCCAAGCATCTGCTTCTAAATCCAGACCCTGGGACTCTGCCTGGTTCCAATCCCTACACTCATGGGGGGAGGGAGGGAGGGAGGGGAGAAGATGGGAGAGGGGGAGGGAGGGAGAAGAGAAGTGAAGTGAAAGGGTAGGTGTGGGGGCGGGGTTCAAAAGCTTCTATAGTCCCTTCAAAGGATAGCCTCCCGTCCTCCTTGTTCCCTGGGCAAGGACTGGGTGCCGCTCATCCCTGGGACACCCCGTCCCCCTCCCTGGTTGGGTGGGGAGAGAGTTTGTGGAAAGGCAGAAAAGCAGGTCAGCTCTGTCCACAGCATAGGACCTTCAAAGATGCCTGGGATCAGAACCAGCCCCCAAGGAGCTAGGGGACAGATGCCTTCCAAAGGGCTCCCTGACTTCTTTGTAGATGATAGAATTTTAAACTGGAGCAATTGCAGACGACATCGAGTACAACTCCTTCATTTTACAGGTGGGGAAACTGAGACCCAGAAAAGGCATATCATACGTAAGGGGCACAAAGCAGCAGAGCTAGAACTCCCCCAAATTCAGGACTTTTTCCCCTACGGTAGTCAGGCAGGGGATCCCCTCTCCCTGCTCCTCACTCCATCATGTCTGTACCCACCCTCCCCCTGAGGTTTAGGGCAAGAAGTGGAACAGTCAGTGAACATTGCCCAGCTGCTGAGGGCCTCCCATCCACCCTCGAGCTCTGCTGAGTGGAAGGAGAGGCCAGGGAAAGGCTATTTTTGTGACTCCTAATTATCACAGAAGATTAAACCCTAGCCCGTCCCCCGGGACAGGACCTGAGCAGCCCAAAGTACTGGATATGTGCCCCTTCTGGAGTACTCTGTTAACCACCCAAGCTTTGCCACCCTCCCCAGCCCCAACTCCACCACCTTGGTGTGTGTGTATGTTTGATATCTTTTGTTTTTACATCACTTTCATTTCCAAATACAATCATTCCTCCTTGTAACAAAGAATAAAAAGGAGGAGAAAAAAGATGAATTTATCAAAACTTACTAAACCATCAGCCGAGTCTGACAACATACAAAATGTCCTCACACATAGTCTTTCACTTGTGTAAAGAAACACCCTCATGCCTCCCAGTGATTAAATTAAAGCATTTATTTATCACTTACTAGGTCCCAGGCACTGTGCTGACTATTCCACACCTCTTCCCTTCTCACACCTTCCTGTCTCTCATTTATAGAACCAATCAATCAATTAACAAGCATTTAAATGGCGTTTTCCTTCACTGTAGTCTATCATTATGCACATTTTACAGAGAAGTAGACTGAGTCTGGGAGCTAAAGTGACTTAGCTGAGGTCCGGCAGCTGTTAATTGTGGAGGCAATAATGTTGTAGAAAGAGACCTGGATTCGATTATGTACCTTTAGTGGGAATCCAGGCAAGTCCCTTTGCTTCTCTGAGCCTCAGTTATTCACATCTGGAAAATGGAAATAATTCCATACATGGACTACATCCCTCACAAAGTACTTGTGAGAAAGTACTTTGTAAAAGTCAGAACTTTTTAGCACAATTGAAATGGGAGTGAGTGGCAGAATGGAGGATTCGAACCCTGGGCTTATGACTGGAAGATGGGAAGAGAAGGCTTTCCCCACTTGATTTCTCTAGACTAGCTCTCAGGCACCGTGTGGTTCCTTTGCTCCTTGTTTATCCTGATGGGGATGAGTGCCTGACTTGGTTTACGCGTGTATGTGTTTGTATGTTGGGGGGGGACCATGAAGGGAAGCCCAGTTCTAGGAAAAATAAGGGAGGGTAGGAATGGGGAAAGGGGGAGGGAGGAGGGAATAAGCATTTATATAAGTGCCTACTATGTGCCAGGCACTGTGCTAAATGGTTTTACAAATGCCTCTTTTAAAAGGAGGCTTAGGGGGAGGAGGGTAGTTCTGAGTTCCTTTTTTTCCCAACTCCATGACCCAATTTGGGCTCACACCAAAATGCTTTTTAAGTCACTAAAACATACAGACTGCATCAAGCTACAGACTTTCAGGGGGAACCTGAAAAAAAAAAAAAACCCATGCTGTTAGGCATTGGCAAAGCAAGTGACCAGGATAGCCTCCCCACCACCCCCCGACCTGCTAGGTCCCCTGGTGATTTCGCCTTCTTTGAGGGTGGGGGATGTAATGCGTCCTGCTCCTGCCGACACCAGCTCCTCCTTCCACCCTGGACGGAGCCCTGAGGCTCTGTGTCCCAGCCCGTTTGGGTCTGGTCTCTCTCTTCCTTCATCTGGGCAGGAAATGACTTTCCTTTTCTTTGTTCCTACTTTCTCCTTCTCCACCCCCAAACTGGATATCCGTTTAGTCCATCAGAGGAAGAGCTGGGAGGGTGGGGGGATGTGAAGTGTTCCAGGTCAAGGTGGAGTTTGTTCAGATCCCCAGCCATGGGGTAAGATACTGCCTGCTGGGGAGAGACTCTTTCCCAGAGAAGTCTGGCCCTTTAAAGGAGGGAGAGGATAGGGTCTGACCACACCACCGCCACTCCCCTTCCACAGAATTCAGGGGATGACCATGGAGGGAGGTAGGGTTCTCCCCACCCCCAGGCCCCAAATGGGGTCAGGCCTCTAGCTCTGCAGAAGGGTCTCGGTCGGAATGGGCTTTGAAAATTCCAAGCTCATTGTTCCCATGGGGACTGCCTTCTCCACCAGTAACCACAAGCAAGGCACAGAGAAGGGGGAGAGCAGGAGAAGGGGGAGTGGGTTTGCACAGCTGTCAGCATCTGGGTTGCAGGGCTGGATTCCTCTGCCCCCAGGCTGCTGTTCAGTTTTTCTAAAGAAATCTAGTAAGAATGATTTTCCCAGAGAGGGTATGTGTGTGCCTCTCTCTCTCCCTCTCTCTCTCTCTCTCTCTCTCTCTCTCTCTCTCTCTCTCTCTCTCTGTGTATGTAGATGCCCATTAACGGATTTGGGTGGATGAGGGTCAGTCTAGACCTTGCTTGGGGGTGAAGGGGACCAGAAGAAAGGCTTAAGGTAAGGCTGTTAAAGAGTTTATGTATTCACCAGAACTGGAAAAAGGACTCTCTTTTTCAGATAAGGAATGTAGGCTTAGAGAAGGTCACACAGCTAAGAGGTAGCAGATTCTGAGATTTGAACCCAGGTCTTCTGACTCTAGATCTGGTGCCCTTTCCAACATCTTAGGGCTGACCGGTTTGATCATCATCTCCCGAGAGGAGGAGCTCAGTTCTCAATGACTTTAAAACAGTTCTCTTGAGCCTCTCTGTAGCTTTCCCAATGGGTACAGTTGCATAGAGCAATTTTCAGGCCTGGGGCATTTGAGAATTTGGGGTCTCTACATCATCCAATGAAAACACACCCTTAATTAAAACACCCCGTCGCTGAAAGTCACCCTGCAGACACTTAGAATTCCAAGCTCAGATTCATAGGGTCATAGCCTCATAGATTTAGAGCAGGCCAAGACCTTGGGCTGAGTCCAACCCTCCTCTCATTTTTAGGAAACCGAGAACCAGAGAGCTGAAGTGCTGTATTTGCCTAAGGTCACACAGGCAGTAGCTGGGATGCAGACCTTGGTGTTCAAATACTGCTTCTGACACTTACTATCTGAGTGAATTTGGGAAAATCATTGACAATCTGAGCCTCAGTTTCTTGACAGGACTGTGGTGAGGAAAGTACTATCCATACCTTAAAGCCATATAGAAATGGAAGCTAAGAACGGAACTTCAGATGGAACAGCCTGGAAATTACATTTTGGGCCTTTTCCCCAGGCCTACAGTCAAGGGGGTGCTGGTCAATGTTTAACAACGGGCTCTTCAGGGGGAGAAAGATATGCAGGGAACACTTTTACGTGTCATCTGCATTTTAAACATTTCCTCCATCACTTTCTTAAATCTAGACAATCAAAAACAGTAAAATAAGTTCTGATTTGTGACATTTGCTGATTTCCCAGGCACAAAATGATCATGTAGAAAATTGAATAATCCATAACCGACTGGCTCCAGCATATCCCTGCTATTCTGAGAGTTTAGGTTTTCCTTCCATCCCAACTTCCCCACAAGTAGGGCTGCTCTTGAGACGTTCCCCTGTGGCCAGACTGCTTCTTCCTGGACACACCATTTACTCTTTATCACAACCACCCATTGGGTTGGGTCCCCATGCCACTGCAGTGTAACACTGGCCCCAGGTGTAGACCCACGCCTAAGATGCTAGATAGGGCAGGTCTTTCTGAGGTATCTGCTGGCCCGTGTAGCCAACCCAACTTCTTGTCGCTCTGTGAAAGTGCTTACTTAGTACAGTGCCTGGTACACAGTGGGTGCTTACTAAATGCTTATTTTCTTTCTTTCTTCCTTCCTTCCTTCTATGGCAAGAATGCTGGCCTTGAAGTCAAGAGACCTCAGTCAGATTCTGGGCTAAGGTATTTGCTTGCTGTGTAGTGTGAGGTGTGTGTGTGTGTGTGTGTGTGTGTGTGTGTGTGTGTGTGTGTGTGAGAGAGAGAGAGAGAGAGAGAGGAGAGGAGAGGTGGAGAGGGGGACAGAGACAGAGAGAGAGAAACAGAAACAGGCAGAGAAAGACACACAGAGAAAGACAGAGATAGAGAATGAGAGAGGAGAGAGACAGAGACAGAGAAAGAGAGAGAGGAGGAGGAAGAGGGAGGGAAAGGGGAGAGAGAAGAACAAGGGAGGAGAGAAAGAAAAGAAGAGGGAGGGAGAGAGAAAGAGAGGAGAAAGAGATGCACATCTGCTTAACTTCTCTCTAACTCAGTTTCTTCAGCTGTAGTTTGGGATAGCAATAGCACTCCCTCACCTGATTGTTGTAAGGATCAAATGAGATGATATAAAGTGCTTTGCAAACCTTGAAGGGCTCTACATCAGTGCCAGTTATTATTATGGTTATTACACCAAGCGCACACACTGGGCCTCTACTAGGGAGTGAGGTTAAGAGCCTAAGCAGGACTGGGTAGGACCCAGGATTCCTGTGTTCCTGGTGTGAGTTGCAGTTCCTTCCCCTGAACCCTCTGTATCAGGTATCAGGCCTCAGTTCTCTGTTTCCCCACCTCTGGAGACCACATCCTAAGTGGAAGATTCTGTGGACGGTGATCACTGTCTTCAAATAGTTCAAGGATTGTTATATGGAAGAATATCATATGGAGATTAAACTTGATCAATAAACTTGAACAGGAGCAATGGGGGGGAAAATTATAGCGAGACCAATGTCAGCTCCATGTAAGGGAAAAAAAAACTCCTAACACTTACTGGCTATGTGACCTTGGGCAAGTCACTTAACTCTGTTTGCCTCAGTTTCCTCATCTGTAAAATGAGCTGGAGAAGGAAATAGGAAACCACTCCAGTATCTCTGCCAAGAGAATCCCAAATGGGCCAACAAAGAGTTGGACGCAACTAAAAAATGACAACGAAAAGAGCTGAGCAAAAGTGAAAACACATTGCTTTAGGGAGTAGTGAGTCCTGTCACTAGAAGACTTTAAACCAAACGTGGGGAACCTGCAACCTCAACTTCATAGAACAAATCCCTTTCATAAAAGGATTGGTTTTGTAAAAGTTGGACTCAGTCAAAAGGCGGCGCCCAAGGACCTAAAAAGCCACATGTGACCTAGGGCTGCAGGTTCCTCATTCCTGCTTTAAATAAAAGGCTGGAAACCATAGGATCATAGATCTAAATCTGAAAGGGACAGTAAAGACCACCTAGTCGAATCCCCTCACATTGTAGGTGAGAAAACTAAGGCTGAGGGAGGTTGTGACAAGGTCACACAGGTAGCATCAGAAGTGGAATTTGAATCCAGGTCCTTTGACTTGTCAGGAATGTTTTAGGAGGAATTTTTGTTTCGGGGGACTAGGTAGTCCCCCAGCTCCTATCCACTCTGGTGTTCTGTGCTTCTGTTCAAAGACCTCTTATAATTCCTAGCCCTTGGGGTTCCTGGGACCTGGGCCAATAGCTGTAAGTCCCTAGATGTAGGTGATTCTGGGAACATTCTCCTGCAACCAGAAAACTCAACATCTGCTTATTCTCTCCCCTAGAATGTCTTCCTGAACCCTGATTCCCATCTCAAATTACTCTTGGACCATTGGAATCTCCTCAGCAGAACATCACTGACCAGGGAGGGAGACCAGGAAAAGTCTGTAAGTCCAGGGTGGGAATCCTCAGGCAGGGCTGGGGTTAAGTAGACATCTGTTCTTGGGTGTGTGTGTTAGATTGTGTCGGGAGGCTGGGGAGGGGCTGGGACTCTTGCCTCCAGCCAGCAGAGCCCTTCCTTCTCCTGAGATCCTGGATGGAAGAGAGATCAATCATTAATATGGTGAGCAGGGAGTGGCTGCCCTTTGCTCTATCTGACCAGGTAGGTAGAATGGGCAGGGAGCAGGGTTTCTGTGTCCCATTCCCACATCCTGGTGTTCCCCCCTCCCCTGGCCCTGGCTTCCTCGGAACCTCAGTTGGTCAGTTTATGGCTCCTGTTTCATTCTTTAGAAAGACAAAGGGAAGAAGGCAAGAACAGAGAAATCTCCTGCCCCTTAGGAGGGGAATGAATAAATCAAAGGAAATAATAATTTTATGCCTGTGTATTTCTTCCCCTGCCCCACACCATTGAAGGCAACTGTAACCTGATAATAGAATCTTTTTTTTTTAGCCAATTGGGTTAAGTGACTTGCCCAGGGTCATTAGCTAAATGTCTGAGGTCAGATTTGAACTCAGGTCCTTCTGACTCCAGGACTGGTGTTCTATCTACTGCATCACCCAGCTGCCCCAATAATAGAGTCTTAGGGATTCAGAGCAATGAAGTAGACCTGACTTCAGAACCTGCCTCTGACCTTTACTTAGCTATTTGACCCTGGGGAAGTCACCTGACTTCTACCTGTCTTGGTCAACTCCCTAAAACTTATCTATAAAGTGAGAGATGATTCACAATCTGCATTGGGAAGTTCCCACCCTGGGACCATTTTTTTTTTAACAATGACAAACTGAGCACCTCCCCCCACCACACTATACTTCCTTTCTTTATGATGACAATTGATTTAGGGCTAGAAAGAATCTCAGAATATAGAGTATTAGCCCTGAGAGGAGCCTGAAAACATTGAAAATCAGAATTAGAAGGAGCTTATAACATAGACCAGGGGAGGGGAGCCTGCTGCCTCGAGGCCCATGTGACTGAAGGGCCGCACTTGAGGACCTAGAGGACCACATGGGCCTCAAGGCAGCAGGCTCCCCTCCCCTGATGTAAATTGTTGTACCTTGGAAGGATCTTAGAACACAGAATGTCAGAGCTAGAAGGGATTTTAGACATCTTTTAGTCTAGGGATTCATCACCTAGAATTCAAGGGGTCTGTGAACTTAGACAGAAAAAAATTTACATCTTTATTTTCACTAACTTCTAACTGAAATTTCACATGTTTTTCAATTATGAACTAAGAAAAAAGGTATTCTGGGAATAATAATTGGTAAACAATTTATAATTATTATCTCATGTGAACTTCACATCAACCTTGCTATTATTATCCCTACTTTGCAGATGGAGAAACCAAGGCAGATAGAGGTTAAGTGACTTGACCAGGGTCACACAGCTAGCAAATGCCTGAGGCTGGATTCGAACTTGGGTCTTCCTGACCTGAGGACTAGCCCTTTATCTACAAACCACTGAGAAGCCAGACTGCCAAAAAAAAAATTCAACCCATTCATTTTACTTATGAGGAAAATGAGACCCAGGAGGGGAAACTAAGGTCATTTGTCCTTGTTCAGTTATTTCAGTCATCTCTGATTCTTTGTGACCATTTGGGGTTTTCTTGGCAAAGATACTAGAGTGGTTTGCCATTTCCTTCTCCAGCTCATTTTACAGATGAGGAAACTGAGGCAAAGAGGGTTTAGTGACTTGCCCAGGATCACACAACTTATAAGTGTCTGAGGTTGGATTTGAACTCTGGAAGATGAGTCTTCCTGATTCCAGGCCCAGTGCTCTATCCACTATGGTGCCCCCTAGCAGCCCCAACTAAGGTCATAGATCTAGTAAATATCTAGACCTGGGTTTTGAATCCAGGTTTTCTGACTCTAAATTCAGTGTCTGTTTATTTGTTTGTTTTTTAACTACACTACATCTCCCCCAAGTTTTTTGAGGGGAGGAACTGTGCTGATTAGCCCTAGCATCAAGCACAGTACTATGCACACAGTAGGGTATTTCACCGTTTATTGTATTGAAGTGCCCAGCTCACATTTAACTTTGACTTTCTGCAGTTTACCCAGTGCTTGCAAGTCACGGCAGTGCAGGTAGTATTATCCCCATTTTACAGATGAGAAAACCAAGGCTATGTCAGGCAAAGTGATTTGCCCAGGACTGCACAGCTGTGCATCAGGGACAGCAGTTTTGGAGGAGCGATGCTTCTGTCTTCCTTAAGGGAAGAGCCCTGGAATCCATCAGAGCTTGCATGTGTCTGAATCTGCACATGTGTGTGCTGGCGTGTTGGAACTTGTGCATATAGTCCTGCAGCTTGGGCTCTCCTGAAGCAAGACTGCTACCAGCCTGAGAGCAGGAGAATTGAAATCAACTCACTAAATGTTTACCAAGCCCAGATTAGACGCTGAGTTATAGAGAAGAGGCTGACATGCACTGGGGAGGAAATCATGGCCCCTAGCTTCATCATTCTCCTAAATACAAAGCACTGTGCTTCGTGCGGGGGCGGGGCTGTTGTTGTTGTTGTTTTTAATGGGAAAAAAAATGACAATGCTCCTACCGTCAGAAGCAGCTTATGATCTAACCCAAGCGTGGTAGAAAGTGGAATGTGAGAAGGTAAATGATCAGGGAAGACTTCCTGGAGGAGTCAGCATCTCAAGATTTGGGCCTTGAGAGAAAGGAAGGAATTCAACAGATGGGAAAAAGGAGGAAGATGGAAGAGGACAGGACAAGAATAGGGGATAGAAAATGTTACTGTTTGTCTGGAACATAGAATATGTGAGGGCTTGTGCTATGAGATAAGGGAGGGCAGGTAGATCGGAGCCAGATTGTGGAAGGAAGGAAGGAAGGAAGGAAAGAAAGAAGAAGGGGGAAGGAAGGAGGGAAGAAGAAAGGAAAGAGAAGGAAGAAAGAAGGAGAGAGTAAGGAAAGAAGGAAAAAAGGAAGGAAGGGAGGGAGGAAAGAAGGGAGGGAGAAGGGAAGAAAGGGGGGAGGGAGAGAAGGAAGCTTAATATTAATTAATTAATTAATATTAAGCATCTGCTCTGTGCCAGGTACTACTTTCCAAATAATCTGTCATTTGATCCTCACAGACTACCCTGATCATTCCAGGTAGCTGCTTGAACATCAGGACCAGTAGTTTGTTCTTTATCCCCTTGGCAAGAGGGAGCCATGGAAGGTTTCTGAGCAGAGGAGTCATGATCACACAGGGGTGTTAGGCAGATCTGGGCAGTGGGAAGGGGTGAGAGCTGGGAGAGGCTCATTTCCCCAGCCCCAGGCCATTAACTCTTCTCTTTGCTCAGGAGGGAGATGATGGCTGGGAAGTCGGGGAAGAGGATGGCCTCCTCCATCTTCATCACCCTGACTCCGCCTCGCCGGGACACAGCCGTGGTAGACGAGGTGAGGCAGGCGGCCTGTTCCAGTCGGGCCAGTCGGGCCCGGGAGCCCACCTCGGCCAAGAAGCCCACCAGCGACTTTCTAGTGAGCAGACAGGACCTGGGGGGCCCCAGCATTCTGGTGCCACCTCCCCCACCGGTTCTTCTACCTAATGGAGGTAAGACAAAACATGGGGCAGGGAAACTGGGGCAAAGGAGTGGGCAGATGTGGCAGAGAGGGACTGAGAGCTATCAGTCAATCCAGCAATCAGCAAGGTGCTGTAGGAAGGAGGGAATAAGCATTTACATGATACCTACTATGTGCTAAGCACTTCTCCAAATGTCTCATTGGATCCTCACAACAACACTGCTATCCCCATTTTACAGATGAGGAGACTGAGGTAGGCAGAGGTGAAGTGACTTGCCCAGGGTCATATAGCCAGTAAGTGTCTGAGCTTCCCGACTCCAGGTCCATCCTTCTATCCCCTGCACCACCTAAAGATAAAATCAGGGGCAGCGAGGTGGTGCAGGGGATAGAGGGATGGACCTGGAGTCGGGAAGCTCAGACACTTACTAGCTGTGTGACCCAGGGCAAGTCACTTAACCCCGATTGCCTCACCAAAAAGCAACAAAAAAAAAAAAAAAAAAAAAAAGAAGAAGAAGAAGAAGAAGATAAAATCAGGGACATGTGCCTGACAGCATATGCACCATTCCACGCCCACAGGTCCCCTTTGCCAGTGAAGAGAAGAAGCCAAGATTGGGCTTTATCACTGTAATCTCTGTGTATCCTGTTTCTGGTTCTGCTTGCTCCAGTTCGACAGGCCTTTCCAAGTTTCCCTGAATGCTTCCCATTTTGGGGGGGGTGTCTCATGGCCCAATACTCTTCCATTCCATTCATGCCTCCCTGTGTGTTTGGTCAGGCCTCAGTGGGTGGGTTCTTTCTTTATTTCTAGTTTTCATACAATTCAATGAAATTCAACAAGCATTTTCTAAGCAGCCACTACATGTGCTCGGTGCTAGGGTTCAAAGACAGGACGAAAAAGCACCTTCCCTCGGGAAGCTTCCATTCTATTGAGAGGAAACAACATTTACATAGAAAATTAAAGGCGTGTACAAAATTATTTCTGGGGAGAAGGGCCAAACAACCCCTTGAGGGCTATGGTCTCTCCTCAAACTCTTCTCCCAACCCCATCCTCTGTGCTAATCATCATTTACAGATAATAACATTTAAAGTTTTCAAAGCACTCTCGAAAGCTGCCTTATTGGCTCCTTACATCAGCCTCGTGAGGGAGGGAGTAAACTATTCTTGCCCCCTATGTTACAGTCTTCCTGACTCCAAGTTTACAATATCTCATGAAAGGCAAAGCAGGAAAGGCCCTCAGAAATCACTGAGCCCCTTAATTTTACAGATTAGGAGACTGAGGCTCCAAAAGGTTAAGTTACTGACATGAAGTTACACGGTTAGTGGCTGTTTGGTGAGTGCTGCCCTCCCTTGTATGAATCTAATAAGATGAAATTTAATAGGGTTAAAGGTAAAGTCTTTTGTTGCTGTTCAGATGTTTCAGTCGTGTCCGACTCTTTGTGACCCCATTTGGGGTTTTCTTGGCAGATACTGGAGTGGTTTGCCATTTTCTTCTCCAGCTCATTTTACAGATAAGGAAACTGAGGCCAATAGGGTTAAGTGACTTGCCCAGGGTGACACAGCTAGTAAGTGTCTGAGGCAGTATTTGAACTCCTGAAAAAGAGTCTTCCTGACTCCAGGCCCAGTGCCGTGTACAATATGGCGCCCCCTAGCTCCATGTAGAGTCTTAGAGTTGGATTAAAGAAATTCGCTTCACAGGATAGGGGAGAGGTGGGTGCAGGACTGTTCTAGTTAATGTTTAACAACTGCCTCTCCCCCCCAAAATGTATGCAGGACCCACTCTTAAATTTAACCTACATTATTAATATTTTCTCCATTACTTTCTTAAGTCTAGGCAATCAGCAAAACAAATCAAGCCCTGATTTGTAGCATTTTCAGATTTCTGAGATTGAAATGCTCACAATGAAAATTTAACAATTGGGGGAAGCTAGGTGGCATAGTGGATAGTTCACCAGCCCTGGAGTCAGAAGGACCTGAGTTCAAATCCAGCCTCCCACATTTACTAGCTCTGTGACCCTGGACAAGTCATTTAATCTTACTGCCTCCAAAAAAAAAAGAAAGAAAGAAAATTTAACAACCAGCTCTCCCAAGCTGGTTCAGCTGGCTCCAACACACCCTTCCATGGACAATAGTTTTCTGAAGACATCTGGGGAGTATTGTGTGGGGAAACTCAACAAAAGTTGTCAGCAAAAAAAGTCCTAAAGTGATTTGGGGGGCAACAGGAGAGTCTAAGCTCTGGGAAATAAAGAAGAGACAGCCCGACTGTCCTCTGCCCGAGTCAGGTCACATCTTTGTGTGTGTGTCCAGTACTGGGCACCAGGGTTTAGGAAAAACATTGCAGAGGAGGCCACCAGGAGGGTGAAGGACCTTTCCGCGATATATTGAAGATGGGTTGAAGGAATCAGGGTGTTTAGGCTGGAGAAGAGACCAGGACAACTGGCGTCAGGTGTCTGAGGGTTGTTTGTATAAATGAGTGACTGGGCGTATTCTGTCTGGGTCCAGAGATCTGCCAAGAGCACTGTGTAGAAATCACAAGAAGGCGGATCTAGGCGTCGTGGTCAGGAAAAGCCTCCTAAAATGAGAGCCGTCTGAAGGTGGAGAGGCACACGGCCACAGGCAGACGTGTTGGCTGATGGCCACGGGTTGGAGATGCGTTCCGGGGGGGGACCCCTCCATGGGTCCCCACCAACCCTCCAATTCCATCATTCTGTGTTTTTTGGGTGCTCCCACCCTTCCAGGGCGATGGGGAGATGTCTGTCAGGTGCCTTCTCCCTCTCTGTTCTGGAAGAGGCTAAGTTGAGGTGAGGGGTAGGAGGGAAGCGAGCCAGTTTGGGAGAACCAGGAAGAAGTAGCCTGGGATAGAGGGGAAACGCAATCTGATGGGAACATGGGACAGCAGCTGGGAGTATGACTCACAGAGCTATTTGGCCAGGACTTTCTGGAGACAGCAGCTGAGCCCTGGCTTTCCTTGGGATGCCTGGGCAGGCGGGCCTCCTCTCCCTCTCCAGCGGGGTCTCTGGGCCCAGCCTGAGCAGCTGCCAAAA
>NW_020953950.1:251145-257180 GCF_900497805.2 Vombatus ursinus | reverse complement strand
GAGGGATCCTTGGGGAATGTGCTGAAGTGTGTGTGTGTGGTATGTATAATATGTACGTGGTATGTGTGCTCATGTGAAATATGTGTGTAGTGTGAGTGTAGTATGTAGTATGTGTGTTATGTGTGTAGAGGGTGTGCATGTGTGTGGTGGGTATTTGTAGTGTGTGTGTGTACATGTGTATATGTAATACAGTGATGTGTGTGTATGTATGTAGTGGGTATAGTGTTTGTGGGTATTTGTAGTATATGTGTGTAGTGGGTATAGTATGTGTGGCATGTACCGTGCATGCTCATGTGTAATATGTTTATGTAGTGGGTATACGTGTGTATAGTGGGTGGGGGTGTTTGGGGTGTGTGGGTGTGTGTGTAGTGGGTATAGTGGTGGTGGGTATTTGTAGTGTGAGTGTGTAGTGTATGTTTGACTAGGCAGGCACATGTTCGGGGTGTCCTGACCAGACCGCCCCCAGCCCCCAGCTCTCCCAAGCTGAAGGCCTCTGAGCTTGTCTGTGGCCCCTCCCCACAGTCCTCACCCCAAGCCTTCTCTCAATCACAGCCTCAGCCCAGACAGCATTTTGTGTTGCTATCTTGTCTCACAGCAACCTTATGAAATCTTAATGAAAGGCTTTTTTTTTTTTTCTGGTCAGGCAATCGGGGTTAAGTGACTTGCCCAGGGTCACACAGATAGTATCAAGTGTCTGAAGCTGAATTTGAACTCGGGTCCTCCTGACTCCAAGAGTGGGTGCTCTATCCTTTGCGCCACCTAGCTGCCCTGGAGAGAAATCTTTTTATCCCCATTTTACAGATGAGACAGCTGAGGCTTAGAATATAAAGGACGTGACAATACTCACAATAGCTAGTAAGGATGTCATACACAGGATTTGAACTTGGGTCTCCCAATTCCAAATCGAGTTGTCTTTCTCTACAATGCATTCATTTAGTCGTTTGGTCTGTGAAACTATTTTCAGTCAGTTGTTTTTCAGTCATGTCTGACTCTCATAACCTCATTTAGGCTTTTCTTGGCAGAGATACTGGAGTGGTTTGCCATTTCCTTCTCCAGCTCATTTGACAGATGAGGAAACTGAGGCAAACAGGGTTAACTGACTTGTCCAGGGTCACACATCTAGTAAGTGTCTGAGGCCAGATTTGAACTCACCAAGATGAGTCTTCCAGACTCCAGGCCCAGTACTCTGTGCACTATGGCGCCCCCTAGCCTCCTAGACACCTGAGGTAGGGAGATTAGTTCAGAAGCTATTATAGTTTTGAAATTCCTTTCCAGCCCTTCAGCCACGGCCAGATTATTTTGCCTAGAAGGTTGAACAACTTAGCTAAATTAGAGCCTTAAAGTTCCTTCTTGTTTCTAGACCTCAGTTTCTTCATCTGTAAAATGGAGCTTACGGACTAGGTCAGGGATGGGGAACCTGCAGCCTCGAGGCCACGTGTGGCCTTCTAGATCCTTGGGTGCGGCCTTTTGACTGAGTCCAAGTTTTACAGAACAAATCCTTTTATGAAGGGAATTTGTTCTATGAAGTTTGGATTTGGTCAAAGGGCCGAGCTTGAGGACCTAGAGGGCCACACATGGTCTGGAGGCCATAGGTTGCCCACCCCTGGATTAGGGGATCTCCTAAAGCTCTAAACCCAGTGATCCCAGGTGGTCCCCTATGGTGAAAAAAATCGATAGCTGTCAAGCTGGAGAAGACCTGGGTTTAAAACCCACCTCTAAGGGGGAAGCTAGGTGGCAGCTAGGTGGCGCAGTGGATAGAGCACCGGCCCTGAAGTCAGGAGGACCTGAGTTCAAATCTGGCCTCAGACCAAACACTTGACACTTACTAGCTGTGTGACCCTGGGCAAGTCACTTAACCCCAATTGCCTAAAAATAAATAAATAAATAAATAAATGACCCCACCTATGTGACCTTGGGTAAATCCCTCACCTCCGCGGGCCTTAGTTTCCTCATCTGTAAAATGAGAGGGATGGCCCAGACAGCCCCAGAAGTCCCTTCCAATTCTAGATCTGTGTTTCGATAAACGGGCTGGGAGCTCTTAGGGGAGAGGATTTGGGGGAGGGGCTGGTCCTGTAGTGCTGACGTCACAAAAAAGGTAGACCTCAGCAGCAGTCCCTCCCCCCATCCCGCCCATCCAAGGTGATGCACAAGGCCCCACACCCCCTGGGGGCAGCCTGACACTGCCTCGGGATTGGCGCTAGCCCAAGCCCCAGGGTTCCTAACAGCAGGAGGCCTGGGGGGCTACCTCCTTGCCAGCTCTTTTGCTGGGCTGTGATTTCCTATCCCTCCCATCTGTCTGACTCAGGAGGGAAAACTAGTGATCCATTCACCCGCTGCCGTTTGTTCCCGCAGCAATTATCCACCATTGTTGTGGCAACCTGGCAAATGCTGGGTGTGGGGTTGGGAGGAAGGCTCCCTGGTGTTAATTACACCCGGGGTAATTGTTAGGAAACAAAAGGAGGAGGTGCAAAATTGCTGGGTGACCACTAACTTAATCCTGCTCATCGTTCTCCATCCCTCTATCCCCGGAGCCTCAGAGAGCCCGGAGAGGCACAGCATTGACTGACAGGCAGGATTTCTGGGGCCTCTGCCCCGCCCCTCCCCAGCTCCAGCCCTCGGCCAGCCCCGGCCCTTTTCTCCTCTGGGTCATCTTGGACAGGTCCTTCCAACTCAGTTCTCTCTGCTCCTGAGTTTCTTCTTCAGGAAAATGATCTCTGCAGGCCCTCCCAGCTCTGACATTCTGTGCTCTAAGGGCCCTCCCAGCTCTGACATCCTCTGTTCTAAAGGCCCCTCCCAGCTCTGACATCCTGTGTTCTAAGGGCCCTCCCAGCTCTGACATTCTGTGTTCTAAGACCCCTCCCAGCTCTGACATCCTGTGTTCTAAGGGCCCTCCCAGCTCTGACATTCTGTGTTGTAAGGGCCCTCCCAGCTCTGACATCCAGGGTTCTAAGGGCCCTCCCAGCTCTGACATTCTGTGTTGTAAGGGCCCTCCCAGCTCTGACATCCAGGGTTCTAAAGGCCCTCCCAGCTCTGACATTCTGTATTCTAAGCTCCCTTCCAGTTATGATATCCTGTGTTCTAATGCCTTTTCTAGTTCTGACATTCTATGTTCTAAGGTGGCATTATCTCCTCAGATTAGCTGTTCAGAGAGAAGAACCCTGAGAAGATTGGGTTTGGGGTTGGGATTTGATGGGGAGGAGAAAGAGGTCTGAGGGTCAATGCTGCCAGTGCCGGGAAGGCCTTAGTGGCATGAGATGCCTACGGGGGTAGGGGTACACAAGACAGCGTACTCCTTCTCCCTCGTTTCACCGGGAATCGCCCCATCCCATGAGGGTCTGGTCTCCATCCCGCTCTACCTTCCACTTGCAGGTTCATCCCTCCCTCCACCAGCCCCAGATGCTGAGGACAGCTTTCCAGATCTGGATCTCCTCCCTCCTCCGCCACCCCCTCCAGCCTTCCTGCTCCCACCAGATGAGGAGGGTCTCACCCAGGGAGGGGATTTGCTCTCAGAAGACCTACAGCAGCTGCATGTGGTCCCTCCACCGCCCCCCCTCCAGGTACCAAAGCCCTAGGAAACTCAGCAGCCTCCCCGCCACCCCCACAGCCGTGCCAGATGGGCAAAGACAGAGGCCAAGAAGGGAAAGGGGGATCCTTGGCCTTGGAGAGTGTTGGACCCACTCCTTAACCTCCACAGAGCTCCTAAAGCCTTATAAGTGGAAGATGTACTGTGCTCATAAAGGCCCCAGAGAAGGGGAGCCCATGCCCTTCCCCAGCATCCTTTCCAATATCTAATAATAATAATAACAGTAACAGTGATAAGAGTAGCAATAGTAATCATAATGATGTTGATGAATCACTCCCTCTCCATGCTTGTTAAGCACTGCTTGATAAGCAGTTTATATTCTTCCCTCATTTCATATTCACAAAGTCCCTAGGAAGTTTGGAGTGGAGGAAATTGAGGCCAAGAGATATGAAATTACTTGCCCAAAGTCACATAGTTTGTAAATGTAACCTGGGGCTCAAACCCACTCTTGACTCTTTGGTTCAGGCCTCTTTCCATTATCTTCTCTATTTGAAAGACATTGCTTGTGTCCACCCAGAACCTCCTATGCTAAAAGAAGAGCTATGTGTTTCTTAATCTGCAAATGAGGCAGTTTGAATAAATGATCTCTAAAGTTCCTCTGAGCTCTGACATCCCATGTTCTAAGGGCCCTCCCAGCTCTGACATCCTATGTTCTAAGGACCCTCCCAGCTCTGACATCCCATGTTCTAAGGGCCCTCCCAGCTCTGACATTCTCTATTCAAAGGCCCTCCCAGCTCTGATATTTTATGTTCTATGTAATCTTTTTGGTCATAGACCCCTTGGGCAGTCTGGTAAAGCCTATGGAGTCTTTTCAGAATAATGTTTTAGTTGTTTGTTTTAAATTCATAACTGAAGGAAATAATAAATTTCACTAAAAAAAGAAAAAGATGGGTTTTTTTTTCCCATCCCAGTTCATAGACCTCTTTGGGTGTAGACCCCAGGCTTAGAACTCCTATTCTAAGGTCTCTCCCAGTTCTGATATTGTGTTCAGAGGCCTCTTCCAACTCTCTTCAAGTATTTAAAAAAGGATGAACCTTGTTCTTGGCCCAAGAGAGCTCAGCTGAGAGCCATGGGAAGACATAGTTGGGAAGGGACAAACTGAGACTTGGTGACTGTTAGAGCTGCCCTACAGTGGAATTGGCTGCCTCCATGGGGAGCGGGATCCCCCTCACAGAATGTCTACAGGCCAAGATCAGATGACCTCTTGTCTGCTATATTGGACTAACCTCCAATTGTGAAATCCTATGATTTGAACATTCGATGTCCTCAGCTCCTTCCAGCTCTGAGATTGCATATTCTGAGGTGCTACAAATCCATTTCTCTGGCTTTTGTCCTCAGCGGACAGAAGAACCAGCTGGTTTCCCAGCCATCCTATGATAACCAGACACTAGCTTGTGTGGGGGCCAGTGGGGGTAGGGGGGAAGGGTTGGAGAATGGAGGGGCGAGAAGTGCCCACTTGTCTACTGAGGCGGGCTCAGGCCAAAAGCCAAAGGGCTCAGGGGAAAGCCAGGTCTTAAGCAATTTCTCGAGAACTAGGAGTAATCAGCTGTGGTGTTATGGGAAGAGCCTGGGGCTGAGAGGAGGGAGACCTGAATTCTAGTCCCAATTCTGCCACTAATTTGTCCTATGACCTTGAGGAAGTTGCTTCCTCCTATTCCAGGGCCTCTGTTTCCCCATCTGTAAAATGGAGATAAAAATAGCCACTTGGCCAGGGTGAGGGACCCATTGTAACGGACGTGCTTTGTCACTGACGAGATGCGAAGGCCGTAAGGCAGGGCACAGGGTCAGAGCTAATGGTGTGTCTCTGCCCTTGCTGGGAACCATTGGCATTGGTACTTTCCTTTTTGTCTCCGTTACAGGCCCTCCCTGAGCCCCGTCAGCTCAAGCCCCGGCGCAACCACCTCGAGCAAGTACAGGAAGAGTTGCCACGACCCCCTGAGGAACCAGACCAAGTCCCAGGGAGGGAGGAGTCCACAGGTATCCCCATGGGTAGTGGGCAGGGCTGAGGGGGGGCTCCAGGCGGTCGGGTTCTGGGAGCTTGCCTGCTCTGTTCGGGGACAGCTGGAGGTATTGGGAACAAGGAGGAGAGGGGGTGCTTGTCACTCTCCATGCAGGCGAGGTCTGAAAAGCACTTCTGCTTCCTACACTGAGCGTAACATTTTAGGGGAATTAGAGTCCAAGGCTGGCTTTTCTACTGAGACGTCACGTGACCTTGGGCAATTCCCTACCCCTTCTGGGCTTCAGCATTCCCTCTCGAAAAATGAAAGTGTTGGACTAGGTGATTCCTCAGGTCCTTTCTAGCTCTGATATTCCATGGGCTGAGGCCCCTCCCAGCTTTGACCTTCTGTGTTCTAAGGGCCCTCCCAGCCCTGACATCGTGTGTCCTAAGGGCCCTCCCAGCCCTGACATCCTGTGTCCTCAGGGCCCTCCCAGCCCTGACATCCTGTGTCCT
>NW_020953950.1:95284-251135 GCF_900497805.2 Vombatus ursinus | reverse complement strand
AGGGCCCTCCCAGCCCTGACGTCCTGTGTTCTGAGGGCCCTCCCAGCTCTGATGTCCTGTGTTCTGAGGGCCCTCCCAGCTCTTCTGGGTTCTAAGGCCCCTCCAGCTTAATAATTCCTCTGTATTGTCTCTTTTTCCAGTAGTTCAAGCCTGACAAAGTATATGACACACTCTCCCTAAGAAAACTGCAGCAAAGCCACCTGCAGTCAAGAAGGTCTTGAGCCTTCAGATAGGTTCACAAGACCTAGAGCCAGATGAGATCTTAGCTATTGTCTAATCCAACTACCTCATTTTATAGTGGAGGGAACTGAAGCCCAGGCAGGAGACTTGCCCAGGATCCCAGAGGGTGGTTAGTAACAGAGCCAGGAGCAGAAGCCATATCTCCTGACTGAGCTCAAGGGTCTGTCTACTAGACCACGCAGTGTCCTCTCTGTCCACATCAGTGGTTCTCTCTTAGTGGTTATGCATTCTTCATACTCACAATGCGCCACTCCAAAGAGAGCATTCTTCTTTTGCTTGACCCAGAACATTGCCAGGTTCTTTGCATCTTCTTTAATTAAGGGTACTCTGGTGAGTTGGGAAAGGTTTTGTGTTCACTCGGGATGGGCTCCTGACTCTCCCTCTGTCCCATCCCACAGACATCTGTGCCTTCTGCCACAAGGTAGTGTCCCCCCGAGAGCTGGCTGTGGAGGCCATGAAGAGACAGTACCACGCCCAGTGTTTCACGTGCCGGGCCTGCCACCGACAATTGGCAGGCCAGCGCTTCTACCAGAAGGATGGACGGCCCCTCTGTGAGTCCTGTTATCAAGTAAGTATCCCTGGTCAACCCTCGGGAAGGGCTGCTGCAGAAAGGAGGAAGGAGAAAAAACGCAGAGGACTCATGGGATCATCAATTTAAAACTGGAAGGCATCTTCAAGGCCACTCTAAGAATCCCACCCCCTCATTTTACAGATGAGGAAACTGAGGTCCAGAGAAGTTAAGTAGGAGGGGCCAGTCCAACCCAGGTCCTTTGGCTTTGATTCCAACATTCTTGCCCTTGCACCATGACAGGCTGGAGGATGGGGGGGGGGGGTTAATGAGGGAGGGGGGGGGGGTTACAATTCCAGAGGAGCTCAAGGTGGGAGAGCCAGGAAGGGCCTGGAGCAGCCCTGAGAGGAGACCCATTTCGAAGGAATTTCAGTCTGTGTTGGCCCAAAGTGTGTTCCCTGCACCTGGAGGCCTTCCAGAAGAGGCTGCAGGACCACTTGTCAGAGGTGTTATAGACAAGGATTCCTGCTGCACACTCGGGGTTTGATTGGGTGGCTGCTCATGTAGCATCCCAATTGGAAAAGCTCTGATTCTTTAGAAAAGCAGAAAGGCCAAAATCAAATAAGTAAGTGGAAGGAAGGAAGGAAGGAAGAAATAAAAGGAGGAAGGAAGGAGGAAATGAAGGGAAGGGAGGAAGAGGGAGGAAGAAAGAGGGAGGGAGAAAGAAAGAAAAGACAGGAAGGGAAGGGGGAACAGAGGGAGAACAGAAGAGAGAAGAAAAGAAAGAGAGAGGGAAAGAAAGAAAGAGAAAGAAAGGAGAGAGAGAGATTGAGCGATTTGGGTTCTTTGCCTTCACTAAAACCTCCAGAGAAGATTCAGTCCTTTCCCTTGGTCCCTTCCACCATACTTTGGTGGATACCATATTGGATTTGTAGTCAGGAAGACCTGAGTTCAAATCTTTCCTCAGCCCCTTACTAGCTATGTAACCATGGGAAAATGACTTAACCTCTTTCAGCCTCAGTTTCCTCCTCTATAAGATGGATTTAATAATAGCACCTCCTTTGCAGGGTTGTTATGACAAATGATTTGACATTTGTAAAGTGCTTTGTAAAGCCTGGGTGTGGTCTGTAATGGCTTGATGAGAAGAATGGAAAGAGAGGGGGAAGAAGGAGACACTCAGGGGAGAGGGAAGGAAAAGAAAGATTAGGGGAAATGACCTCATAATTATGTTGCACTAGTAGATACCTTCACATACAAAGAGGAAAGAATGGGAGGGACAGCCGACATATCCTTCCTCTCAGCTGAACTGGTTAAAGGAAGGAAGAACACACACACACACACACACACACACATTCACAGAAATATACATACACTCACTCACACACATACACACACAATCACACATTCACACACACACATATACATACACATCCACACAAATATACACACACTCACACACTTACACACATACATACACACATGCACAATTGCACAATCACACATACACACATACACATACAATCACACACACTCACACATATACATACATATATACACACATTCACACACACTCACACACATATACATACACACACATTCACAGAACTATACACACACATACATACAATCACACACATACGCTTGCACAATCACACATGCACACACTCACACACATACACACAATCACACACATCACACATACCACACATACACACACACACACACACACACATACACGGTTGGGTAATACATTTCATTCAGAAACATTTCATTCCACAGAAAAATAAGAGGGAAAGGGAAAAAATGGGGAGGGGAATCAGAGGGAGGGTAGACCAAGGGAGGGATTAGTCCTAAGCAAAACAAACTAAGAATGCACAAAATGTATTTACAGCTCTTTTGAGGCAGCAAAGAATGGGAATTTGAGAGGGTGCCTATCAGTTGGGAAATGGCTGAAGAAGTTATGGTTTATAAATATGATGGAATAATATTGTTCTGTGAAGGAATAATGAAGGGGAGGGTTTCAGAGAAACCTGGGAAGACTTGTATAAATGGATGCAGGGTGAAATGAGCAGAACCAGGAGCACAGCTTGGACAACAGCAATATAGTAAAGGCAAACAACTCTGAAAGACTTAGGAAGACTTAGGATCAATATAATAACCCACCGCAATTCCAGAGAACTAATGATAAAACATGCTACTTACCTCCTGATAGACTCAGAATGCACAATGTTATGTTTTTTCTAGGCAAGCTCAATGTGGAAATTTGTTTGGATTGACTATACATGTTTGTAATTGCAATGGGGTTTGTTTTTCTTTAGTTCTCAAGTGGGGGCAGGGGGGCAGGGATTGGGTGGAAAAGTGAAAAGGCAGATTTTTGCTGATTAAAAAAAAAGTGCCTTGTAAATCTTAAAGTACTAACTATATAAATGTAAGCTATTATTATGATATTTGTCTTTTTTGTAGAAAATAAAATTTTGTAATAATCTCACCCCTCCTTTTCAGCATCCAGAGAGTCCCCAAGGTTAAGCCCAAGATAGTAGCATGGTAGAAAGAGGACAGTATTTGTAGTCATAGAGCCTGGGTCTTTTTCTGGATCTCAGTTTCTATATCTGTAAAATGATAGGATCAGTCAAAGTCCCTTACAATTCTAAATCTAATGATGTCCAGAGTTCTCTTCTCCTGCTTTCTGTCTTTTCAGGGGCAGCCCCCAGTGGGCAGCCCCTTCTTCAGCTATGGCCCTCTTCCCCCAGAACACTCTAGAGAAGTGTGGCCGGTGCCAGGCTGTGGTCCTAGATCATGTCATCCGAGCTCTGGGCCAGACCTTTCACCCAGACTGCTTCACCTGCGTGGTGTGCTCCAGGCGCATTGGGGATGAGAGCTTTGCCTTGGATGAGCAGAAAGAAGTCTACTGTTTGGATGACTTCTACAGGTACAGTTCCATTGGGAGCTGGGGTGGTGGGAGGAGGCCCACTAGAATGAGAAAAAAATGGATGGAACCATAGAACAGAAGCTGGGGTGGGGGGCATGGGGAGGCAGGGAGGGAGACGGCATGGCCACTGGCTTCAAGTATTTGAAGGACTGTCATTCCACTGGTCTCCCAGGACAAAACAAGGAACGTGGAAAGGAAGCTATACAAACACTCAAATGAATTCATGATCTCACTGATTTAGAAGTTTTCTCCTGGGGCAGAGATCACAGCCTATCCTCACCTGCCCATCCGGGATGACTCTTGCCCGTGTCTTCCCGTAAGTTTCCCATAGGGGCCCCTCCCAATGTTCTTTGGAACCTTCTTTGATTTCTGCTGAATACCAGTAGAGCCCTAGGGCTATCTCTGTTTTCCCTTCATCTCACCATGTGAGATCATTTTTTCTTAAGTTAAAAAAATTTATTATGAATATGTTTTTAAAGATTGGGTCTCCCTATCTCACCCAGCACCTCACAACCCATTCCTACTGTTGATTAGCACAGGAGCATTGGCTGTGTATTTCTGACAACATTCAATTTCCTTCTGTTGTGCTTTTCATTTACATCGTTGTAATCATCATGTTCATTTTTCCCCCTGGTTCTGCTGACTTCATTTTGCGTCAGCCTCCCCAAGCTCCTCTGTATTCCTCACATGTACTGTGGTTTGTTTTTATTTTTTTTTTAACATAGTAATAGTATTTCTTTCCATTCTTGTACCACAACTTGATAAGCAATTCCCCAATCAACGGCCACCCTCTCTAACTAGGATGGGGTTCTAACCAGAAGTCAGATGGAATTGGGGCTATTAGTCAAGAGCTCACCTTTCTTGTCTTCACCACCTTTCCCTCAGTGCTGCCCCACGTTGAATACTCTCTTGGTCTCCCAGCCTAGCGTTTGTACCTTCCTTAAGGGGATTCTGGAGATACATATAGTTTGACCCCGGCTGAAGCCTCCTGTTGTTACCTGACTCACAGGATCATCATCACAAAGAACTGAGGCCCAGAGAACTTAGCTTGCCCAGATTATAAACATCTGAGCCAAGATTCTAACCTAGGTCATCCGGCCCCAAATCCACTGCTCTTTCTGCTGATTCTGAGTCCGAATGGCAAAGACAGAACCTTAGAGATCACCTAGTCTGACTTTTTCATTTTACAGAATAATAAAGTGAGGCCCAGTAATTTCCCCAACAGTGCACAACTAAGTGTAGGAGGGAAAATCAAGAGGTCAGAGAAGGGGGAGGGTTGCTTAAGGGAGCCAGCAAAAATTATTTGGGACCAGAGGTGACCAGCAGAGTTAGGATATGGAAAAATCTGGCTTTTAACTATTGGGAAGTTAGCTGAATCAGGATCAGAGCTGAGAAATTCAGGGCTCCTCCCATTGTACTAGTCAACAGTCACATCAATCAATCAACATTGATGAAGCACCTACTATGAGCCAGGTACTGTGCCAAGTGCTGTTAATTAATTAATTAGTTAATTAGCTACGCTGGGTGGTGCCATAGTGCATAGAGCACTGAGCTTAGGATCAAGAAGACTCATTTTCATGAGTTAAAATCTGGCTTCAGACACTTATTAGCTCTGTAACCCTAGGCAAGTATGTTTGCCTCAGTTTTCTCCTCTATAAAATGAGCTGGAGAAGGAAATGGCAAACCACTCCAGTATCTTTGCCAAGAAAACCCCAAATGGGGTCACAAAGAGTCAGACATAACTGAAAAATGACTGAATAACTGGACATATCAGATACTGTGTTAATAACCAGGCTAATAAAGAAAGGCAAAAATGGCCCCTGTCCTCAAGGGGCTCACATTCAAATAAGGGAGACAACGTGAAAATAACTAGTAGGTCCTAAGGATATATGGAGTAGATGATTGGCAATCTCATAGGGGAAGCCACTAACAGCTGGGGGCACTGAGAAAAGCCTTCTGAAGAAAGTGGCCTTTGAGCTGAGTCTTAAAGGAAGCTTCTCAGAGATTCTCAGTCAGAGATGAGAATGGAGAAGGGGGATGGAGTGTCATGTGATTAAGGAGGCCAGGGCAATGGGATTGGAGAGTACCTGGAAGAAAGGAAGGTGCGAGAAGACTGGAGAGGTAGGAGGGGGCCAGGTTATGATGAACTTTAAATGCCAAACAGTATTTTATATTTGATCCTGGAAATAATAAGAGAGCCACTGGAGTTCACTGGGAGTTGGGGAAATGTCGTCAGATCAGTGCCTTATGAAAATCACTTCGGCAGATAAATGGAGGATGAGTTGGAGTGGAGAGAGACTCAAGGCAGGCAGACCTCCCAGCAGCTATTGCAGTGGTCCAAGTGTGAGATGATGAGGGCCCACACCAAAGTGTTGGCCGTGTCAGAGGAGAGAAGGAGGGGGTGTATATATGTTTGTTGGGAAAGTAGATGTGATGAGATTTGACAGAATGGGATGAGTAAAAGGAAAGAGACAAGATGACAACAGAGTTGTAAGCCTAGGTGACTCGGAGCCCTTGAGAGTAATAGGGAAGCGTGGAAAGGGTTTGGGAAAAAGATAATGAGTTCCATTTGGGACATGTTGGGGACATCAAGATGTCCAAGAAGCAGTTGGTGATACAGAATTGGAGCTCTGGATGGATGCTAGGGCTAGATACATAGATCTGGGAATCATACATTGTGTTAGGGGTTACAAAGTGAGAGGGATTAGGGGGAGAAAAAGAGGGCCCCGAGTAGAACTTTGGGGGATACCCATGGTTAGGAGGAATGCTATGGATATAGAGACAGCAAAAGCCTGAGAAGGACCTTCCTTAGTTCACCTGATTAAAACCATTGTTTTTACTTCAGTGGAGAGGGAATGAGGTATAGCACTTAACATAGTACCTGGCACATAGTAGGTGCTTAATAAATATTTCTTGATGATTGATTGAGATAAGTTTTGGTAGGAAGAAATACCTCTATGGGAAAGGTCTAGACAGTGGTATCAAACTGAAATAGAAACTCATTCCTGCAGGCTGCATAGTGATTTAGAAAACCACAAGTTAACATCATCTATGTCCTGTGTATTTTTATTTTGTTAAACATTTCCCAATTACATTTTAATCTAGTCCTGGCCTTGTTAGGGAATTTTGTGGGCCTCCTGTGGCCTGCCGCCCACCAGTTTGATTCTTCTGGTCTTGAGCATGGAACACTGTCCAGGCCTTCAGTTTTCTCATCTGTAATATGAGGAGGTTGGGCCAGATCAGAGGTTCCTAGCCTTTTTGAGTGTCCTGGGCACCTTTGTCTGTCTGGTGAAGCTTGTGGACCCTTTCTCAGAGTTGTGTTTTTAAAAGAATAAAATAAAATACGTAACATTACAAAGGAAACCACCCATATTGAAAAATGGATACCAAAATATATAAAAAACCAAGTTTATGAAACCCAGGTTAAGAGCCCAGGACTAAATGATTTCTAAGGTCCCTGAGGACCATGAGGCTCATCCTTCTGATTTGGAACTGAAACTTCTTTTATGTAGAATGTGATCTCCTTGAGACCAAAAAGTCTTTTTGTGTCCTCAGTACTTTGCTTACAGTAGGCACTTAATAAATGCTCATTCATTCACTCATTCTCAAGTCTTATGATCCCAAGTCTCCAGGGTCCCAGTAGTTCCCCGTTCCTCTCAGGGAGGCCTGAGGTTCTGAGGGTTCAGAGGTCTTTGGTTCTGAGGTCACTGGGCTCCACAGTCAGGAAGCCAGGTCCTTTCCAGATCTACAATGTGATTTACCTATCAGAGTAATGAAAGGTTGGTGCCCTAATAGGAGGCAGGGAGAAGAACTGAACAGGGCTGAGGCTGAGAACAGTGTTGATGGCTATTAACTAGCCATGTGACTGTATTCAAATTACTTTTCTTCTCTGAGCCTCAGTTTTCTCCTCTGTAAAATGGGGATAATATTTGTACAGGCTTGTGTCTGGAAAAATCATGCAGTACTTTTAATGATGCCCCAAATTTCTTTATGAAAGAGATGTCCACTGGGGCAGCTAGGTGGTGCAGTAGATAGAGCAACGGCCCTGGATTCAGGAGGACCTGAGTTCAAATTTGACCTCAGACACATAACACTAGCTGTGTGACCCTGGGCAATTCACTTAACCCCATCGCCTAATCAAAAAAAAAAGAAAGAAAGAGAAGTCCATCACTCTCCTCCTGGTGATACGCTATAGCCACAAGTCATGGAATGCCACAATCTGAAGAATTGTGGGTTACTCAAAAAAGTAATGGAGAGGTGAAAGGTGGGCATGTGTGGGCTGTATCACATTACCAACAAAGATATGTCCAGAAGAAATTCTGTTGAAGATTATGGATTTAGAAAGTATCTCAGAGGCCATCTTATCCAAACCTTTATTTTACAAATAAGAAAACTGAGGCCCAGGGAGACCACAACGTGATTTACTCAAAGTCATACAGATACTAAGCATCAGAGGTATGGTTTGAACCCAGGTCTTCTGATCCCAAAGCCAGTATTCTTTCTACTGTCTTATGCTGTCCTCTAATAGAATCAGCTAGATACGTAACTAGAAGAGATAGGCCAGGTGTGTAGTTAATAGGATGGATGACCAGTGGGATATCTGCATTCTGAGCCAGTATTGACACCATGTCAAGAGATTCAGAGGAAGGCCCCTCCTTATTCCACCCACACTGCTCTCTCCAAAGTTACCAGTGATCTCTTCATTGCCAACTCCAATGGCCTTTTCTCCATCCTCGTTCTCCTTGACCTCTGTGGCCTTCGACACTGTGGATCCCACTCTCTTCCCTGATACTCTCTTCTCTCTAGCTTTTCAGGCTACCCCTCTCTCCTGGTTCTCCTCCTGCCTATTTCACTGGTTCTTCTCAGTCTCCTTTATTGGATCTTCTTCCAGATCACACTCTGTAGTCATAGTGTCCCTCAGAGTTCTGTCCTGGACCCTCTTCTCTTCTCTCTCTATTCTACTTCATTTAGAGAATCTTTGTGCTTGACCTGTGGTAGAGCATTCCAAGCTCATATTGGTCTGATCAGCCACGGTCGGATGCATTGTAACTTGACTCTAATATAGTGATGTCATTTTGGTCCTCTTGAAAATGAAGGACAACAACCACCCAACTTTACTTGGCTATATCATCAGCTCCCATGGATTTAATTACCAGCTCTATGTTGATGATTCTCAAATCTACCTGTCCTGCCCCAGTCTCTCTGCTGCCCTCCAGTCTGGCATCTCCAACTGCCTTTTAGACATCTCAGACTGGATGCCCAGTAGACATCTTAAACTCACTATGTCCAAAACTGGACTTATTATCTTTCTCCCTTCACTATCCCACACACCTACCTTCCCTGTTACTATAGAGGGCATCACCATCCTCCCAGTCCCTCAGGCTCATAACCTAGGAGTCATTCTGTATTTTTTGCTCTTTCACCCTCTCCCCTCCCCCCCAACCATATCCAATCTGTTGCCAAGGCCTATTGATTTCACCTTTGTAACATCCCTCAAATATGCCCCTTTCTCTCCTCTGACACTATTACCACTCTGGGGCAGGTCCTTATCACCTCACCCCTGGATTAATGCAACAGCCGCTGGTGGGTCTGCCTGCCTCAAGTCTTTCCCCTCTACTCCCTTACACCCATCAGATCAGCTAATATGTTGGAGGGATGTGGGAAAATTGGGACACTAATGCATTGTTGGTTGAGTTGTGAACTGATCCAACCATTCTGGAGAGCGTGGAACTATGGAATTATGCCCAAAAGGCTATAAAACTGCACATACCCTTTGAACCACCAATACCATTACTAAGTCTATACCCCAAAGAGACTTTTTTAAAAGGGAAAAGGATCTATTTGTACAAAAATATTTATAGCAGCTCTTTTTGTGGCAGCAAAGAATTGGAAATTGAGGAAATGCCAATTAATTGGGGAATAGTTGAACAAGTTGTGGTATATGATTGTAATAGAATATTATTGTGCTATAAGAAATGATGTGCAGGATAGTTTCAGAAAAAAACCTAGAAGGGCTTAAATGAACTGATACAGAATGAAATGAACAGAACCAAGAGATCATTGTACACAGTATAAAAGAAAGTGAAAAATAAAAGAAAGTGAAGAAGACACAGTTTAGAGTCTGAATGCAGATCGAAGCATACTCTTTTTCACTTTATTTTTCTGTGGGGTTTTTTTTTTATTTGTATTTTTTTTTCACAACATGACTAATATGGAAATATGTTTTGCATGATTGCACATGTATAATCTATATCCAATTTCTTGCCCTCTCAGGGAGGGGGAGAATTTGGAACTCAAATTTTTTTTTAATGTTAAAAATTGTTTTTACATGTAATGGGGGGAGGGAAATAAAATATTATTGAAAAGAAAAAAGTCTCTCCCTACTCCAGTCCATCCTCCATTCAGACACTAAAGTGATTTTCCTGAAAGGTAGGTTCAATCATGTTACCCCCCTACTCAGTAAACTCCAGTAGCTGCCTATCACCTCCAGGAGCAGATACAAAATGCTATCTGGCATTCAAAACCCTTTCTGACCCAGCCTCCTCCTACCTTTCCAGTCTTCTTATACCTTACTCCCCAATAAGTACTCTTCCATCCAGTGACACTGGCTTCCTGGCTATTTCACAAAGACATTCCATCTCTTAGCTCTGGGTATTTTCTCTGGTTTTCCCCCATGCCTGGAATGCTGTCTCTCTTCAGCCCTGACTCCTGACCTCCCTGACTTCCTTTTTTAAAATAAATTCATTATTCATTTATTTTAACATTCATTTTAATAAGATTTTGAGTTCCAAATTTTCTCCCTTCAGTCCTCCCCCACCCTTTAGAAGGCTAGCTATATATCAATTACACATGTGAAATCATGCAAAATATATTTCCATATTAGCCATGTTGCAAAAAAAAAGGGAGGGGGAAGAAAAATAAAGACAGTGAAAAAACTACGCTTCAATCTGCACTCAGAGTTCATCAGTTCTCTCTCTGGAAGTGGGTAGGATTTTTCATCATGAGTCCTTTTGGAATTTTTTTTGCATCATTGTATTGATCAGAATAGCAAAGTCTTTCACAGTTCATCATTGTTACAATATTGCTGTTACTGTGTACAATGTTCTTCTGCTCACTTCACTTTGCATCAGTTCATATAAGCTTGACTTCTTTTAAATCCCAACTAAAATCCCATCTTCTACTGAAAGTTATTCCCAATCTCTTAATTCTAATGGGGCAGCTAAGGTGGCCAAGTGGATAGAACACTGGGCCTGGAGTCAGGAAGGCTCATCTTCCTGAGTTCAAATCCGACCTCAGACACTTACTAGTTGTGTGATCCTGGTCAATTCATTTCACCCTATTTGCCTCAGTTTCCTCATCTGTAAAATGAGCTGGAAAGGGGCAGCTAGATGGCCCAGTGAATAGAGCACCGGCCCTGAAGTCAGGAGGACCTGAGTTCAAATCCGGCCTCAGACCAAACACTTACTAGTTGTGTGACCTTGGGCAAGTCACTTAACCCAGATTGCCTCACCAAAAAAAAAAAAAGAGCTGGAGAAAGAAATGGCAAATCATTCCAGAAAACCCCAAATGTGGTCATGAAGAGTCCAAAAAGACTGAATAATAAAAAATTCTACTGCTCTCCCTCTCTTAATTATTTCCTATTTATCCTGCATATATTTTATTTGTATATATTTGTTTGTTGTCTCCCCACTTAGATGGTGAGCTCCTTGAGAGCAGAAACTGTTTTTTGCCTCTTTTTGTATCCTCAGAGTTTAGCACTGTGCCTGGCATACAGTAAACATTTAATAAAAATATACTGACTGACCATAGACTAAGGAAACCACCACTCATCAGGGAGAAGCAATTCGACTATGGGCACAAAGGACATCCCTTTGTCCAATGAAGAACAACATTTTCTGGCATTTAAAATATATGTAGTTTAAAAGGTCACATTTAACATTTTCCCTTGTTGATTTTATAGCTCTGTTTTTAAGTGGGAGAGGGGAGGTCATGTTGTGGTATTGGCAAGATGAACTAGCAATACTGATGCCATTAATTAAAAGAAGGCTGTTGAATCAGACCACTAGGGGGCGCAGTGGATTGAGCACTGGACCTGGTGTTAGAAAGACCAGAGTTCAAATTTGTACTGGGATACTTACTATCTGTTTGATTTACTCTCTGCATGAATTAACTCACCTGTTAAATGGAGCTCATAATAGCACTTCCCGGGTTTGTTTGTTTGTAAAGCGCTTTGTAAACCTTAAAGCAATATATAAATGCTAACTATTAAAAATACACAGAAGGAAATAAAAATAAGTCAGACAATTTTAAAAGTAATATATAGAATTTATCATTTTCTTTTTTTTCCCCTCTAAAGTAAGCAGTATAGAATAGAAATTCAGTTTCATATACAATCCTCTTTATGGTCCATTTTTGTAACAATGAAAATAGTTGTCTTGGGGGGGGTGTTAAAATCGGAATTTTAAAAAATGAAAATAATTTTTATTATTTATTTACCAAAATGATAATGCTTATAGAAGGGGGAGAATTGACTCTTGTGGCCCCTCTAGTTTGTATTGTGCCCTAAGCAGCTGCCCACATGGCCTACTCCTGATTTTCTTTGTCCCAACTTCATTGTGACTCTAGAACACATAATATTTCTCCTCTGCTTCCTTCAAGGCAAATGGCCCTCCAGCCATTTCCTCATCTCCAGGAAATGATACCCTGAGAAGCTACAGCTGATTACCCAGTTCTCTCCCCTCATCAGCTCCAGCGAGGGAAAACAGAGATGTCAGTGGTCAGAATTCCACAAGCATCCCCAGAGACAACCACATGCAGGCAGAGTGTAATCAGTCTATGAATTCCAAATGCTAATTGAGGTGATTGCCTATTTCCTTTCCTTTCTTCCACCAGGAAATTTGCCCCTGTATGCAGCATTTGTGAGAAGCCAATCATCCCCAGAGACGGGAAGGATGCATTCAAAATTGAATGCATGGGACGGAATTTCCATGAAAATTGCTACAGGTGTGAGGTAGGTATGAGAGCTCTGAAACCTACAGGGTATGAAAATAAGGTTGCCCGTTCCTCCATTCATTATTCATTAAGTGCTCCTGGCAGGTGCCCAGGAAAGGCAGGAAGTTGGGGTTATTGGGTGGTCTCTGCCTTAGAATTGCACATTTAGACACGGAGGGGACTTTAGCAGTCCAAAGCTGCTCCATTTACATAGGAAGGACCTCAAGGTTCCAGAGAGGGAAATTTGACTCCCTGTTGTCCAGGAAATAAATGCCAGAATTAGGATTTGAACCCAGGTCCTGAGACTACAAAGTTACCATTCTACTGTATCACATGTGTTGTCTTCCTTGGGCTCCCAATCTAGTAAGGAGATAAGATACAAGCAGAGATCATTATAATTCTACTCAAGAGCCATTTCTTAAGTGGCTACTCTGTGTGAGGCATTATGTGCTCTCACTAGCTAAATATTTTCATATATATCTGTGTACATATGTGTATATGTGCATGTGTCTATACACATATGTGTATATATTGTGTATATACATACACATATGTGTGTTTGTGTGTGTATATATGTAGGTGTGTATATAGGCACACACCATATATAGTGGAGGAGTGGATAGAGCACTGGGCTTGGAATCAGAAAGACTCATTTTCATGAGTTCAGAAGTTCAAATCCAGCCTCAGACACTTACTAGCTGTATGGCACTGGGCAAGTCATTTAACCCTGTTTGCCTCAGTTTCATCATCAGCAAAAATGAGGTGAAAAAGGAAATGGCAAATCACTCCAGTATCTTTGTCAATAAAATCCCAAAATGGGGTCACGGAAAGTCAGATACGACTGAAAAACAACATTTATATAATATATGTGCATATATACAAACAAGATATATATTATATATACATATATACACATAATATTACATCTGGGTACATTAGAATGTGGGGTTTTTTTTAATGCCATGTGAGGGCCTGGGGGCAATATTGTTATAGGGGAGAGGGATTAGAGAAGGCTTCCTGAAGAAAGTGGGCTTTGATTTGGCCATTAAAGGATGGGTAGCAATTCAGCAGGCCAAGAGGAAAAAGGAGAGTGTGGCTGGCAAGGAAAACAGCAGGAGCAAAGGCTTGAGGCATTTGGGGGAAGGCTAGAAGTATTACAGTCTACTGGAGCAAGACAACTCCCCAGTAAGAATGTAAGGTGCTTGTGGACAAGAACTGTTTTGTTTTTGTCTTTGTATACCAAGTAACTAGAGCTAATGAACGTGGAATTAATGTTTATTGAATGTAAGGTTTTAGTGGGCTCCCCAGTAGTGGGTATCCACAGTGTCACATCCTCCTCTACTCTACAAGAGCACGCCCTTGTGAAATGGTGAACCCCAACTAGTTGTGTATGCTGTCTCTGGAGAGGCTAATGTTAGGTCACCCTATGGGCTGGGACAGTCATGGATGGGCAGGTAACATTCTCGAGTTTTGGATTCTCTCTCCTCTAGCAGGGACAGGTCAACACTCTTACTTAGAACCTCTCTGATCAGTCACCTGTATTTGCAAGGATGCTGGCTGGGGCTGGGATGGGATGAACCAGTCTATGTGGTTGCAGAATTTCTCTCTTTTTCAAAGCTAACACAATCAGGGTAATTCTGGAGCCCTGGGTTTGCTCCTCAGTGTAGTCTTTGAAGTAACTGTGAAGAAGAAAAGCAGGAAAAAAAATTAAAAAAAAAAGAAAAGAAAAGCAGAAGGAAGGGCTTCCTAAAAACTAGATTGAAAGCAAAATGTACTGCCTTGTAATGTAGTGAAATTCCTATTACTAGGGGCCAGATGTTTTAGATCAGGAAGGTATCTCAGAGGTCACTTAGCTGATATCCCTCATTTCACAAATAAGGAAAAGAGAGATTTGTCCCAGAAGCCTAGCTCAGAGCTGTAACTAGGAGCTTTGCCCATAGTTGAAGAAATTTAGACCCTGGGGTCTAAAGTTGATTTGAGTGTACACTGTGCTTGCCCCAGGGGCCAGAATGACTAGTTTTATGCCTTTGGTAGAGCTGGGCTTTGAACTCTGGGCTTCTGACTATAAGTTCTGTGTCTTAATAAATGCTTGTTGGATTGAATTGAGTCGTGATTCCAAGTGGTATTGTATCCTTAAGACCCAAAATGATATTACACTGTGGGAACACAAGAGGGTGCTCTAACTAACCAGGAATGGGACACTAATAAAAGTTCATTGCTATAATGGTGATTCTCATTTCTAAAGCACTTTAGAGTTTGCATCACGATGATTTGAAGGTAGTACAAAAGACAGGGCAATGGATTTGGAGTCTGAGGACCTGGGTACCTCTGCCATTAGCTACCTGTGTAGCATTATGGTGGCGTGCTGGTAAATGGCTTTTATCAACCGGCATAACATGTAATCTCCATTATTAACATTTCCCCCAAACACTTTCTTAAGTCTAGACAATCAACAAATGGAGCCCTGATTTGTAGCATTTGCCCATTTCTTAGGTGTAAATGTTCACACTGAAAATTTAACAATCATCTCTAGGAAAACCTGCAGGAGCCAACCTCCAGCATATTACCCAAGTGACTCAGTCTTTATGGTCCTTAATTTCCTTCTCTGTAAAATCAGAGGATTGGATTAGATGGCCTCTAATGTCCTGACCAGCTTTAAATCCTATTAATAAATTTTCCCCAGCTTCAACAACTCATGGAGACCACTAAGTCTGTGTGTGATCTTGGGCAAGGCTTTCTGGGATCTAGTAAAATAAGGAGTTAAACCAGAGGACCCTAAGGTCCCTTCTGTCTCTACAAGAATGATTCTATGAGGTTCATGGTGTGAGTCTTAAAATCTCCAGTTTACAGATGTGGAAACAGGCTTAGAAAGCCACAGTGATTTGCAAACAAATCTGACTAATGTGCTCGCTGATGAAAGCTACATGTTCAATCAGGAAATACTAGAAATCATGGCTTAGGGTTATTGTTTTGTTATCTTCTATTCTTAAGAAAGTGATATGGAAAATGTTAATAACTCAGATTAAATTTAAAAGTGTTTCCTAGGCATGTTTTTTTTTTTCCAGAGAGTCAATTATTAAACATTTACCAGTATACCACTGGTTGAATATATATTAATTTGGGAGTGAGGGAAGAAGGTTTATAGAATGGACCTTGGAGATCATTGTGTTTAATCTCTTCATTTTACTGAAGGGGAAACTGGGGCCCAGAGAGGTGAAATAATTTGCCAAAGGTCTCATAGCTAATAAACGTTAGTGACAAATAGGAAATGGGAAGGGATGCTTGAAACACCACTGGTTCTGGAGACTTGGGTTCAAATCCTGCTTCTGATACTCACTAACTAAGCAAGTCAACTCTCTACCTCTGAGCTTTAATGTCCTTGTCTACAAAATGAGGGTAATAATACCTTGTACATCGAATCCAACTGTTGGGAAGAAAGCACTCTGTTAACCTTAATGCCTCTCAGGAAGATGTGCTGTTATCATCTAGTAAGTATAAGCTTCTTGAGGGCAGCCCCTGCCTTTTTCATGTGTGTATATCCCCAGCATCTAGCCCAGAACCTTGCATGGAGTCGGTAACTACACTGATGCTTTGTAGAGTTGTTATTGGAAGGCTTTCCCAGGTTTGGCTGGTACCTTAGCTGGAATCCTTCTCTCTTTCAGGACTGCAGGATCCCACTGTCTGTTGAGCCCACAGACCAAGGCTGCTACCCACTAAATGATCGTCTCTTCTGCAAACCATGCCACGTCAAGCGCAGTGCGGCAGGATGTTGCTAAAGGTGCTATGTGGGCACCTGGCCCCAGTCTCAGAGAAATGAGCATTTGTGATGGCTCCTGCCCGGCAGCCCTTCCTATGTCTTTGATAACCTCAGTTTCCCTTCTTCACCTACTGTTGAAGAAGCTATCTTAAGCCCCTGGGAGATGCCCGCCTGCGGCAATACCAGAGATATCTGAAGAGAGTGATGGGAACTCCCCTCTGCTCTTCAACTTTTGTCTCCAGCTTGAGAAAAAGCAGCACGGTATCAGTGAATCATCAATAAAAATGTGTTAAGTGCCTGCTATGCCAGGAACTGTGCTAAGCACTGGGGATACAAAGAGAGGCAAAAGACAGGTCCTGCCCTTGAGGACTCACAATCTAATTGGAAGAATCCTGGACTTGGAGATCAGGGACCTGGGGTCAAACTCCAGCTCTGGCATTTAGCTATGTGACTATGGACAAATCCCTTCATCTCTCTGGCCCTTAGCGTCCTCGTCTGTCAAATGAAGGGTTTGGACAAAATTCTATCTAAAATCCCTCCTGGATCTAAAAAGAAAGAACTTCCCTCTTCCTCCAGGGTGATGCTGCTCAAGGCATGAGGAGGACCATGTATTCACATCCCCTGCAGATTTTTGTTCTATGCCTCCCTCCTCTCCTTCCCACCCTGGAGTGAGGGATAGCTTCTCCATGAGAGCTTGGTTGCCCCAATCAATTATGGAAGGAAGGAAGAGAAGAAGGGAAGGAGGGAAGGAGAGAGGGAGGAAGGAAAGAAGGGAGGGAGGGAAAGAGAAAGGAAAGAAGGAAGGGAGGGAGGGAGGGAAGGGGGGAAAAGAAAGGAAGGAGGGAGGGAGGGCACAGAAAGAGAAAGGAAGGAAAGAAAAGAGGAAGGAAGGAAGAGAAGGAGAGAGGGAAAGAGAAAGGAAGGAAAAAAGGAATGAAGGAAAGAGGAAGGGACAGAGGGAGGAGGGAAGGAAGGAAAAGAAAATTTATTAGGGGCACAGAGGAAAAAGTCTGGGAGTCAGGAGACTTGGGTTGAATTTTGCTTTTGCTGTTTAACTTGCTGTGTTAGCTTGGACAAGCCTTTTGCTTGTCTAGTGCCCACTTTCTTCATGTACAAAATAAGAATGTCGACTGGAAGCAATAGCCCATGATCTCATGACTCTGAAAGCCCCTGGTGTTTTGTGCTGTCATGGCTGGATAGCCTGAGCAATATCGTGCTTTCCCCTGGGGAAGCCCCCTCATCCTTGCCAGATACCACAAGGCAGAAAAGAGAAGGAGCCAGGAAAGCCAGAAGACCTTGAGCTCTTCACAGGTAATTGCAGGTGGGCAAGTCCCCCTCTCAACGTGGAGCCCCCAAGGCAGAGAGAGCCGACATTCCCCTGCTCTCCCCACAAGCCAGCCCCTTGGGGCAGGTGAGGGGGGCAGGTCGACTGCCAGGGGTGTCCTAGGGGAAAGGCTGGGGGTAGGGTGCTGCCCGTGATTCCCCTCCTGCTTCCTCCAGACTTGTGGATCTTTTTCTCAACCCCTTCCATTCCTCACGCTCCTCTGAGAGATTCCTGAAGGACCCAGGCTATCTAAGCTCTAGCCTGACCCTCAGACCTTATGTTGATTCCTTCATTAGAGGTTAGATGGATGGATGACTTTTCTCACTCCTCTGCCACGGTCCCCGGAAACTCATTATTGGAAAACTTCATCATCTGACGAGATTCCTTTAGCCTTGGGCCTCCACCTCATCACTACCCCTCCGGTCCCATCGGAGGGTAGGGTCGTGAGCTCCATAGCCTCCACCGCACCTCACCCTACCCTTTACCCTTTTCCAGCTTCCTTTTGTACATTGTCTTTCCCTAGAGATTGTAAGCTCCTTGAGGACAGGGATGGTATTTTGGTCTTTCTTTGTATCCCCAAGAGTTTAGCACAATGCCTGGTACATAGTAAACTAAAATAAATGTTTATTGACTGATTGACTGATAGAGGGGCAGGGTTGTGGTGAGCTCTGCCATGAGTACCTAGCATTGACACTCTAAATGCCCTAGACTATGGACAAAGCTTATTTAGGGCCTAAAAATACTAGTTTGAGAGTCAGCAGCATCTAAGGAAATGAAAATAATAATAATAAGCCTCAAAATACCTATGGATTACTTCAGTGTAATCCAGAATTAATTACATTTAATTCAGCATAATTAAATTCAGTTCACCAATATTTATTACCTGTGTGACCTTGGGCAAAGCACCTCCTCTCCCTAGGCCTCCCTTTCCTCTGTAGAATTAGGGAGTTGGATTTGATGACCTCAGAGGCCCCTTCCAGGCTGAAATCTAGAATCCTCTGTGCCAGGCATTGTGACAGGCAAAAAATGGAAAATAGTTCCTGCTCTCAGGGAACTTACTTTCCCTTCCTGCCTTCTCAAATGTCCTCTCTGTCCTTGTTTTTCCATCAATCCTCCACAAAGGGTCTATCCAATTCACTGAAGGCCTTCCTTTGGCTCTCTGCTCACTTCTTGGATTCCAGGGCCATGTTGGGAGCTGTCCATCTGTCATCCTTCAGCCTCATTGATGTGACCACTATTTCCTGCCTACATGACTGGCCCAGTCCTTACAGTATGAATGAGGCATCCTTGGGATTTCCTTCTGAGAGACTGATTTTCTTCCCCCTGACATAAGGAAGACGGTCTGTCCAAATCCTGACAATGGCATGGGCTGACGTGATACAGCCGTACCCACAGTGCTTTTCAAGGGAAGGATAGTGCAGTTGGGCTCTGGAATAAAACTTGGACAATTTGGACAGAGCTGGGACACTTGTCTCCTGTACTGCTCAGCCTCCTAGCCCTGCCCCTTACTAGCCCTTTATCTGGGGTCCCCATATACTCACCTGTAAAATGATGTCATATTCCAAAGGGTGGTTGTGACGTGTACTTAAAGTGCTATTCAAATGTCAGTGATTATGCTTATGATTGTGGTTATTATTATTATTGTTACACCAAGGCCCATGTGCCCAGGGAGTTTGCCACATGCTAGAAAACTGGGGAACTCTGATGCTGTTTCATGCCCAGGCCTTCTGCCAATTTTGTCTCCACTGGGGTAGCAATGTGTAGTAGGGAGCCTGCTTACTACCTGAACAGAATTTAAAGGATCACAGGGTACGGTGGAAAGAGCACCAAGTCTTAAGACAGAGGACCTGGGTTCAATCCTGCCTCTGCTGATTAGTCAGTTAACAGTGCTTATTAAGACTCATTGTGTGCCCACCACAGTGCAGAGTGCTGGGGATACAAAGAAAGGCAAAAAACATAGTCCCTGCCCTCAATGAGCTTACATTCTTTGGAGGGGGGAGGGAGGAAGGACACAACATTGCAAATAGTTATGTATGCACAAAATATATACAATGCAGATGTGACTGACAATTATGCAGCCTCAATTTACCAGTAAAATGAAGAGAATTGGGCTGAGGAGCCTTGTAGCTCCAAATCTCTTCTGTGATGCTTGGGGTATCCCCCCCCCCCACTTACTCATCATTCAGGTTCCCACCTCTAAGCATTCATTCATTAGAACAAAATTGTAGTAAGTGACTCCTGCCTCGTTTGCAGGGCCCTGTCCTGGGCACTGAGGGAGATAGTAAAGGTGGCAATGGGGTTAAGATGCAAACTCACATAGCTCTGCTCCCTAACTACACAACAAACCCATCAGAGTGGGCCAGACCAAAGTGAGATCCCAGGGACCACATTCATTCCCAAAGAAGGGAAGGCTTTCTGGAGGAGGTGGCCCTTGGATTAGGTTTTCAAGGATGAGCAGGAACTGAAGAAGCAAAAGGCAGATGACTTTGACCTTTGCTGCAAAGTTGTCCGGTTTGGCCAGAGAGGGGCAGGGCTGGAAGGGAGGGAGGGCCTTGAATGCCAGGGACAGAAGTTCAGATTTTAACCAGTCAGGGATAAGGAGACACTAAAGGCTTGAGAAGCGCATTAAGAAAGCCCTCTGTAGTCCTTCTGATCTTGGAAGGCAGCCTGGTGGAAATGCTTTTGGCCCCACAGAGTAGAATTTTTTCATTTGCTTACAGCTTGCTATTTGTGTCTCGGTAAGAATCCCCAGTGACCTTTCTGCCCCAGGAATCCCAGCCCCAGGCAGCGCCTTCCTCCCTCTCTGAGAAAGTCGCTGTTTCTAGGGGACTTCCAGCTGGTGCTGGTGTGGAATGAGTTCAGTGTGGGCTGGCTGGTTTTCATTTTGCTTTTGGTTTTAAATAAAGTGGACTTTCCCTTTTTGGAATGAGTTCCCCAGAATCACATGCTCTGGCCAGAGAACCCAGTAAAGATGATTTGGATTCTCTGTGCCTGTGAAGTGTCTCCTTTCAACCTTAAATTCTGGGTCTGGGGATTAAGCCTCAGAAAGGGAGTTGGGCCAGCTCTCTTCAAAGAAGACCCAAAAAAAATGGTGAGTGTGTGTGCATTCTGGGGGTGGGTAGGTGGAGTTGGAGAGCTTGATTCAATTGGTTTTAGTACCAGCTGAAATCCCACCTTCTACTGGAAGCCTTTCTGATCCTCCTTAATGCAGGTGCCTCCCCTCGGTTATCTCTAATTGACTATGTACATATCTTGTTTGCATCTGGTCTCCCTTCCCAGAATGTGAGCTCCCTGAGGGCAAGGACCGATTTTTCTTTCTTTCTTTCTTTTTTTTTTTTTTTTTGTCTTACAGTTCTTAACATCCCCAAATCCCCATTGTTTAGCCCAAGATCTGGCACTTAGTAGGAGCTAAATAAATGTTTATTTACTCGACTTTCCGAGAATGTTCCTGCCTAATCCCTTCAAACTTTCCCTTTTGAAGCTATTTCCGGCTGGGCCATCATGGGACGTGTATCCTTTGGTGGGGTCACCAGGGGTCTACCCAAAGTCTGGTCCGGAGCTTTATATTGGCCAACCTCCCAGGGTGATTCAAAGGAAGGCCCTTAGTAAACCTTCACGCTCTATAAAAACATAAATTTTTATTACTACTGGTCCCCAAATTAAATTTTTATCAGTTTATCAAGGGGCACCAGGAGTCTCATTTCTAACTGGACCACCAATGTATTTGTTTACCATAGGAATATGGGAGTGTGGTGTGGCAGGAGCACTGAGTGTAAACTGGGGTAGAGGGGGGACAAGCTGGGATTGGAATCCTCCTGTGTAAGATGGGGAAATGCTTATCATCTACCTCCCAGGGTTGTTCTGTGCTTTGTTCCTCTTAAGAACTGTAGAAATCAAATTATTAGTAGTAGTCACATTGTAGTGGTGGTATTGGTAGGACTATTTCTACGAAGCCATACTAGTCTGACAAACTGACTTTTCTAGCAATATTTCTATTAATTAGTGAACTAAGAGGGTTTAGAACCCAAGCACCCTCTCCACCAGATGCCAGGGGGACAATGGCAAAAATTCATGACCCTATAGTGCTCTTTTTTCTCTATTCCTTATCAGTTGCTAAAAGTATATGACTCATCCTATCCACTATATGTGTGAATACTTTTTCTGCCAACTGGTGAGTGGATACTTCCTGACCTTGACCCCAAACTATGCTTGGGAGCCCCATTGCCCATTTGGTTGAATTCAACATTTATAAGGTGCCTGCTATATGCACAACAGTGTGATAGATAAGAAAGAGTTGGAGGGAAAGAGTGAGGCAGAGAATGGGAAAGGGAAGGAGAGAGGAAGAAGAAGGAGGAGGAGGAGAAGGGAGAGAGGCAGGGTAAAACTGGGAAAGGACATGGATAGGCAGTATATTTCAGTAGCCAAAGCTATGTCCTAGTGATAGGATTCTAAGTCCAGAGCCAGGAGGGAATTCAGTCCTTGAGTCCAACTGCCTCACTTAACAGATGAAGAAACTAACTTGCCCATGGTCACACAGGCAGTCAGCAGCATAGGTGGTATTTGAACCCAGGCCCTCTGACTCCAGAGCCAGATTTTTCTCCTGGACTGCTCTGCCCCTTCCTAGCCCTTTGTCTTGGGTCTCTGTAAAATGAGATAATATTTACTACAGAAGGAGGCTCTTGTGATAATGTGCTTAAAGTGCAAAGCAAATGTCAGCTATTGTGATATTACATGAATAACTAGTTGCTGGGTGCAAAGTAGGGCTTGGTGAGCTCATGTGAGGGAGATCCTAGAATGTCAGAAGGGCCTTAGAACAGAGAATGTCAGAGTTGAGAGGAACCTAAGGACACAGAATGTCAGAGCTGGGAGGGCCCTCAGAACACAGGAGAGCAGAGCTGGAGGGCCAGAGCCAGGCGACACCTTGAAGGCTATCTAGTATTTCATTTTACAAAGAGGAAACTAACCAAAGAGAAACTGGATGGTGTATGCATTGATAAGTAAACAGGAGGCCTTGGTTAGTTTTCGTCCTATCCTAACTCCATTTTTTAGTAAGCCGCTTTGTCCCTTAGGAAGACCAGAAGCAGTGTGGTTTATTGGAAGAGTCCTAGGTCTGGGGCCAGGGTGGATCCATCACTGAGCACCTGTGCTACCCTGGGTAGGTTGCCTAGCCTCTTTGGGCCTCAGTGCCTGCAGAAAGAAGGAACTGTTCCTCCTGACTCCCAGATAAACAGTCTTCATCATTCTTTCTTTTCTTGTTTTTAACACTTTCCCCTACATGTCTACTTAGTGTTTTGTTGAAATATCTGTTTGTTTGTGTGTTTTGTTTAAAGAGATAAAAAACCATTTTCAATAAAACACTTTCTCCAGTGCAGCCTGGGAAATCCCCTTTGTGTTCTAGAAGGCTGAAGTCTAGGTTTGAGCTGCCCAAGAACTTGATGCCCAGGAAATCCCCCCCTCACTTAGCCTGGGGGTGGGGTTCCATCACTTCTCAGCACTGGCACCTAGCTCCAACATGCCTTTGCCCCAGGGCAGCCATAAGTGGCTGGAGAAGGAGGGAATGCGAAAAGAGAGGGGGGATGCTCCCCTTAGCTCTGAAAGGCCTCTCAGTGAGAAGGGAAAGGGGCGGAGCATATGCTGAAGATTCCCCTTTATAGGCCAGCACAAAGAAGATGACTCTGACATAAACCAATCAAATCATCCGTAATGCCCAGGAGCTATTCATAATCTCTCAGAGGCTGCCAACGGTTATGCTGTTCACCCTCCTGGGAGATGCTTTCAAAGCCCCAAAGGCCCAGCATCCACTAAGCTACTTCAATTAATCTGGAACTCCCCAAATCAACCCTTTACATGCAAAATAACATTAATGAAAAAAAAACACATAAAAAGCTTCCTCCCCCAAAAAAGGAACCCCAATCCAACCCAGTGAAGGCTAGCTGATTTCTACCTGCCCAGCCAATACCAGTATAAATAAATCCACCTCCCCATTACCATTTTAAGAGAGACATGAAAAGGTCCTGCTCTTTTTTGCTAAATCCAAATTTAGCCTTCTTACTAGGGTGACCGGAGAAGGGCTTCAGTTCGCTTTTTTGAAAAAATCACCTTCATTTCCCAACTCTTCCCCTCCCTCCTTTCCAACCCCGGAGCCATGGTTTAAGACAAAGAAGAAAAGAGGAGGTAGAGGGAAAAGCAATTCACCAAAACTAATCAACACATCAACTAAGCCTGACAGCAGACTGCTGAGTTCCAGACCATTAGTCTTAGAAGTTGCTAGGCGAGGCAGTGGCTAGAGTGCTGAGCCTGGAGTCAGGACACCTGAGTTCAAATTTGGCCTCAGGTACTTCTTACTGTGTGACTGTGGGCAAATCACTCAACCTTTTCCTGCCTCAGTTTCCTCAACTGTTAAACGGGGATGATAATAGCCCTCAACTCCACTAGCAAAGCGCTATGCAAACCTTAAGGTACTATATAATTGTTAGCTATTATTAGTCTCCAGGAGCCAGGTGTTGTCTCAACGACCCTTCCTCTGAGTCAACCTCGGTCATTATAATTAGGCTGTATTCCTTTCAATTTCCATTTTGTTGTTTTTGTTGTTCTTTCCATTTACATTGTTATGGTGCATGTGGTTTTCAGCGTCTTCTTCTGAATTCACCTTGCATTCACCCAAACGTTTCCCATTTCCCATAACAAAGCTCCATCAACCAGACCAGGTGGGTCTTACCCAGGGGGCTGCCTGCATATCACAATTTAAGGAGTTTCAATAGCTTTTCCAACAAAATACTATCCCCTTCTGCAGATGCAAATTTCTTTCACAGAGAACAAAGTCCTTTAATTTCTACCACTAAAAATCAGATTTGAAACATAAATGACTCCAAACCAGTTTCCATTCAGGTGGAGCTAAGTGTCCCATGAGAAAGAACACTGGATTTGGAGTGTGAGGATTTGGTTTTGAATCCTTTCTGCCAGTCACTTCCTAGCTGTGTGACCTTGGACAGATCATTTCAGCCTATGGACCTCAGTTTATATTTTATATATCCTATTTTATAAAATAAAATAAGGGAGGGGCAGCTAGGTGGTGCAGTAGATAGAGCACGGACCCTGGAGTCAGGAGGACCTGAGTTCAAATCCAGCCTCAGACATTTGACACTTACTAGCTATGTGACCCTGGGCAAGTCACTTGACCCCATTGCCTAGCCAACAAAAAAGGGTGGGAGAAATGAGGAAGTTGGACCAGATAGCCTTTAAGGCACCTTCCGTCTCTGATTCTATTAATATAAATACCACACTAGATCCTTTCCTGAGAGCAGGGCTTTGCGGTGCATTGGGCAGCGGTACCTGAAGGAAAGGGAAATACTATAGGGAGGCAATCAATGAAGTGGAGCCTTTATTAAGCACCTACTATATGCTAAGAGCTAGGGATAAAAAGAAAGGCAAAAACTGAACCTGCTCACAAGAAGCTCACATACCAACAGAGAAAATAACATGCAAACAATATGTGCATATAAGATACATACAGAGTAGGTGGTAGGCAATCTCAGAGGTTCTGGCAGCTGAGGGGTGGGGCAGGAAAGGCCCCCTGCAGAAGATGGGATTTGGGCTAAGTCTTGAAGGAAGCCAGAGAGGCAAAGTGCAAGAGTTGAGGAAGGAAAGCATTCCAGAAATGGGTAGACCCAGTGCAAAGGCAAACCCAAATGCAAAGAGATGAAAGTAGATGGAGGAAGATGGAGTAGGCCACTGTGAGTGGAAGTAGAGAAGATGGGGATGAGTACAATATCATAAGGCTGGAGAGGTAAGAAGGAGCTAGGCTCTAAAGAGCATTAAGTGTGGAACAGTATTTGCTATTTGACCCTTGGGGTAATTAATAGGGATCTACTAGAGTTTATTGAGTAGCGGAATGATATAGGAAAATCACTTTGGCCACTGAGTGGAGAAAGATCTGAGGAGTCCAGTTTGAAGGCTGTTGTAATTGTCTCGGCAAAAGGTGATGAGGGCCTTACCAGGCGATAGCTGCATGATTGAAGGGAATGAGATCAAAGTGACTTGTCGTGAAGGTAGAAAGAACAAAATCTGACAAATGATTGGATACATTGACTGAGAGAGAAAAGTCAATGAGAACCCTGAAGTAATGAATCTGGGTTATGGGTTATGAGGAGAATGATGTTCCTAGACAGGAACAGCAAAGTTTGGAAAAGAGAGTGGTTTTGAAGGAAAGATGGTAAGTTCTGTTTTGTCCTTGTGCTTGAAATGTCCACCAGGCCTGGAGGAGGCAAGGGAGACAGCAGATAAATTTGTTTCTAAACGCACAGACAGCTCTAGGAATAGTTTATAATCTCTAGATAGAAGGGATGTGGGAGCAGAGCTTAGGTTTAAGGGCAGATAGGTGGTGCCTTGGTACACAGAGCACTGGCCCTGAAATCAGGAAGACCTGAATTCAAATCCAGCCTCACATACTTATTAGCTGGGTAACCCTTGGCAAGTCACTTGACTTCCGCCTGCTTCAATATCCCCTAAAATAGGGATAATCATAGCACCTACCTTGCAGGGTTGTTGTGAGGATAAAATTGTACAACAAAATGACAGAATAGTTATAAAGCGCTTTGCAAACCTTAAATTGACATAAAAATTTAGAACTCAAAATCTTCTAAAAGTGAATGTTGAAAACTAAAAAGAAATTAAGTAATTTTTAAAAAAATTGATATATACATGTTAGCAATTTTTATTATTTTTTTTGTAAAGGTGTAGGAGTCATTGCATAGAGATGATCATTGAATCCATGAGAGCTGAGGAGGTCACTGAGGAGAGAGTGTAGAGAGAAAAGCAAAGAGGAAACTCTTGGGTGTCTTGGGGGACACCTAAGTTAGTGGGCATGTCACCCAGCAAAGGAGACTGAGAAGAAGTAATCATACCTGTAGGAGGAGCCCCCAGAGAGTGATGCTGTAAAAATCCTGAGAGGAGAAGGTGTCTAGAAGAAGGTGAATCACCTTTTGTGCAAAGGTTGCAGAAAGGCAAGAGGGATGAGGATTGAGAGAAGGCCGTTCAATTTGGCAATTAAGAAATTATTTGGTAACTTTGGAAAGAGCATTTAGTGAATGAAGTCAGAAGTCACATTGCAGATGGCTTCATCTCCCAAGGGGTTGAACTGACAAAATGGAGGGAAAGATAAAGGATTCTTGCTGGTAGGGATGGTAGGATAAAGTGAGGGTTCTTTAAGGACAGGGAAAACATGGGAATATTTGAAGATAGCAGGGTTGGGAGATTAGGTCTCCCACCATTAGGTTGGGAGAGATTGAAGATTCTTTATTAAACTACATTTATTAAGGGCATCCTATGTACCAGCTATTATGCTTAGAGATCAAATCTAGCTCCTCCATCTTAAAAATGAAAAAGCAGAGGCCCCACATGGGGAAGGGACTTGTCCAACGTCACATAGGATAGCAGGACAGGATTTGAACTCAGGCCCTCTGAACCTAAATCCAGTGTTCCTTCTACTAAAATTAAGGCCTTTTTTTGCTTGTTTGATAAAATTTTTATTGCTTTTCAATTATTCCATTTACAAACAACATGGAAATTCTTGGCCTTATGATATAAAGTAGTACTGAACTATAGTCTAACAGTGTAGGCATCATCATGGGAACCAGGAAAAGGCCAAGGCTTGTGACTGAGGTCTTTTTTTAAGCTCTAAAAACCTATGATCCCTTCCTAGGGGAAAGAAAGACATCGAAAGGGGAGAAGTACTAGGAATGCCAAGACAAACTTCCCAGTTATTCCCAGGGCTTGTACATTAACCATAAGTTAACCCAGCATTACCCTGCTCACACACAAGCAGGCTCAGGAGAAGAAAGGGGCTGGCTAAATGGCTGCCCCCCTCAGGTATGCTAGGATGTTATCATCTTAAAGCCTTATGTCTGTCCACGAGAGATCAGGTGTGTGGTTCCTTAAACAACAGCCCAACTTGGTCCATTTGCCTGAACGGTGCAGCCGTCTGGCCACCAGGAGCAAATTCCATCTGAGGTCACTGGAAAGTAGATGAAATCTCCCTTAAAGCAACACTCCACTAAAACAAGACCGAAAAGCAAGCAGGGGCCCAAACAGGGGCAAGGCTTTCAGTCCTGTAAACAAAGCAAGGGGGATTCCAGAGAGGGCACAATGGGACTGAGAAATAGGTGTGTGTTGTCTTTTGACCGCAAGGAATTCTACAAAGCGATTTTTAGCCTGGGGAGATGGGGAGGTATGGAAAGATCAACCTTTGGAGGCCAGATGAAAGGAAAAGGAGAACAGAAAAATCCCATAGAGGCTCTGGGCTGAGGAAATCCAGGTTGGTCAAGGTCAGGGTGGGCTAGACAACAGATTAGACCCTTGGATGGACCTAGCTGGGGGAGATGAAACAGGGGCTCCTGAAGGACTGACCAGTTTATAACTCAAATCAATCATCTCCTCTTCTTGGCCAGACTACCCCACTCCAGTGGCTTTTGGAATGATCCTGACCTTGGAGTACAGCCTCTGCTAAGAGATAAAGATGACAAACACCATTCCTAAGGCAGGCTGGCCCTCCTCTAACAAATCCTTTTGGTCACCTGCCTCTCTCCCCCATCAGATCTTTAGCTTCCAGACCAAGGTCAGCTTTATCTGCAGTCTAGAAAAGCGTGTCTGTCCTTGAGCTGTTCAGCTGTTTAAGGAGAAGAGTTTGGGGTACACATTGAGGAAGAAACAAACATTTATTAAGCACTTGATAGATATTATCTCATTTTTATTTTCACAACAACCCTGGATGGTAGGTGCTGTTATTATCCCCATTTTATTGATGAGGAAACTGAAGCAAACAAAGGTTAAGTGACTTGCCCAGCTAGTAAGTGAATCCCTACGTGAACTAAGGTCTTCCTGATTCCAGGTCCAGCACCACCTACCTGACAATATTATAAAGTCCCTTCTAAGTCATGACATACTGTATTCCCAGTTCCCTTTCAGCTTTGATACTGTATGTTCTAAGGTCTCTTCCTGCTCTTTCTATGAGTGAGTAATTATTGTATTAGGACCTCTTTTAGATGCTTATATAATTTGGTTGGGGTAGTGGATAGAGTGCTGGGCCTGGAGTCAGAAAGACTTATCTTCCTGAGTTCAAATCTGGCCTCAGATACTGACTGACTGTGTGACCCTGGGCAAGTCACTTAACCCCATTTGCCTCAGTTCCTCATCTGCAAAATGAGTTAGAGAAGGAAATAGCAAACCTCTCCAGTATCTCTGCCAAGAAAATCCCAACTGGGGTCACAAAGAGTTGGACACAACTGAAATGACAGAACAATAACTTGGAAAGGGGCCAGTCTCTGCCTTCAGGGCATTTATATCCTAAATGGCAAAATAAAACAGACCAGTCAGTCAATAAATATTTATTAAATGCCTACAATGTGCTAAGCATTGTAAATGCAAAGGAAGGTTAAAAGACAATCCCTGCACTTGAGGAGCTCACAATGTAATGGGAAAAGCCACAGGCAAATAACTATATACAAACAAGCTATATATAGGATAAATAGGAAACAACCATCAGAGGGAAGGCACTAGAATTTATTATTTTAGGAAAGTCTTCCTGTTGAAGATGAGATTTTAACTGGGTCTTGAAGTAAGCTAGAGATGCGGAGGGAGTGCATTCCAGGCATGGGGGACAGCCAGGGGAAATGCCCAGAGCCAAAAGATGGAATTTCTTGTTTGTGGAACAGCCAGGAGGCCAGTGTCACTGGATCAAAGAATACCTGTTAGGGGGGTAAGGTGTAAGAAGACTGGAAAGGTGGAAGGGGAGTAAGGTTATGAAGGTCTTTGAACACAGAGAATTTTAAATTTTCTCTAGAGGTGATATGGAGCCACTGAAGTTTATTGAGGATGAGAAGTGGCATCAGATTTATGCTTTGGAAGGATTATTTTGATAGCTCTGTGGAGGAGAACTAAAATATTACCAGCTAACCTGAAGATACCTGTGCATATGTATTTGAATCTCAGAAGTATCAGGAACTTTATACCCCCTATTTTTACAAATGAGGAAACTGAGACCCAGAGAAGTTTAGTGTGACTTGCCCAAGGTCATAAAATCAATTAGTGATAGAGTTGGGATTAGAAACAAGGTTGCTGCTATCCAGACCTCTTTCTATTCGGCAATGTTATCTCTCTACTACTTAAAGCTTATTCTTAGGGGGAAAAAAATCTATTGATACCTCCTGTTTTTTTATCACCTTCATTTCTAAACATATTCCCACCCTACCCAGAGAGCCATCTCTTGGAACAAAAAATAACAAAGAAAGAGAAACAAAACAGTTCAGCCAAACTAGTTAAGTCATCAACCTTAGTATCTGACTCCTTGTGACCTTATTTGGGGTTTTCTTGGCAAAGATACTAGGGTGGTTTGCCATTTCCTTCTCCGGCTCATGTTACAGATGAGGAAACTGAGGCAAACAGCGTTAAGTGATTCGCCCAGGGTCACAGAGCTAGTAAGTGTCTAAGGCCAGATTTGACCCCAGGAAGATGAGAATTCCCGACTCCAGGCCCAGAACTCTATGCACTCTCCACCTAACATCTTTTAAAGACATACCCATTTGCAGAGGAACACTTCTCAACAAAGATGGAGCAAGGCCAGTGGGTTGAACTGGAGTCAGCCATGCAAATGAGTTTAACAATGGCCCGGGCCAATTCCAATTTATGGTGGGAAGGTCAGCTCTAGTGGGTAAGAGTTTAATTGCTTAAGAAGGCAATAACTGTGAAGTCACTTGTGGAGGTGGTGAAGATTTGCTCAGTCCTCTCACGCCCAGCTTGATCGATCTCCATTGGGTCTTTCAGCTTCATAACCATTCAAGCTAAGGGTCCTTGGGCTAGCCCTCCATTATTTAGGGATCACCGTCTCCCAGGCAGGATAGCCTGACCTAAGGTTGTTTAGTCAAACAGGCTTGCCCCATCAGAACAAGAAATTTGAGTCACTGCTCTTCCAATAACTTGCCTTGTGACTCTGGACTACTCATTTCATTTCTCTATCTCTGGTTTCATCATCCCTGAATGAGGCCAAAAGCCAGAGCAGTGAGTGTGGAGGGTGGAGGCAATCAGATAAACTTAGGTACATGGAGATTCTCTTGGAAGCCTCAGGAAATTATCGTGAAAATAGCAGTAGTGCCTCTCTGAGGGACACAAGCTGAGAGCTCCAAAAACGATCCCCAGATTGGCTTGGAGGAGACCACTTTTCTGTCTTCAAGGAAATGGCCTAGGGGAGCTTTGAGTCCTAGAGGGAAGAAGGTCTTTGTAAAGGACTTCACATTAAGAAGAAGCACACAGAGTTTCCTTAGTCATATTTCTGCCACAGAGAATGAATGAACTGATCTTAATAGAAGAAACAGCTTCCATCCTTGGTGTCTGGAGTCCAAGCAGTCCCTGTAACTGGCACTTTCTAGGGGCAGGGACATCCTCCTTATTTGAGCACTCAGATATATGGAAGGGACCTTAGAACTAGGAACAAAACGAACAACAACAACAACAACAAAAACCAAAGACAGTCTCAACATAATATATCAGTATGGAGCAATAAGCTTCAGTGACAGAATACTAGTCAAACTGGTCAAGGACCTACCAGGTGGCAACCTTACTCAGAAGACAGAATGTCAGAGTTGGGAGGGGCCTTAGAACACAATGTCAGATCAGAAGGGGCCTTAGAACCCAGAACGTCAGAGCTGGGAAGGGCCTTAGAACGCAGAATGTCAGAGCCGGGAGGGACCTTAGAACCCAGGATGTCAGAGCCGGGAGGGCCCTTAGGACACAGGATGTCAGAGCCAGGAGGGCCCTTAGGACACAGGATGTCAGAAAAAAACTAGAAAAAGAAAAGTCTAGAAAAGACTTCAGATTCCATGTAATCCAACACCCTCATTTAACAGAGTAGGGAAACTCAGGTCTAGAGAGGTTGACTTGCCCAAAATTATACAGTAAGTCATCAGCAGCTCTGGACACTACTTCTAACTGCCAGGCCAAGGCTCTCCCCTTTTCCACATTGTTTTTCCACCTTTGTAGTAGCTAGATCTGGCCCCTGGAAGATTTTCTACAGATTTTATTTACAGTGAAGGAACACCATGGAGGCCAGCCACCACCCCTAGCCCCCTGCAGTTCAGGGCACCATTTTGAGAGTCAAGGTTTAGTACGTAGAGGTCCTCCTGGAAGGAGGAAGCAGGATGGTCAAAGTTGGCACTGTGTGGTTTCTCTGTGGTTCCTCTGTCTTGCTAATCCTACCTGCCCTGGTTCTTGGTTCTCACTTCCCAAGTCAACACACAAAGTGGGAAATTAGTTGATGTCCAACTCTTGTAATTCAATTACAGAGCCCCCAGCTGAATCACAGCATGAGTTATAGTTTAGACACAAACTTGTTGGAAGAATCCCGACTGGACAGCTGGTTAATTTTTAGCCAAAGTGATTAGTTTGTCCAACTGCGCTTCTCTTCCCTCCCACTCATTGCCCTTCTGTCTCCTTCTGCTAAGATTAGACTGTTCTTGCAGAGGGGAAGAGACTGGAGATTAATGAGAGGTGACAGGGGAGACCTGGCTTGAATCCCGCATCCAGTGCTGACTGTCCCTGGGACTTCTCTCCTCCAAACCTCAGCTTCCTCTTCTGTAAAATGAGGACAATAATAGTTGTACAACCTAGCTCATTGATGTTGTGAGAAAAATACTTGTACACTGAAAAGTAGTATAAAAACAGGAGCCTTGATTCATTTATCCAAGTATTTAGTATCTACCCTGCTGTGGGGCCAGAAGAAGGAAACAAAAAGGATACATATGCATGTATGTATACATACACATGTATATACATGTGTATATGTAAACATGTACGTATGCATGCATGTATACATTCATAAGTATATTACATATGTGTGTATACATATGTATTTATAGACAGTGTTTATATAGCACTTTAGGATATATAATGCATTTTACAAATGCTATTTCATTTGATCCCCGTAACTGCTCTGGGAAGCTATTGTCATTTCCATGGAGCATCGAATGCCAGTGGTGTTCATGGGGTTTTCTTGGCAGAGATACTGGAGTGGCTTGCCATTTCCATCTGCAGCTCATTTTACAGATGAGGAAAATGAGGCAAACAGGGTGAAGTGACTTGCCCAGGGTCACACAGCTAATAAATGTCTGAGACAGGATTTGAACTCAGATTTTCCTTACTTCAGGCCTGATAACCTATCTACTATGCCACCTAGCTGCCCCATTACCTTACAATAAGAGTTGTCCAAAAGTGAAATTAATTCCCTTAGGAAGTTGTGGGTTTCCTTTTACTAGAGGAAACTGAGGCTAAGGGACTTGCCTATGGTCACAGAGCTAGTAAGCATCTAAGGCCAAATTTGGACTCAAATCTTCTTGACTCCAGATCCAGCACTTTAAAGACAGCACCACCTGTGTCTAGACTTCTTATTCACCCATTTTATCAATGAGGAGAAAATAATGAGATATGCTATGGCCACACTGCTGATGTCTCTCTGGACTCAAAGGCCAATGTTTTTTGGGTTCCCACCTTCTACCTCTACCTGGATGATGAGAGTATGTGAGGAGTCAGAATGATAAGAGCAGGAAGTATTTTAGGACTTCAGAGCAGACGAGGGTCTTGAGTCTTTGAATATTCTGTGGGAAATGGAATGTGTCCTGGGGCATTAAAGTGAGAGTGAGGAGGGACACCTGGGGAGGGTGAACATTTCTTGTTGCTGCAGTCATAGGGAGGAGGTCAAATAGATCAGGACAAGGAGAGACGATTTCTGTTTTCTGGTTGGGCAAATTGGGCCATTGGAGACAGGTGTGGCTCTGCTCATGGGCAGGTATGAGTTGAGACTGGGATGATGGGAGGATTTGGCCACTCTATTTGGGCAAGGTGGAGCTCGTCGAGCAAGGCCTGTCCATTCTCTCTGTGCTTCCATCTACTCAGCTGAGGGGTCCAATGAGAGGCATCTTGGAGTTACTAGAAAGCACACTGGATTTGGCCAGCCTCCTAGCTCCCTGGCTTTCTTCAAATCCCAGCTAAAAATCCCTCCTTCTACAGGAAGCTTTTGTGATCCCACTTAATGCTAGCATTTTTCCTCTGTTAATGATCCCCAATTTACCCTTATATGTATCATGTATGTACAAAGTCGTTTGCATACATAGTAAGCTTTGTTGATTGACTACCCCACTAGGGTCAGGAGACCTGGGTTTGAATTGTGGGTCTGGCCACACTATTAGATGTATCAATCAACAAATAAATAAATAAATATTTGTTTATTAAGTGCCTAGTATGTGCTAGGAAATATACTAAGCACTGGTGATATAAAAAAAAAAGCAAAAGACAGTCCCTGCCCTCAGGGAGCTTACAATCTAACAGAGGAGACAACATGCAAACAAATATGTACAAAACAAGCTATATACAGGATAAATAGGAAATATTTAACAGAGGAAAGGCACTAGAATTAAGAGGGATTGGAGAAGGCTTCCAATAAAAGATGGAATTTTAGTCGGGACTTAAAGGAAGCTAGGGAAATCAGTTAAGTGGATTTGAAGAGGGAGAGAGTTCCAGGCATGGGGGACAATGAGAGAAAGTGCCCAGAATCCAGAGATAGAGTGCCTTGTTCATGGAACAGCCAGGAGGCCAGTGCCATTGGATGGAAGAGTAAGTATTGGGGAGTATGGTGTAAGAAGACTGGAAAGGGGGCAGATAGGTGGCACAGTGGATAGAGCCCTGGACCTGAAGTCAGGAGGACCTGAGTTCAAATCCAGCCTCAGACCAAACACTTGACACTTACTAGCTGGGTGACCCTGGGCAAGTCATTTAACCCCAACTGCCTAAGCAAAAAAAAAAAAAAAAGAAAAGACTGGATAGGTAGGGGCGGGGTGTGAAGTGATAGGAAACTACTGGAGTTTATTGAGAAGGGGAATGACATGATAAGACCTGCACTTTTAGGAAAGTCATTTTGGTGGCTGAATGGAGGACAGATTGGAGTGGGGAAAGACTTGAGGCAGGCAGACCCACCAGGAGCTGTTGAAATATTCCAGGGGTGAGGTTATGATGGTCAGCACCAGAATGATATCAGAATCAGAGAGATGGGGGTGGGGTAGAAGGCTATTTGAGAGCTGTTACAAAGGTGAGATTGATAGGTCTTGGCAACAGCTTGGATATGGGGGGTGAGAGATAGTGAGGGGTCCAGAATGTCTCTTAGGTTGTGAGCCTGAGGGACTGGGAAGATGGTGATGCCATCTATAGTAATAGGGAAGGCAGGAGGAGGGAAGAGTTTAGGGAGAAAGATAATAAGTTCAGTTTTGGACATCCAGGTTGAGATGTCTGAAGGGCAGTTGGAGATGCCAGTTTGGAGGGTAGCAGAGAGATTGGGGCAGGACAGGTAGATTTGAGAATCATCAGCATAGAGCTGGTAATTAAATCCATGGGAGCTGATGAGATCACCAAGTGAAGTAGTACAGAGGGAGAAGAGAAGAGGGCACAGGACAGAGCTCTGAGGGACTACTACAGTTAGAGGGTGTGACCTGGATAAAGATCCAGCAAAGGAGACTGAGAAGGAGTGGTCTGATAAGCAGGAAGAAAAGCAGGAGAGAGGGGTAGCCTAAAAAGCTAGAGAAAGAGAGTATCAAGGAGGAGAGAGGGATCCACAGTTTCAAAGGCTGCAGAGAGGTCAAGGAGAACGAAGATGAAGAAGAGGCCATTGGAGTTGGCAATGAAGAGATAGATCACTGGTAACTTTGAGGAGAGCAGTTTTGGTGGATTATACTGACTTGACCCCTTAAGGGATTAAGAAGAAAGTAAGAGGAGAGAAGGAAGAGACACCTATTGTAGATGGCCTTTCCCAGGACAATAACACATGACCTGGAAGCTGAAAACCAAGGGAAGGTGGGAGAGATACTCACAAAAGCATGGTTAGCATCAGTATGGAGAGTCAGAAGACATGGTTGACCTCCACATCCTTTTTAAAATGGAGATTCTGGGAGGAAGTAGCCAATCAGAGAAAGAGGTTACAGGAGGAATTGGGTACTTCCAATGTGAGAAGTCTAAGAGTTGAGTGAACTTCCAGGGGGAAGAGGGCAATATAGCATGGCAGAGAAAGTCTAGAGCATGGCCTAGAAGACAATGAAGACATGGTCATGAGGTGTTTGGGAAGGTCAATGAGACCTGTGCTTTTAGGAGGATTATTTTGGCAGCTGTGCAGAGAGGTTAAGGAATAAAGGAGGCAGGAAGAACAAGGAAGAGGCTATTGCAATAGTATGGGTGAGATATGATGAGGACTTAAATTAGGATAGTGACCAATGGAGTAGAAAGAAGAGACTTTATGTAGTTTGGGTAGACAGGAGTTGGCAACTGATTGAATGTGAGGAGTGGTGAGGGAGGAGTCAAGAATGGCTCTTAGGTAACAAACCTGGGTCCCTGGAAGGATGCTGGTGCCTTCAGGGATGTGGAAGGGAAGAAGAATTCTTTTTTGAATATGTTGAGTCTAGGGTGAGTTAACTTCTCTTTTGAAAAATTTAATTTCAAGTTCCCTCAAACAAGTGCTATGCCATGTTGCGACCAAGTGAAGACATGGCATAATATGAAGAATTGCCTAATTCTCTATCTGTGGCCTCTTGATCTCTGTCCAGGTGGTTTGTGGTTTACTCAGATGAGTTGCTTCTGCCCCTGTTGATCTTCCAAATAAATGCTGTCTTCCATGCTACCAGCCTTGCCTTTTCCTTTCCTGACCATTATTCACTCTCACCAGGATTCCTTCCTGTTCTTGGATTTGGTTTGAGCCGCTCTAGGCAACAACACCAACACAAGAGACCTTGTGTTACAGGCTGTCCACTTAATGATAACAAGCAAAGATCACATGACCTCAAGACATCTAGCCCAACCCATACCAGAGGAAGACACTCCTTAAAGCAGGTTTCCAGCCTTTCTGGCCATCAGCTACCTCACAAAGCAGCCCATTCCACCTCTGGCTCCCTTTCCTGACATTGGTTGTCTTCAGAGGCCAAGCAGGAAAAGTGATTCTCCACTATAGCAGGCTTTCACATACTTGTAGCCAGTTCTTACATCTCTTCACCTCTTCTCTAGGCTAAATATCCCCAATTCCTTTAACCAATCTTCAAATAGTAATTTGTTACGCACCTCATTTGGCAGGTGTGGTGTAACAGAAAGCAAGATGGAGTTAAGAGTAAATAGGAAAAAAACGTGGTACAATGGAAAGAGCCCTGACTGTAGAATCAGAGAATTTAGGTTCAAGTTTCACCTCTGACACCATCTGTGTAAGTCACAATCTCCCCGGGCTTCAGTTTCTCCACCTTTAAAATGAAGGGGAAGGAGTAGATTTTAATTTCTCACCAGGATACACTTCTAATGCTCTCCCCAGGTACCTTCTCCCTTCCCCTGCTTTTCGACTCCCTTTTTTGTATTGTCTTCCCGACTAGAATTCAAGCTTCTTGAGGGCAGGGACTGCCTTTCTTTTTGCTTGCAGTGTATCTCCAAAGCTTACTTAGCACAGTGCCTGGTATAGAAGAAAGAACTTGAGAAATGCTTGTTGACTTGACCTGACTTAACTGAACTAGCAACATTACTCTAATGCTTAAGACGCTGCCATAGAAATATAGAGGTTATAGATTGTGTGTGTGTTTAAACTAATTTCCCATCTAACCAGAAGGGAAAACCCAGAGGTCAAATGGGTGACTTGAGTAATCTAACTTTGCCAGAGGCACCCACATAAAGCTAGTATTTAAGTCCTAGTGGGAGGAGCTGAGGAAAGAACTCAAGCCACACCAAACGCATAAATAGTAGTTTTAAATAGGTCAGTATGTCTGTGTCACCATCCCACATATGTTCCTTGCTCTGAATGGACTCAACGATGACTCTCCATTCCTTAGCTTGACCACTTGGGGCTAATGGGGCTGGTGCCAACTTCCTCTATAATTATTGTTTGCCAAGAGCTTTGAGATTTACCAGATTAAAGGTACCCCATGCAAGAGGCAATGCGGCCTGGTGTTACTGCCGCCGTTGCTGACCTGGTGTGGCCACTCTCATGGTTTCCTGAGCTGATGTGAAAGTAGGTTGAGACAGTATCCTGGAAAGGGGTCGCTGGAGAACCTCCAGCAGCATTCACACATTCAAACAGAGAAATTTCACAGAGAATGAACAAACTTCTGCCATCATGCCCAGGACAGCTCCTAGGGGACTAATTAGAGAAACCCATATGCTACTTTCTGTTCGACATGGGGGTTAAAGCGACTGGGCTTGCATTGCTCAGCAAATCTCTAAGGTTTTCTGAGAATTCTGAATTTCATCTGAGAAATCCTAAAAAGCCACATTCTCCACTCCAGCAAACCCTGGTAACGTAATTAATGGTTTCCATATTGCATCACTCATAAAAACACACTCGTGGGAATCCCAATGGATTCTAAACGTCTAGTTTCCAGGAGTTTAATCAGAATGCATCTGAGTGGGAGCTGGAAGGTCAGGCTCCGGGGACAAGGACTTATTTTTTGAAAATGGCAAGAAGGGTTGATCTCTTTCTCAAGGTTGACCAAGGAGTAAGAGGAGTAGGCAGACAGGCAGCATAACATGCAGAGGACTAGACTCAGGGTCAGGAACATCTGGGTTTAAGCCCTGCCTCTGACTCATACTGACTGTGTGACTCTGTCACTTAACCCTTCAGTGCTCCCAAGGAATAATTTAGGAGTTGCTCAATCTCCACCAATGAAGGTGTTTCCACACCTGGGCTTCCCATACCAATGACATGAGAGGTTCAGAACAACAACAAAAATCAGGACCAAAGCAAATAAGCCTTATTAAAGGCCTACTGGATCCAGCACTTGGTACTATGCTGGGCAATTCAAAGGGAAAAATGAACATAGCACCTATTTCCTCTGGGTTGGAACAACACATATTTGGATAAATAAATACAATATTTTCTTTTATTTTTGGAGAGGAAAGGTAACAGAAAAAAAAAAGGAATCAGCAAATGAATGATAAAATGAAAAGGCATTTATAAAGTGGTAAGTGCTGGGGGCAGCTAGGTGGTGCAGTGGATAGAGTACCGGCCCTGGAGTCAGGAGGACCTGAGTTCAAATCCGGCCTTAGACACATAACACTTATTACCTGTGTGACTCTGGGGAAGTCACTTAACCCCAATTGCCTTACCAAAAAAAGAAAAAAGGGGGGACAGTCCCTGCCCTATAGGAGCTTACATTCTAACAGGGAGAGATAACTGATGGTCCTAAACCTATGGGACTGAAAGAGTGGTGGTAATCTAGGGAAAGATTATGTTCAGTTTTGCACATGTTGAATTGAAGGTGTCCTGGGACATCTAGATAGAAATGTCCAGCAGGCAGCTGGAGATACCTGAACTGATGTGGGACTCAACCTGAGGAGGGAGATACAGGGTACATAATTAGATATGGGAGGCATCTGCAGAGAAATGATGAGTTGAGATCATTAATTCAAGAAATCAAGCCTCAGCATTCAAAAACAAATTCCTGCTTTTTTTCAGACATTACCAACTTTGACCAATCCTTGGTTAAATCACACTTGGAGAATTGTGTTCACTTCTAGGGACTACAATTTTGGAAGGATATTGGTAAGCTAGAAGGCTTCCAGAGGAGGACAACTTGAATAGTTAATGGTCTCCAGTCCATACCACATGAGGGTCAATGGAAGTGATAATGTTTAGCCTGGAGAACACTTAGCGGGGTTAGGGGTGTGGAGTGGGAGTGAGGAGTATGGAATAGTATACCAGTCTTCAAACTATTGAAGTGCCATCAGCAGAAAAAGAATTAAGACGTGTGCTCCCTTATCCCAGAGAACAGAACCCGGAGCAAAAGGTGCAAAGAAGCAAATTTAAGATTGACTTCAGGAAAAAAAAAACTTCCTAATAGAGTTGTCCAAAAGTGAAATGGGGTGCCTTAGGAGGTAGTGAGTACTGGCCCCCTCATTGGACATCTTAACAGAGAGACTGGAAGACTGTTGGGCAAATTGAAGGAGTTCTTGTTTGCATGCGAGCTGGACTAGAAGGTCTCTGAGATCCTTTCCAGTTTTTAAGTAGTTGTTCCTTGAGAGAATATCTGTGCCCAGTCTGTGGAATGGGTACAAATATAAAGGGTGCCACACAGGAACAATTTTCACTTTTCAGTTAAATGTGGCTTTTTTTTTTTTAAAGTTTGCTCGTTAAGCTAAGGTTTGCAGTTCTTGGTGAATTTAATTAGGATTATTGTCCAATAAGATCCTCATTTATAGTAGGAACAGAAGATTAAGGGGACCTGGAAAAAAAAATTAATTTTTTCTCCTTGGCCTCAGAGGGCAGCACAAGGAGCAGTGAGTGAAAGGTGGAGGCAGATTTAGGTTTGAGATCTGAATAAACTTCTAATAGAATTGTACCAAAGTGGAACGAGTGGGCTGCTTTGAGACGTAGTTTATTTCTCCTCAAGCAAGCCTGGATGACCATTTGTACAGTATGTTTCAGACATGAGCTGGATTAGGCGGTCTTCCAACTTTGAGTTTTTGTGATTCTGTGACTCAGTGGAATGTTGACAACAAGCCCCAGCATACCTCAGGGATCAAAAACTTGGCAAAGAATCAAGAATTAATGAAACCTTCATCTGATTTCTCCTGCTCAAGCCCTCTCAGATACCAGTTTTATTTTTTCTCTAGACATATGAGCTATCATTGGCCAAACTGGTTGGTTAACTGCGGCAATGCCAATCAGAACTATATGGCAAGTTTGATATTGAAAGGGGCAACAGAGAAAAATGGTTTCTGCTCCACAGAAACCTAAGCATAATATCCAGCTTTGGTCAACTGCTTCACATATGTACAATTGTCACTGGTTATAAGGTGGGTAGTGATTGTTAAGGGCATGGAGTGAGAAAAGGTAACACAGTAAACGGAGTTCTGGGTTTGGAGTCAAAGAAGGCCAGAGTTTGAATCCAGCCTCAGATGTTTACCATTTATGAACCTGAGAAATCACTAAATTTTAGTCTCCCTCCTTTCTTTCATCAGTAAAATAAGTATCAAATGAGATAATATTTATAAAATGTTTTGCAAATCTTTAAAGTGTTATATAAATATCAGCTACTTTTAAGAGAAACCAAAACTATAAACATCAGGAAAAAGGAGACAAAATTATCTCTAGCTGCACATATACTAGTTTATTTAGAAAAGTGGGTAGAATTAACATGGAAACAAATTGGGATGATTAACAGCATTAGTAAAGCAGCAAGAGATAAAATAAATCCATACATGTAATTAGCATTTCTATAAAGTACTAGCAAAAATCAAGAATCAGGGGCAGCTAGGTGGCTCAGTGGATGGAGCACCGGCCCCAAATTCAGGAGGACCTGAGTTCAAATCCAGCCTCAGACCAAACACTTGACACTTACTAGTTATGTGATCCTGGGCAAGTCACTTAACCCAAATTGCCTTAAAAAAAAAATCAAGAATCAAAGAAATCCTGTCACAATATATTTGTAGTTATATAAAGATAACTAACAACAAGACACTCAAAGACTTAAGTATAATTGGAGAGATTCATTGATCATGTTTGGGCCACACAAACATAACAAAATTGATGCTACTAAACTTAAACAGTTAAATTTAGTACCATACCAATCAAAACACAAATTTACAACAGACCTCAATCCATAGAGCATCCCAACATCTTTAAAACAATTTGGTACTAGTTAAAAACAGAAGAAAGGCCCATTGGTTCTAATTCTTCTTTTCATCACGACTAATGTAATATGCTTGATATGAATGTATAAGTAGAACCTATATCAGATTATACACCGTCTTGGGGTGGGGGGGAGAAGGTAAGAAAATTTGAAACTCATAATTTTATGGAAGTGAATGTTGAAAACTAAAAATTAATAAATTGCTTAAAAGAAAAAAAAACAGAAGGTGTGAATAGCTCAGTGCAATATTTCCCATTACTGGGAAAACTACTCAAAGCCCATTTTATTTGCCAGGAGGTTGGTGACATCATCTTCCTATATAAGGAGCAGCAAAGCAGGGTGGTTAGGAAGAACAAGTACGGTTCAGTGGGCCAACTGGAGCTGGAGAGCTGAACTGCATTCCTGCTTCCAACAGCAGCCATGTGATTGTGGGTAGATATTTGATATTTGGCAGGAGACCGTGGCACTGTGTTATTGGAAACTTTTAGACTTGATGACGGTTTAAAGGCCTGGCTGAGATCTTTGGAAGGGAAAGAAGTGGAGACATATTTAGAATGAAAAGTATACTCATGCTCTAGATTGAGCACGGAGAGAGAAAAAATGGCAGGAATCCATTTTGTAAACACTTGGAAATAATATGTTGAAAGGAAAACAATATTGTCACCTGGGTGATCTGGGGCAAGTCACTACAGCTTTCTCTGCTTCATCTGTAAAATGGGGATCGGTTGGATTGGATGATAATAGGGTTCCTTCTAGCTCTAAACACTGTGGTCCTAAAATCTTAAAATTTCTTTGAGCTTTTATCTCATCTTACAAATGTAGGTAATACCTCAGGACCCTGAGGAAACTCTTTGGGAATGCAAGTGTGTGTGTGTATGTGTGTGTATACACACACATACACTTATACATACATTTTATACATACAATATATTGTTTTTTAATTTTTTTTGTGAGGCAATTGGGGTTAAGTGACTTGCCCAGACACACAACATATTTTAACAGCCCTCCATAAGGATTTTTTTTTACTTACTTAAAACTTCACTCTTTTTCTTTCCTTTCCCCTGCAAAGGAAAATCCTTATCCTACCCTGTACCAATGAGAGCCTACCTGAGTAACAGCTGGCAGCCATGTGGTATTTTTAAGGTTTTTAAAGCTCTTCACATACAAACATCTCATTTGACCCTCATAATCACTCTCTGAGGTAGGTGGTACAAGTATATCATTTTACACATGAGGAAACTGAGGCTGAGGTGACTAGCTCATGGTCATACAGCTCTTGTAAGATGGAATCCAACCCCAATCTTTCCTGATGCCAAGTGTAGTCTTTTCTACTACTACACTGTAACAAATACACATTATAAGTTAAGCTTTGTGTTTAAGGAATGACAGATAGCAATCAGGTCAGGGGTCTGTCTTCCATACCTAGCTGACAATTTCTGTCACAGTATATGATTTAGAGCAGAGGCTCTAAACCTGGGCTCTGCACATTTTCTCTTTTTTCTTCCTGAGGCATTCTGGGTTAAGTGACTTATCCAGGGTCACACAGCTAGTGTCAAGGGTCTGACTCCACATTTGAATTCAGGTCTTCCTGACTCCAGCACTGGTACTCTTAACCAGTGCACCATTTACTTGCCCCTTCTGCAAATTTCTTCAAACATTTTGCTGTCTTATTTCAATATAGTTAGTTTCTTTTATGACCTTCTATTTTATTTTATGCATTTAAAAACATTCTGAGAAGGGGACCATAGACTTCACCAGACTAACAAAGGGGATACAGGACACAACAAAGTTGAAGAGCCCCTGACTTTGAGTTAAACCAGTGCTTCTGTAATCCTTCTTTCAGAGCACTAAACCCATCAAAAAAACCTGACGTGGTTCCTGTTGCAACCCATGATATTGATTCACTTGATAAGCACTTATTAAAACACTTTAAAGCTTGCAAAGCACTTTACTTATTTTACTTGAGTCTCACAACCACCCTGGAAAGGCAGGTGCTACTGTCATTCCCATTTTACAGATGAGGAACCTTAGATGGAGAGAGGTTAAGTAACTAGCATAAGATTACACAGTCAGTAGTGTCTGAGGCCCTGCTTCCTAGGAGCTTAATAAGATTTACTGAGACAACAGTAAGTACAAAATGTACATAGGAAAGCAAACAAACAGGAAAAAAATGGGGTGGTGGTAATTATTAATTTGGGGAATCAGGATAAATCTAGAGCTGCACTTGAAGGAAATTAGGGATTCTAAGAGATGGAGAGTAGTGCATTACAGTTTTGAGGGACAGCCTATGCAAAGGCATGGAGACAAGATGGAATGTCATGTATGGGGAACAGTATGTAGGTCAGTTGTGCTGTGACATGAACTGAGTGAACTAGTAATGTGCTAGAAGCATGAAAAAGTAAGCTAGAACCCAATTGTGAAGGTCTTTAAAAGAAAAACCTGAGGCATTTATTGTACTTAATCTTCTCAAGGCAAGGGGGTAGTGCTTCTTGAACAGGGGAATGACAGGGTCAGAGGTGTGCTTTAGGAACATCACTTAGCAGCTATAGAGAAGACAGACTGAAGGTAGGGAGGCTGATGAAAGCAAACAAGACATCTTGGCTTCCAGCTCACAATTAACCGGTATACTGTTTATGTTGTGTTTCCCACGCAAGGATCTCAAGAGAAGTTAGCTGACCATTATCTGGACCTCAAATAACCCCCCTGGGTATATAAGCAAGTCAGTCTGTTCACCTTACAGTTGGGGAAACTGAGGCCCAGATCATTTAAAGGTTTTGGCCAAGTTCCCACACACATTAGCAGCATCCCTTTCAGGTGTGGTTGGTTTGACCAGGCCATTTAAACTAGGGCATCTTATGGTGTTGAGGGCTATAATGCCACAATAACAACTACCCAGGCTCCATGTAATCTACATACCCCTAACAGGATTTCTTTTGTAAAGGTTATCATTTGCACCCTGCCTCTGGTGTCATGGAAACATTTTGGTTTCCATGGAAAATTTTCCACATACTCAGAGGTGGGTGTTCGTAGTTCTCCTAAGCAGTTCAAATGAAATAAAAATGACTGTTTTAAAAATACATCAACCTGAGACTTTGCAATATCAAATATGGAATTTTCCTTTAAGAATGAACTGGGAAATCATTCTTTCCGATGCACCTACCACCTAGTGAAGTCAAAGAGGAAATGAAATTTACTTTCACCCAAGAAGTAAAAACTGCTCCTGACTATACTGTACTGAAATTCTGGCAGTAGAGTCTAGTGGATGGGTCAGCCAGGGAGTCAGAAGGAACCTGGATTAGTCTCTGAGCAGGGCACTTAACCTCTTAAATGCTCCAGGCACTACCTAAAACAGAAAAGTCAGATGTCTTTTTCACACAGGTAAAATCACAGTTCTGACTGTGAGAAACAAAAGGTAGCAGATTGAAGGTAGTTCCCAAGTCACTTTAGACCAAGAGAAGAAAGTGGTACACAAGCAAATGTACCTTTTGCCTCCAAGATAAAAACATTCGGCATACTGGAGCTCTAACCTCAGCTTACTGAATTTCCCTCAATTTCCCTGAACACCAAAGTGTTTGGTATGATCAAACAATTAACAAGCATTTAATAAGTTCCTGCTATGTGCCCGGCGCTGAGTACACAAAGACAACTCCTTAACTCACTTATCTTTATAGACTGGCTTACTTATTCCCAGAATTTTAATTCTGCCCTTTTCTGGAACATTACTATAGCAAGGCTTGGGTCAAGCTTTTGATTGGGCAGACTATGCCAAGCGTAACCTTTCAAGCTCCAGAAAATGCCAAATGAAGGAAGACTTAAAAACAATTACAATAACGAAAGAGGAACAAAAGGGATTTAGTTCATACCTGGAGTATACCTCAGGACCAAACAATAAAATAAAAATACACATTATCATATGGTTTTAAAGCTGCAAAGTGCTTTACATTATCTCACTGGATTCCCACAAACACTCTGGGAAGTGTGAGGTAGATAGCACAGGTATTACCCCAATTGTAAGATGAAAATGGGGCCCAGGGGATAAAATGACTTGCCTCACATCTCATAAGTAATAAGTAGCATTAGGATGGATTTGAATGGTTTTCCTGACGGGGCTGCAAGTAAAGGGAAAACAGGGCCTTCAGTTCCACTTAGCAAGAGAGAATAAATCTTAGTCATAGCCAAGAGCCTGAGTTTATTGGTCTTAAATAGTAAGGATTTTTTTTTAAAGGGATTTTTTAAAACACCATTGGTTTAACTCTGGGATCCATAATCAATTTGAACATTGCTATCCATCTATCCAACAGTGTATACAGTTCTGTTAGCTCAGCTGGTTAGGCTGAGGGGCATTCAAGGCCAAAGTCACGGTTTTATTCTTGAGTTGTCAGGTTAGCTTTACACCAGCCTCCTGCTTCCAAAAAAAAAAAAGCAATCTGTTAAAATTACTTAGAATACGAGTTTACTGAAGTGAGGCTATTTTACCTTTGCATCCCCAACAACTTAGCGTAATTAACAGAAGATAGTTGGCACTGAATAAATCCCTGTTTAACTGCCATCCTAAAGATACTGGAGAAAATGGCCTGTAACAAACCATATACACTCACTGAAAAAACTCAGCAGTCTCATGAAGGCAGCTCAGGTACCTCATCTCACTATCTGAAAAGGCAGTTTTTACAGTGGGCTCTAAATAGACTTAGGGTGCATAATATTAAAACTCCAAGTACTTATTTTGTATAGAATCCTCATGCATAGTGATCAGTAATAAAATTTTTAAGGGTGCCCAAATGTAAATCCTTCCTTTAATTAGTATATTACCTCAAAGGGGCAGAATATTTTGTAAACATTAGAAGGACTCTACTGATCATAACTTATTTCATGAGGTAAAACGAAACAAAACACCCTACTCTTATTTTGCCAGTGCCCCGAAAACGTTTTGCTTTGCTTATATGTGACCTTTCTCAATTGCTTGGCATCCAAGTTTGTATAGGACTGTCCTCAATTTAAGACCAAAGCTTTTGAGAAGCTGAATTTAGTATGAAGCATAAGTGTTTTTATACAATTCTCATCTGTTAAGTCGAAACACATTTGGAATCTGAAAGTGTCTTTCCCAGATGCTTCTTTCATCTGGAAGCTATCAAATACAGACTGGCTGCCTATACAATTGTGACTGTGTGTCTTTTCATTCTCCCATTAGGAGTTTTACCCATTTATTACTGAGGCAGATGACTAATCTCTATTATGATAGTAAAAATACATACATACATGATTTTAGGCGTGTATGTGTGTACATACACGCATAAATACAAACCCGGCGCGGTCAGGACACCAAGGGCTGGCTCAGCCATAAACTCCTGCTGCTGGGAACCTTCCCTTCACTTCCCTCCTCTCCCCCCCCCCCCCCCCCCCCCCCCCCGCTCCGGAACAAAGCTTCACGAAGCTCTCCGAACGGCAAGCGTTTCAAGCCCAAATTAGCAGCATTGCACCTCCGGCGTGCGGACTTGGTAGGCTGATGTCACAACCTTCGTGTGAAGACTCCCGGATTCCCATTTAACTCTTTCCCTTGGATAGACCAGACAACACCCTTTTCCAGCCGCCGGCCGGGCGGATACACACGCGAGGGGAAGTCGGCTGGCGTCCACGCGGGCCAGCTCGGCTCGACCCTGGCCAGGGCGCTCACACCCACACCCCACTCCAGCTCGTGGGCCCCTCCTCTTCTATTGTTCAGGCCCAAGCCCCAAGGGAAGAAAGTGGGGGGGGCTTATCGGTGCGCCCGCTCCCCCAGCTCTGGGCTCCCACGCCTCGCCGGCGCATGTAAGACCCGGGTCCATCCCTCTAGGAGGCCGCCGTTAATTCCAACTCTGGGGAAAGATTCCCAGTGAAAAGAAATATCTGGGGGAGGGAAGTGTATGTGACCTACGCCCTAGACTTCGGGGCTTCCCGCAGACTGGGGGGGAGTGTCTTTGACACGTGCTTATGCACACGCTTCTTCCCCCACTTCTTCCCACGCCTGCCAGGCAGCCCCTCCCCAGGGGCTTCTCCTCCCCTCCCCTTCGCCTCCACAAAATGGCGCCCGCAGTCTCCTGCACTACAAAATGGCGCCGAGCGGGGCGGGCGCAGGGAGGCTTCGGCCCCACCCGGGCCGGCTCCTGGCGTCTACGGCCCGGCCCGCTCATCCCGCGGGCCGGGAGGCCGAGGCCCGGCTACTCTGCCTGCAGGGCCGGTGCGCTCCCCGTCTGGCTCCGCTGGGGGTCCCGGGCCTGGGCTTGTCATTCCCCCACGTCAGTGTCCATCGGCCAAGCCCCGGCCTCGGTCCGGCGCGAGGTGGGCACAGACACTGAGGAAGCGGCGGCCCATCTCGAAGTGCTTGTGGCTAGACGGCGGAGGGTGGTGTTCACGGCGGACGTGACGGCTGCTCGCACTGCCGGGGCTTTTGGCTTCCCCTGCTCCAACTCTTGCTTTCCAGAAACTTCTCAGGGAAACTCACCAAAAAAAAAAAGAAAGAAAGAAGGAAAAGAAAGAAAAAAGAAAAAAATGCCCCAGTTGCTTGAGCCGCCGGCTAGCCGCACATGCGTGACAGGCTAGGGCGAGGAGGGAAAGGCGGGTGGGGGTGGGGATTCTTTCATCACTTCTCCCAGGACCAAGCAAACTTTCCCCCTCCCCCACTTTTTTTTTTTTTTTTTTTTTTTTTTTTGCCGCATAGCCGAGCAGTCGCAGTGCGGACCTTCCAAGGCTGAAGTCGAGTGGATGGGGGAGGGGCGCGCCTGCGCCTTGGGGCCACCGCAGTTTTTCCTCGCACATCAGCGGCGTCGGTGATAGCAGCGGCAGCAGCGCCTTCTTCTCTTCGTTCTCGTCGCCGTTCCCCGGTCTGCCTTTAGGCCCTACGTCGGTTCCGAGTGCTTATAGCTTCTATAACGTGGTGGCCTGCGTGGCCCGTGTGTCTGCCTCTTCGTCGGGACTGGATGTGGACGCTCAGGGTGGGGTGGGGGGGGTCCGAGCCGGAGCCGCGCCCGGGAGAGCCTGCGAGGCGGAGGCGGAGGTGAAGGCTCGGTGGGCGTTAGACGGCGGGATGGGGCTGCGGTTACCATGGCAACGGCCGTTGGCACCCCTCCGGCTCCCGGGCTGCGTTGTCTCCCGCCTCCCCTCCCTCTTCTTCTCCGCCGCGCCTTGGGAATGTAGTGGAAGCGACTCCCACCTCCGTGTGACATTAAAAACAAAACCAAAAACAAAACCCACACCAAAACGAAAGCACCGCCACCCGACCAGAGAACCTTAACCTTCCTCGACCTTGGCTCTGGTACCCGCGCCCCCAAGTTCAGAGGCCAAGTTCACCCTGGGCCCGGGAGGGGAAGCGGGCCCCGCCCGAGCTTCCCTCCCCCTCTGCAGCTGCTTCACAAAGAAGGGATGGCATGGGCGTGCGCCCTTGCAGGTGGTCCTCCCAAGGCGCCGGGAGCTATTCACACCGTCATCTGCCCCCTCCCCCTAAAACAAGCAGCCCACCCCTCTTTCCTCGTTTCCAGAAAACTAGGACTTGGTTCTGGAAGGAAGCAAAAGTCATCATTCCTAAAAGCTTGACACGTCATTTCCAATTCGGTATTTTGTGAGGCTGTTGGCCATGACCTTGCCCTGAAGTGTCCTGGCGGGTTTTAGTATGCCCACAGGTGTGTGTGTGTGTGTGTGGTGTGTACACGGGCGCGCGTGCACAATCAGACTATGCTGAGGTCACTTTAGGTCATCCTTCCGTGTGCCTTAGCTACTCCATAGTGGCAGATGAGGAGAGGGACCTTTCCTACTGGTGGGAATTCTGGTTGGGTGTGCCAGATCTCTTGTAAGGAGCTGGGTTCGTAAGAGGCCTTCTGGAGGATTGAGGCTACTAACAAGCAATATTAATTCATCCTCTGTTAATATGACTGTAATTGAGGCTTCTGGTAGAATGTTGCAAGGTTCACCGTCTGAAATATTTCTGTTGTGAACTCGTCTTGCAGAAATAATAGTTTAGGTGGGTCTCCGCCAAATTGCAACTGGAATAAAGTTGACAAGAAGGAAAATTCTTAGAACGCTACTTGCAAATATCTTTAAGTAGGAAGCTTTTACATGGGTGTTTCTCAGTGTTAATGCCAGAAAATTAGATTTCTGAGGGAAGTTAGTGCATTGACGTTTAAAATTATAAAGAGCAAAACATTTTGGGTTTAAAATCATATTATGCTGAGGCAGGGCCACTAAGTACTTTTTTTATGTGGAATTTGTGAATCAAATGGTATGTTCTGAGTTTTCTTTTTTTTTTTTAATTCAAGTATGTAGTAAGGCTGGGGGAGATAACAAAGAAATTCTCCAGTGAGTAGGTAACACAGATAAAGAAAGCTCTTCTTGAGAAATTCTGGAATTTAGGCAGCTCGGCAGGTTTATAGGTTTTTTCCTTTTTCTTTCCTTTTTTTTTAAGAAAAAATCATTTTGGCGGTAATCAGGCATTTCTTAAGTGAAATGTGGGTAATCTCTTAAGGTATCCTCAGTTTTTTAAAATTTTGAATATTTTCAAAACCACATTGTAAAGTAATTCTTAGAACTTGTGAATGCCTTTTTACATGTATGTGTATTTAATATTTCATCCACAAACACTGGAATTGAATTTTTCTTAGCCATAAAATAAAATTATGTCGTCGTCTAATTCAAAAGTGCTTCCTGTTCTACCTGGTTTCTAAATAGAGGTGTGGTGATTTTCTTTTAATTTTGAAAGGTTCCAAGTTTCCAATAATGGAATAGTACAAAAATTAGTAATACTATACGAACCTGAAGATTGAATACCATTAAAGATTTTTTTTATTGCCTTAATGAAAAAAAAAAACAACCCAAAAATAAAACCGGGGACTATCAGTGAAGTTTATCTAGGTTTTTTTTTTTTTTTGGTCTGTGTTCCCAGTACCTAATAGAGTGCTTACACATAGTACTCACTTATTAAATGCTTCCTGAATTGAAATGTTGAGTCTTTAAATTCTTGCTTTCTGAGAGAATGCTGTTTATAGCATAACTAATTTTCTGCTTATATTCTTATCTTTCATCTTTTGCTGGACCTGTCATAACAGTCACAAGGGAGCTTTGGACATTTAGTTTCTAGGTCAGTTAAATCTCTCTAAGCCTTTGCCAGGTTACTCAGTATATTTTATTTAGAATGAATACTATTGAGGTTCCATCATATGCAGTGAGGTGCATTTCTCTGAATACATAGGTTGTCACTAAATAGTACATTTTGTTTACTTTTGTAGTAGTTTTCAGAGTTCCTTTCAGCCTCTTTAGTCCATGGAGGTCAGGCCTCAATGTGATGCAATGTTACGGTGAGAATCTTTACTCAATGGTTAATTCTTGGTTGAGTTTTGGTGATAGTATGCTTCCTATTTTGGAATTATTACTTAGGTGAATTCTTCAGATCTCGTGTATATGTAATTTGGGAAATATATTCCAGACAATCTTGAGAGGATGAGAGAATTTGAACTGATACGGGATTGCTGAAAGAACCTTCATCAATTGATTTTAAATGTAGTCATTAATACTGGGTATCCGTACAATGGCAGTATTTCCTGAAATGTAAGGGACAGGATATTTTACTGGCCTCCTGGAAAAATGCTAGAAGCATAAGAATTCACTTAAAAATTTAAAGCAGGTTACTCCTATTTAAAAGGAACTCCAATTTAATTTTCCAGCATTCTTGGAAGGATGAATGGCTGAAGTTAGTTCACAAAATGGCCTCAGGGCCTATGTAGATCATCTGATGAAAAAAAATCGTTCTAGGTATTAGAGGGAGATTTAGCAATTTATTTATAGATCAAAGGACCGTAGATATGAGATTTAGAGCTGGAAGAGAACCGTAGAGGAAATATAGTCCCTGGAACCTCATTTTACAGATGAGGAAACTGAAGCCTAGAGGAATTGAGAGATTTGCCTAAGGTTACAAAGGTAATAATTGGCAGAAGCAGCATTTAAACACAGATTTCTTTGTACTGTAAAATTGTACATAATTCCATGTGGATTAGCCTTCTGTTAGCAGTACAATTCTGTTGAATTAATGAGTGAAACTCCCATTTTTGTCCTTTGGTAATGGCAGGAAGGCAAACAGCTTCCTAAGTGTTGTAGCTTCTGATAACTGACTTTATTTTCTGTTCTCAAATGGAGCTGCTTTATATAAGATATTGTAGCAGAAGGAAGAGTTTACAATTACCATTGATTTATGGCTACAAAGTGTTCTTACACAAATACGGAGAACTCTTGCGCCTTGAGCTTTGACCATTTGAGAGCTTTTTTAATGTAAGTGTCCTGTTGCGTGCAATGGAGGGTGATGTTTGATCTGGAGCCCTAAATGTGATTGCTGGCTCTGACCTTCAGCAGCTGTGTGATCCTGGGCAAATAACTGGACCTCTTTATGGTTTAGTTTTCATATCTGTAAAATGGCAATGATAATAATGTACTATCCACCTCACAGGGTTGAGAAAAGAAAACATTGTAAACTTTAAAGAGCTATGTAAATGGTAGCTGCTAATGTTACTAATGTTATATCCATAACATATTTATATGGCATCATTAGGAAGAAATGTGTGCTTGGGATTTAAAAAAGTATACTGTGAAAAAGATTAATTTCAGTAGGTTAGAGCAGGAAAGAAGTTCATTTATGAATGTATCCATATAGAAGTGGGAATATTTGTATTCAATTCAACAAATTCATTAAACTCTTAGTACTTAGGTACATCACTGAAGCCACAAAGACAAAATGAACGTAATCCTTGCCCTCTAGGACCTTTAATACTACTGGGGATGGGGCTGATAGATGTTAACATAAAAACAGATAATATAATTTGAGGAGAAGAGTACTAACAACTAGGAAGGAGAAAACTGAGTTGAACCTTGAAATTTTCAGAGGTGGAGGTGAGGAGGGACTCATTAAATATCTAGTCACTATTCTGTACCTTTGCTTAAGGACTGAGGTATTGATTGTACCTGCAGGAGTAGCTAATGTGGCATTCAAATCACTAGTGGGATGCCCAGATGCTTTCACCAACTGTGTTTCCATGTGCATGAGTCAATCCTCTGAGCATTGCCAGAATCCTGAAGCCAGTAAGCATTCAGTGTGAAAAGAAGAGCTGATTAAAAACAGGTTTTTTAGAAATTTCCTTTTGCAAATGGCTGTTTTAATGTCACCTTACTAAATGGAGGACAAAGCTCAAATGAGGAAGTACACTTCCCTGTCCATTTATCTTACATGAAAGAGATCACACATCCTGGTTCCTGACCTTTTTTGTTTTAAAGACATCAATTATTTATTCTTTAAGATGAATATGATGTCAGAGATTAACAAAAACATGTTATCTATTTGTGTGTGTGTGTGTATATATATATTTAAAGGTTAATTATTTTGAAGAATTCTGTTCTTGTTACAAGACTTAGAAAATAGAAGAGGCTTGGCCAGTTTCTCCCGATGCATTGCCAATAGACGGGAATAGACCCTTGGTTTGGGGCTTTGCAAAGTGCACTGCATAGAGCACTTTTAAGGTTGTGAAAGCTGTCACAACAGGAAAGGTCAGTCCCCAGTTACAGAGCCTGATTCCATGTTTCATATTTCAATCATCACTACACACTGATTTGAATTGGACTTTGATAATGAAAGTACTTAGACATATAAGTGTGTGTATGTGTATCCTTTAGCTTTACCTTATATTTCAATTAATTGTATTTGTTTTAATAAGTTTTTTTGAATACTTTTGCTTCATATATCATCTTATTTATCTCCAGTGTCCCTCCCCTTCCCCATCCCATATTACAAATAGTATTTTTAAAGAGGAAAAAAAAAATAAGCACAACTGATTGATACATGGGAAAAGTCTGAAAAAAATATGCTATGTGTTACACATGTGGATTTCCCACCTCCATGAAGGGGTGTGTTGGAGATGCCTTTTCATATCTCTTCATTTGAGTCTTCCTTGATCTTTATAATTTTGTTATAATCACTTGATTTTTTGATAGGTGATTCTTTCCATTTACATTGTTGTAGTCATTGTGTATATTGTTTTCTTGGCTCTGCTTATTTCAGTCTGTATCAGTTCATATAGATCTTTCCATGCTTCTCTATAATTCATCACACACATCATTTCTTATAAGGTGCAGTAATATTCCATTACATTTATATTCTCTAGTAGATGGGCATCTATATTGTTTCCAGTTTTTTGCTACCATAAAACCTGGGTATCAGCTTTTTTTTTTTTAAGAAACTTGTGTAGTTTTCTCTTGAATTGTAAGTTTCTCTAGCCCAATACCAGCATAGTGTTAGGTGGAATTTTTCTTTCCAGTAAATTTCCTTAATTTGGACTAAGTGGCTTAACATTCTGTCAAAGGGACACCTTTTTGTTCTCAGAAACAGTATACTATTTATTTTACTCAGTCCAGTAACATGAAAATACATCTTAGACTCATATCCTTTGATAACATAAAGCTGAGAATTATTTCAATAATTCTAAATTGAGAAACACATAGATTTGCTTTTTAAAAATTAACATTTTGTTTCTTTAGCTATTTTTAGAGTCCACTGAAAAGGGGATTTTCTGATGAGGATACCAGTTTGTCTGAGTAACTGAGGGTTCAAAAGGAGTTTTGTTTACTTTAAATTTAAGCCATTAAACAAATTTCTTTTAATTGATTTTAGACCTAAGGTGGTTTGTCCTCAATTGACACTTGGCTGTTAATTGCCCTGATATCCCCAAGACCTTTATTCCTCTGATACCTTACATTCATTTTCAAACTGGCAGTTTAGGCCCTTTTACCACCTAAAGAAAAGAATAGTCAAAAGAACAATTAGGAATATTTGTAATTTCAAATGAAGTTTTAACAAGGATTTTTTGTGTGCTTTTACACAGGGAAATGGATTTTGGCCAGAAGACCTTTAGCCTACTTTCTGAGTATTGGTTTTTCTTTATTTGTTATAAATATGATGCTTTTTAATTTCACTGTGTTCCCTTCATTCTTGTATCCTCAGGAAAGTAAATAGCTCTTACTTAGTTTTTGTCTCTTAGGCATTCTTTTTGTATTTCTATTCTAGATCCATAGATGGACACAAAATATCAAATGTTATCATTATTGTCAACATTACTGTATTATTGTTCTCTCTTCTAACCGGTAGGAAGGAGGTGAAAACTAGGTTTTTCCATTTTCTTCAGACCCTGGGTTTTCCTAGCATTCAGAGAGATATATTATTTGTTTGCATAATTATATGATGCTATTTTTTGAACCTTGGCAATTTCCATGTCACTTGCTTTAAAAAAAAAATCCCTGTGTCTTGAGCAAAATCTTGCTCTCTTTGGTGATGCTTTGGTCTTTCTAAGAAGTTACAGCTAATTTATAACTCATCAGGTTTTATATGAGTAATTTGTATTGGTTTTTTAAATGTGCCTTGACCTGTGGTTGCTTGTATTGAAACTTATGCTTCATTGGAAGAGTGTAGGACAGTTCAGTCTCCTCAGCTGCTGTCTCACATATATATTGTAGGCCAGTGGTGTCAAACTCAAAACAGGGGCCACTAAATTGTACATAAGGATCTCTGAGGGGGTTGCCTATTGACTTAGTTTTAAAATGTAATATTATCTACATTTTATTTTATTATGTTGTTACATATTTCTCAATTACAATTTAAGTTTGGGTCTCATGAGACCTATGAGCCTCATGCTTGACACCTCTGCTATTGTCCATTAAAGTTTCTGTAATAGTTTGCTGCCTTTCAGACTACTTATTGAAATGGTCTGGTACAGAAATGACTTGTGTTTGTGCCCAATCCTAAATCTCAAGGCAGGCTGTTTTCTCTTTTCTCCGCTATTACTCAAGACCATATCTTCATAGTTCTTTCACTGGCAAAAACTTGCATTTCATTCAGTGGGACTTTTGTTTGCTTGAGGACAATGAGAGTGGCCCCTAAGGGTGGCACTGTTTTATGTTTCTTTCCATTGTATTATGAATGAATGCTACTGCTGTGGTTCTTTGTGGCTGATTTCAACCCTAGACCTTCTTTTTCTGTCCTTGCCTCTTACTGAAGTCCCTAAAATAAGCAGGGAAAAAATGGCTGTTAAAATAGAAAATGGAAACCACGTACTTGGAAAACTCAGCATAGAAAATAAGCCTGTTAAATCAGTAGACCTACAATTTGGAGTATTTCCATGTAACTTGTCAAAATCCCAAACCCAATTTGATGCAAAAAAATGAACCAAGTTGGCAAGGTTGGCCCTGGAACTAGCTTATCATGTACTTTAATTGTTGCTGTGGTGCATTTGTTTCCTATAGCTTGCAAGTGTGTAACTGTGGGGCCTTGCTAAGCCCTAGAATGTTCTCAGACATAGTGGAGAGAGATTAGGTCAGTGGATCTAACTTGTGGAGACAGTTTATTAAGCACGGTAGAGAGTGAATGGAGAAATGGATGGAACTGGAATATAGTTTGATGCTTTTATTGCCCCTTAACCATTAAGAAATTATTTTGTGATTAAAACAGACTAAAGTACAAAATGCATTTGAAGCTTGAGACGCTTGTGGAAAAAACGTTGTGTTTGAGGATCATATGACTGTAGAATACAAGTGCTAAGTTTTGTTATGGGAAAATTTCCCTTATCGATGCTGATATTCTCTGAGAATATGAAAAATAAAAATGATTTCAGTCTTCGAGAATTAAATGTACATTCATTAAAATAATACAACCAAGTGTTTGTTTTCCAGGAAACTACCTGGTATTTTCAGTTAACAGCTAGATGTTAGCTCTAAAGGTGTTCTGTCACTACTGGCCCTCTCAGTTCTACGTGAAAATCTTTCTGAGCTAACTTCTCTTCTAGGCCCTTCCATTCCGATTGTTCCTGTAGACTTCTAGTTTCCCACTTAACGGTGGGAGTGACCGCAACTGGCTTAATGGTGTGCAAATTGCTCCCTTAGGACTTTGCCTCTTAGCTGAGCCGAGTCTGGCTCGGGCCTCATGCATTACTCGGAAGAGGGGACCAGCCTTAGGACTATCCAACTTTCCTCTAAGGACGGTTTTTAAAGCATCCTGTTCTTTGAGAGGTCAGATTCGTCTCCCTCCTACCCCTCTTCCCCGAGCTTTGTTATTGGCAAACCCTTGGTACGGCTCGGCATTACCCATTGACCTGGTTTTTACATAAGAAGCTGCCCCAGGTTCTAAGATAGCAGCTACTGGGGTAGTTTGGAGGTGGTTGTGGTGGACAGGGCAGGGGACTGCAGAGGTGGGGGGGCATCAGCAGCACCGCCAGCCGGAATAATCACAGTGGCATTTACAGAGCCCTCTCGGGCTTTGCCAGCGCTTCCGCGCGTTCTCTCCTGCGAGCTGGTGGCTCTTGTCGTCCCCATTTCACAGATGACGAAGCTGGGCCTGAGGGTGGGGGCAGGGACTTCCTTCCCCTCCCAGAAGGGTGCCCCCCTAAAGACTCCTTTCCTTGTCCCGCAGCTGAGCGGGGCAGCGCATGCTTTCAGAGGGCAGCCAAGAGCAGCTCCGCCACCTCCGGGGCTCCCTCCCTCGGGGCCTAGGCTCCGAGGGGAAGGGGAACCTTAGCCGGCTCTCTAGTCGCGCGGCTGCGCAGAGAGGGAGCGGCCAGCTTTGGTCTCCGTCGTCTCTGTCGCCTCCCTCCCTTCGTCCCTCCTCCTCGCGCCTGCGCTCCTGACGAAAAGGCAAGCGGAGCCGAGGCTTCACTGGGCGCGCACCCGCAGCAGAGAGCAGAAGAGCGGGCGGGCGGGCTTGCGCGCGCGTGCGCCGGTGGGAAGCGTCCGGACTCAGGCAGGCGGCGAGCTCCGCCGTCTACGCCGTCGGCGTGGGGCTTCGCCCCTCCTCCCGCTCCCCCTCCCCCTCCCCCTCTCCTGCCCTCCCTCCCGCCCCCCGAAGCCGCCAGTGCGCATGCGCCGCCGCAGCGCGAGGGTCGGGTGCGAGTGTGTGGAGAAGCCAGAGCGGAGCGGGGAGTCCGGAGAGTCAGAACCTGGGGGAGAGGAATGGTGTCTGCACGGGGGGGAGCCGGAGGAGCCGCCGCCGCCGCCGCCGCTGCCGACGCCGCAGCCGCCGCCGCCGACGCCGCAGCTGCCGCCGACGCCGCAGCTCCCGCTCCGGCTCCGGCTCCCGCTCCGGCTCCCGTTCCCGCCTCCCGGGGCTGAGGGTCCCACACGGAGCCGGGGGGGCAGGACGAGGAGGAGGCGGAGGAGGAGGAGGAGGAGGCGGCGGAGGAGGAGGAGGAGGTGGCGGAGGAGGGGGAGGCGGAGGAGCCGCCGCCGCCGGAGCCGCCCCCGGGCCGCTGCCCAGCATGGTCCGGGAAACCAGGCACCTCTGGGTGGGCAACTTACCGGAGAACGTGCGGGAGGAGAAGATCATCGAGCATTTCAAACGGTGAGTGAGCGAGTGAGCGAGCGAGCGAGCGAGCCAGCCCGTCCGCCTGCGCCGGGCCCGCCCGCCCGGGGCCTCCCCCAACTCGGAGCCGGCGCCGGCCGGGGCCCGGCCCGGCCCCGGCCCGGCCCCGAGAGCCGAGCGGGCTGAAGGCGCCCCGCCCCCGGCCCCCCCTGAGCAGGAGCCCCGCCGAGCCCGTTGTTGTCGGCGTTTCCCCCCACGCTGGCCCGGGGCCGGCCCCGACCTGACCCCCAAGATCTGCAGCTCCACCGGGCCAGGCCTCTTGGGTAAGGGAAGAGCGGGGAGTCTGGCCCGGCAGCCCCAGGCACTCACCTGCTGGCCTGGGGAAACAGAGCCTTGCCCCTCTAACTACCAGGGCTTACCTAGTCAGGGGGTGCCCAGTCCCTCGGGGATGGGAACTGCTCCTCCTTCCATCCCCTCCCTCCCCACCCCCTAGTCCCAACAATCCTCATGGACTCCAGGATGGGAAACTCTGGAGTCGCATAGCAACTCCTGCTGCTGCTGCTGCTGCTTCTCCTGCTGCTGCTTCTCCTGCTCGTGCTCCAGCCTGGACCCGTGGACTCGGTGGAAATTATCTTTGCTGTTCAAAAAGGGCTTTTGTGCGAAAGGAAAACAATACAGAAAGGAAGATTTTGGTAGGGTGTGCAGAGAAATCTTGGAACTGGTAATCTGATAATGGAAGAAGCTGCTAGACGGTTGGGAACCTTTTACATGGAAGATATTAAATGGAAATGGAAAACCTGGATTTTTATCGTGGGGAGCTCGATGCCTGGAAATAAGTTGGTGCTTCCTTCCCTTTCCCAATTTTCTACCTTCTCCAGTCTTTCGAATAAGGAAGGAGATTGATGGGAACCAAATGGTTGCCATGTAGATATCATTTAATTTTTTTTGAAGAAGTCAACCTCAAATAGGATCTGTTAGTCCACAAGAAAGCTCTGGGATCTCTAATACTGCAGGCTGTGCTGGTATCGTCAATTGCATATTTATACTTAAAAACGTGGTGTTTGTAGTCATCATAGGCACCTTACATGGTTAAGAAATGCATGGCTCTGAGGGATGTAATCAGCTCTCCGAAGAGTTTTATTTGTTAAGTACATAACGTTTGCTTTTAATGCATGTTTAATTTGTTGGGTAGCATTTTAACATCTCTTTCTTTGTGAGAGAGCCGTGGATTGTAACTGATAGGCGATCGAGGGCTCAGTATAAGATTCATGATTTGCATTGCCAAGCTATTTCAGTAAGGAACAATGTAGAAAACATTTTCATATTGTCTGGAAGTAATCTTGCTAGTCCAGGTTTCCAAGACCATCCATTCACTTCCCCCTCCTTTTTCTTTTGGAGTTTAGTTCTCTCTCAATCCCTTCTGCCACTATTTAGGTTTAGTGAGTGTAGGAAAATTGTGGAGCGTCCTTATTAGTGAGTCACCATGGGAAAAATAGAGTCGGTTGCTCACACATGAGCAGCTTGGATCAGGAAATGGAAGCAGCCTCGGCCGAGCTGCTGTATGTCTTTCTTGTAAATGGAGGATCATTGATTATTACTGGTTAGTGGCTGCTTCGGAGATGTGCGATCTTGGCCCGGGAGCGCGCTCTGGCGCGCCCCCGCGTGTGAAAAGGGCTTGTGCCCAGAGAAGCCATTCATGAGCACCTCGGGCGGGCGGGGCGGGGGCCCCTCCTCGGTGACTTTCACCTTACTCTTGACTACTAGGGGGAGCCGTGGGGGGGGCAGCCTCGACCTGGGAGGAGACTTAGCTCCTGAAGGGGGGCTGAGGAGCGCAGCGCCCTCCTCCCCTCGTCCCGACAGTTGGGCCCGGGGTTGGCTCTTGGGGTCGGGCCCGGGGCCCAGTGTTGGCCCGGCCCGGCCCCCCTCGTGGTCCTCTCCCCGACGTCCAGGGTCGGGAAATGCCCGTGGCCGGCACGTGCCCTGCTGCCTCGGCGGGGCCGGCGTGTGGGGCCTGCCGGCCGGCCCGCTGCTTAGGCCGGGCGGCCGCGGCGTCCAGACCGGGCTTGGAGCCGGAGCGGCGGGGCCGGCCCGGAGCTGGTGGCTCTGAATGGCTCTAAAATGGCGGCTGGCCCCAGTTTACGTGGGAAACGGCGGAGCTGCCGCGCCGCGGGGGGGAGGGGAGGTGGGGGAGGGGTGGGAAGCCGGCCGCCCGCCCTGCCCTCCCCTCCCCCAGCCCAGGGAAGGCTGCCCCTGCGCGATTGCGGACCCGCAGGAAAGGCCGAGCTGGGCCTCCTCCTCTGGGCTCCTGCAGCCCAGACACGCGGGACGACTTGGGGGATATCAATGAGCACTTGGGCCTTTTCCCTGGCGCGCTCTAGTGGCTCGTGGGCACTCCTCGCAGAGGACCCACGAGTGGGGGCAGGCTCCGAGCCTCGGGGCCGGGGGGCTGCTGCCTTTGTTTCCCTTTACAGCTTTCTGTTTGGACGGGGCGAGGCTTCCCTTTTCTGGATTTGTTTGCAGTTCCTAAGATAGAACCAAAACCCTTAGAAAGGGGCACGAGCCGAGAGAAGCCTGTGGCCTCGAGTGCGTCCAGTCGGATCCAGTGGACTGCCTGGGTGTCCGATGGCCCTTGTAGGCCAGGGCCTGTAAATGTCCGCTGATTTTATTAAATTGGGAACGTGTCTGAGGGAGCTCTTGTGGGCCCGGGCTTCCTGGTAGGTGCTGTGTTTGCACAATAGAGCTCGTCTCTTCCTTTGTGGGGGAAGGGGCCCCGGAGACAGTCCTTGCTTTGCAGTCTCGTGGGGCTGTGGGAGGAACCAGAAAGGTGGGGAGTACCCTGCACACATGAAAAGCAGCTTCCCGAGTTTGTGCGGTGACAAAAGCTTTCTTTTTCTTTTTTTTTTTTAAAGAGCTTTCTGTCCCTTAAAATTGCTTTCCTATTTTGCTGATTTCCTCTAGCAAATCAAGTAAGGTTCCCACCCATCCCCCAGTCTGAAGATACCGTAGAGAATATGCAAAGAGGTTGAGCCAGCAGAATTACTAAATTCCTCTTACTCAGACTGGAATGATTTTCTAAAGATATCCTTCCAGCCAAAGAATAAATGATAGCAAGCTATGTTTGGGGACTCTGAAATGTCACAATGATTTTCCCCCCCATAGTTAAAAAGCAGTCAGTTAAAAATTGTTTTTATTAAACATTTCTTCTCTCCCTTATAGATATTAGAGAGTAGATTCCTTATCTATATTTTATATCGATTAAAAGTATTTCCCACCTTTATTTGTAGTAAGCCGAATAATTTCTACTTGTACTTTTAACTTTTGACTGAAAAATCTTCTTTCTGAAATCGAATATACAGAAACACTCTACCTGAGAACCAATTTTACCTTGCCACACTTTTAAAGGTGGGGTGGTGGTTGGGGTGGGGGGGTGGAAAGAGGTTATTGTTTATAAATGGAGCTTGTCCTAGAACTGTCTAGAAGAATACGTTTTTTTTAAAATTAGCACATAATTGTTTAAGACGTGTTGGTACTTTTTCTGTGGATGATGCTTCCCTCAAATTGGGAGGAAAACATTGGGCTTAGCGCCAAGGAGAATGACTAGTGTTTGATTTGAGTACGAGGCATCTTCCACCCCCACCATCCAAATTTATACTGTGGGCTCTTTCTGTTCCTCTTTTTTTGCACTTTTTTTTTGTTTGTTTGTTTGATTTTGAAGAGATTTCAGGCATTTGTTGGGAAGTTTTTAATATTATGGACCTTGTTTATCCTTTTGGGGAAATTACTAGAATGTGGTCATAATGTGGTTGGTGCTTTTTCAAAAAGAAAATGTAAATAACTGAAGGATTAGATTTTGAAATTTCCATCTTCCTACTGATTTTTGGTCTTTCAGGAAAATTGATACAGGCAAGTGGAGCACATGTTCTTACAGGCCTTATTATATTTCACTTTTGGCTCTCTGGTGCTTAAGATTTGAACAACAGTATTTAGTTATTAATGTTGCAATCTGGGAATACCTTAAACGTTTGTGCTATTCCTCATTAAAATGAGGACCCAGAATTGCAGTCTGGGATGGTTTGAAATAAATATCCAGCACCATTGAAACAGATGCAAGGAAGCCTGAGGAAGGAGACTAAATATAGCAACATTTAGCCCAGTAGAAGTGCCAACCCTTCCATACTTTTTCTTCCCTCATGATTCTTTTCCTCTGGTTGTCCAAGAATCTGCTTTTGTTGTCTTTCAGCTCATCACATTTTGAATAAAAATACGTACTGGTAGAAACCAGTTAGAACGTTTAATCATTGTTATTAGAAACCATGTTACTTTTGTATGATAGCTAGCTGGCTTTCAGTGCGTGGGAAATAGGCTTGGGGGAGGGGAGAGATGTTCTCAGAACAAACGAGTTTTTTTTTAAGACTCCAGTATACTGATTTTTTTTTTCCCCTTCCTACTTATTTCCACCAGTTTGAAAATGTCAGTATCTGCAAAGACAATCTAATGAATGTGACTGTCTTATAGTCTAGCTTTTAGATACTCTCCTCAAATTTTGGATTTAGCTGTTTCATTTTTAAAAGCATGATGGAATCTGAATCAGCAGGTTTAAGGTTTATTTAATGATAATATTTTTAGGAATGGCTGAATTATTTATGGTCCAATTGAAGATTTCTAGAAAAGGCCAAATTGGGGAACAGTGTTTTGGAGAGTGCCTATGTTGTTGAAGCATTGAGACCCCAAACCTGTTTGGCTTTTTCCTGGAGAAGTAAACAATTGTAATAGAAAGAACACTGGACTTTTATTATGTGCATACTACATGCATGCAGGTACTATGCTGAGCACTGAGACCTGGTGGAGTCATATTATCTGCCACTAAGTATAACTCTTTGCTCATCTATAAATTAGATGTGATATTGATACATCATGTCATGTGAATGTTTTGAGGAAGATGGTATATGAATGGGCTTCCAATGATCATTTGTAAAGTATTTCAATTAGGAATTAGGCACCATGCTGAAGAATGGAATGCTTAACAAAGAGTAATAACCTTGAAGTGCTTGATAATTTTTCATTTCATGCTCAGGTATTCAAGTAGATCATTTGGTAATATAGACAAATGAAACTGAGATTTTCTCGTCATGCCGTGCAGTATTTGGTGTAATACAGTTCTATGATTTTGATATTTACTCAATATTTTCATTAATCAAAAATGCTTATTAAACATTTACTTTGTGCCAGACACTGTGCTAAGCACTGGGGATAGGAAGAAGGGCATAAACAGTTCTTGTCCTAGAGGGATGCGTGTTTAAATGAGGAGACAAAATGTCAATTACTAGGTTGAGAGATGACTGATTTTTTCCTATATTATTATTACATTTCTGTATTATGTTATTGATTTTTTTTTTGTATTAACAAAATTTTAACACTAGAAGTCAAGTTCTGGGTTTGAATCTCAGTTTTTGCTGAGATTGTTGTTTACTACTGACCTTGGGCCAGTCATTTAGGCTTCAGTTTCTTCAGGCCTCAGTTTTCCTCATTTGTAAAGTATGGGGAAGAATGGATTCTAGCTCATCTCTAAGGTCCTTCCAGCTTTAAATCCTGTGACCATTTTCATAGGATCTGAGGTGTATTGCTGTTAGGAACCTCAGAGATCAGCTCTCCCAGCCCTCCTGGTTTACAGGCAGACTCTGAAGGCCCAGGGACATTAAGTGACTTATTCAAAGTCTCATAGGAGGCATGTTGCAGGGCTGGGTTTTGAACTACAAATTCAGCAATCTGCCCCTTTGGTCTCCCACTTTTTGTTTATGTGATTGCCTTTATTTCAACTACAAGGCAGGTACATAGGCTATTTGTTCTAAAGTCTTAAGTAATACATACTAAAAGCCATGTATTATAAATCTCTTTCATTTAAAATCTAAGGACCCCCAGGAACAAAAGGTTTGATTTTTACAAAGATTGAGGAGAGATTGTCAACAGCTACATAATCGGCTAATTTTATCACTGGCATACCTAGGGTTGGACTACCTGAAAAAAATCTCAAGGTATGCATGTAATTAGGATTTTTGGCTAATGGTTTACTGTGTTCTGTGAAAGCCAGAGAAGAACCAGGCAATGTTAATTATTGAAGCTGTCTCATTTTGGCCCTTGCCTTGAAAGGGCTGTTGCCTAGAGTCTACTTGGGAGATACACCAAGTTGTGGAAATAGGGAGAGCAGATGTCTCCATTTTAGAGATGAGGAAACTCAAGTTCAGAGGGTTCCTTGACTTGCAAAAGTTGTGACTAGGAACTCCAGAGCAGAATTTCAGCAGTGTGGAGTGATTGGTTGGGCCATGTCTCTGCACCATTTTCTACGATTTGTTCTAGAACAGGATTGCTCATCACGTTTGTTACTGCTTTCCCAAGGTTGAGTTTTGGTGGATTTCTATTCATAATCTTGGTATTCCTTGGATTCTTAGCTTTTGAGGTTGTTGCTTCCAAATAATTACAGTAGCTGCCGGTAATGTAACACATTCATGTTTACAAATTGCTACCTATCTGTGTTGTGAGGAGAGCAGGGGTGATTATTACCAGGCAGACAGGTCAAAGGCTGGGATGTGGCCCCAAGGTCAGTGTTAGGACTTAATGAACCCTGGCCTTCCTACTCAGCTCAGTATTCTTTCCACAATTCTACAGCATGCTATTAAGTCTAAAATACACCCATATTGAATTAGAATTGACTTCCATTATGTAGGTAAATACTGCTTGAATCATAGAACCTCAATTCAGAGAGTTCCTCAAGTGCACACAGTGACACCCTTTATAACATTTCTCTTCACGTATGATTTTTAAGGCAAAAGTTAGAGCAGCATGTACTTAACTCTGTGTTTTCCACATACACCCCCTTTTTCCACTTGATGTTACAGTGTTTTTCCCTAAGTCTTTCAGATATTGTTCCATTGTTGGCCCACAAGGCAGCTCAGTGGCAGTGGTACGGTGGATAGAGCCAAATCCCTGAAGATCTGAGTTCAAATCCTGCCTCAAACATCAGCTAATAAGTGACCCTGAGCAAGTTGCTCTTTCTTTCTGCCTTAGTTTCCTTGGCTGTAAGATGGGGATCATAACAGCACCTATCTCTCAGGACTTTTGTGAGGATTAAATGAGATAACTGTAAAGATCTTAGTACCTTTACAAGCCTAGAACATGGTATGTACTTAATAAATCCTCCCTCCTTCCCTTCCTTCCTTTTTTCTGAAAGATAGACACCCAGAAGAGAATTTGGGCTTCACATTTTTGGACCACACATGATGTGATAGCAAAGACATAATTTTTGGGGCCATTGAGTCATTTTGTAACGTTGGAATTATACTTCTTTTGAATCTAATGAGCCTTTCAAAAAGGTTTCTTGAAATGCGGCGTTATGTTGGAGTGCTTATATGCTGAATGATTGGGGTGCTTTAAAGTTAAACAGTGGGGAGGCATCTCATGTACACTTTTTCCTGAATGGACACGAATGTTCATTTCACATAAATGTTTACTGTTGGAATAGATTTTTAATAAGGAACAAATTTCAGTGGACTTGAAAGAGACCTCTTTGGAATGATACTCTTCTCCGTGAGTACAACAGCAAGAGGATAAGGAGTGACTGAGTCCTGTGAAACATGACATTTTCTAGACCTAGTCAGATGCGTATAAATAAGGAGAAATAAAGCTGGACAGAGAATCTCAGTTGTGTTGCCATTAAGCCAAATGCATGTTGTGGAATGTATAATAATTAATGGCATTAGTTGTGTGTTTTTTTTTTTTTCAGTGATATTCCAAAGGTAAAGACTATGATTTGAGAAAAAGAGTACTGAACAAGGAGGTAAGAGACCTGGGCTCTCGTGACATGATTGATCACTGTTCGAGGCATGGCATCAGGAACATTTGAGTTCAAATATTGCCATAGACATTTACTAACTGTATGACTTTGGAGAAGTCATTCAACCTCTTGACCTCGATTTCCTCATCTGTAAAAAGAGGGGGCTGGACTTGATGGCCTCTGTCCCTTTCTGCTCCACACGTGTAGGGTTGTACCATCTATGATACTGCTACTCTGTTTCTGGGCATTTTCCCTCTTTCTGCCATGGCAGTTGGCTCTCCAAGGTTGCTTTAGCTTGTACCTCAGCTGTAAAAGGAAGCTTGCCACAGCTCATAGTACTCTGGGGCTACTCCAGGGAGTGGGAGGGCTGGCAGAGCCTGGATTGGCCAAGTCTCGGAACTGTGTTGATTTGGCCATGACCTTCTCGGACTTTCAGCTGGTTTTTTCTGCATGTCTTTTCTGATCTCCTCCCAAAATCATTCCATTAAAGTTCTGTATGCATTGCTGAGAAAATAGACTGTGCAGGTATAGTGAATTGAACTTGTGTTCGCAGATTTTTTTTCTTAACCAGGAAAAAAATAGCTGATTACTAACAAGGTATGATTGAAGCAGGAAATAAGGGAATAAACATTTATATAGCACCTACTACTTACCAGGCACTGTACTAAGAGCTTTACAGATATTATCTTATTTAATCCTCACAACAATTTGGGAGGCATATGCTATTATTATTCCCATTTTACAGATGAGAAATCTGAGGCAAAGAAAAGATAAGTGATTTGCCCGAAGTCACAGCTAGTAAGGATCTGAGTCAGGATTTGAACTTGGGTCTTCTTGACTTCAGGCCTCGTGCTCTATCCACTGTGCTACGCAGTGGCTTCTGAGAATGTAAATGGCCCAAAACATTGACTTTGCAATTATTAGCATTACCTACACACCCTGGAAATACAAATACACCTATGTTACTGTATTTGTTTCGTTCTGACGGCAGGAATTTCTATTTCTTTTCTTCCTTTGTGGTAGATAAAAATAGAAGATTCATTCAATTTTGGTCAGAACCATATGTTCACATTTACCTTTTGGATCTGGTTTTTATTATAAGAGTCCCTGAACAACTTTCTGATTTACTAGAAAACACTGTTTACTGAGAGTTCTTCATAGTCCTTTTGGGCTTGATCCACTTGGTAAAAGTTAAATTTATCTTATTAAGAGCTTTTCATTTAGTCTAACTAATGACATTGAATGTTCCCCAAAGTAACTTTTCATAACAATTCCAGAGATTTCTGGCAGTAAATCAGAAAATGTTTGTTTTTTTTTTTTTTCCTAAGAGCCACATCTACGTATGTTTTATTTGCAGACATGTATGAGCTCACCTTTGATGTATTGGACTATGTGACATAATTGGATTGGTTGAATTAAAGTTATTAAAATGACAAAAGACCCTTTTTCTAAAAGATTTCTGAGTAGGATCAGTAAATTATTTTTCAAAACAAATCACATATTTACTACTTTTTCTGTTACCACCTTCTAAAAAACTGACCTCAAGGCTTCTCAACAAAGATGGATAGCTACAACCAGAACATTTATGAAAATGAGCAAAATTGTGCCCAAAATGTGGCATCATTGTCTAAAGTAGATTCTTGGTTTTGAGGGTAGGTGGCTTGTTCTCACCTGGGGAAGTTGCTGTGATGTTCCCTTTCTGTGGCCCCACAGCCAACAATGGGTGGTAGTTTGTTAGGCCTAATGGAGAATGACTCAGCCAGTTAGATTGATGTTCAAGAGAGTAACACTGAAATCAGGAGGTATGGAGAAGAATTGGATTAAATAGTCAATACCAGAAAACGAATTTGAAGGTTCAGCTTGAATCTCCATGCGGCAGGTTTCAGGCTTCCTTAGGGGGAAGCATGTGATCATGAGGATGGAAACCAGACCTTGTGAAACCTGTTGATGCTTTGAACTGGAAAGAGCTTTGTGTCCTACTGTGGTAAATGGTTACTGAGAACTGGACAAAGGTTGGATTTTATTTAGCATCTTTGTAAACTGGACTTGAGCAAATCTCCTTCATTGCCATGTTTACAGAATAGTGTTGGTGATTTGCTGAAGTGATTCGCTTTCTGTTGACTAATCCTTTGAAATGTTTTTCTGTCATGGATGTGGGTGATTTTTGGTGGCGCGCGCGCGCGCGTGTGTGTGTGTGTGTGTGTGTTTATCAGCATGCCCCAGCGTTGGAATATATCTTAACAGATCATCCTTCCTGTTCAAGCTTTCTTTTTACAAATGAGAAAGCTAGGCCACAGAGGGAAATTGAATTACCCAAGGTCATACAAAGTAGTAAATAATAGACCTAAAGTTTTATGCCAGGTCCTTAGACTCCAATCTATGTTCTTCCTACTCTTCTGGGCTCCTTTCAGGCCTCAAATAAGATGTGTTTTGTTGTTTGCAAAACACTTTACATTATGTAAATCTGTTATCATGATGATTTTTATGTAGAACTATGCCCCATTGTTTCTAAAAAGAACAGCTGTACTGGGGCAAGGGTACACACCTTATATTTGTATGGTGTTTTCCACTTTACCAAACACTTTTTAAAATATATCATTTGGACTCTAATAACTCAGTGAATCTCGAAAATTACGAGACTGAGGCTGAGAGGTCAGGTGACTTATCCAAAGTCACATGGCTCAGCAGGAACTGGAATATTTTAACAAAAGGTCTAACTGAGGCTAGTACTTTTTGGTATATCATCTGTCTTATGAAAGCTCATTCAGTAGAGGCCATCCATTTGGCTTTGTGAAGAAACATTTGTCAGAAAAAGCCTTTGTAAAGGAAGTTAAAGTATTTAAGTGATATAATGAAGCATTTTTTAAAAATTCATGAAGTGGAAGAACCAAAGTTATTTTGAGGATTGAATTTTTGGTATTTTTTAGGGTGTCTTTAAAGGGTTGGCAAAATAAAAATATTTTCAAATATTTGATCTCAGTAATAATGATTATTTAGTATGTGGCATAGTGCTTTTTGCATGTAGCAGCAGGTATTTACTGAATTGAATCACCATGTAAGTGAGGTTAGTGTGGTTCAGTGGAAAGTGCGTCATCAGATGAGGCCTGGGTTTGAATCTCACCTCTGACCTTAGTAATTGTTTGTACATCATGGGCAAGTCAAGTGACCTTTTTCAGCTTCAGAGTCTTAATCTGTAACATGAGGCTGGTAGGCCCCAACCTGAAGGGTTGTCCAGAGGATCGAGTTAAATATGTAATGTAAAGAACATTTTAAATCTTTTTGTACGATGGTGGCCTTGAGGCCATTTATCTTGTTCAGCCTATAGCTGAGCAAGGATCCCATCCCCAGTATCTGGATGGGTGGTCATTGAGCTTTTTCTTGAAGATCTGTTAAAGGAAGCTATGTCATCTCCGCTTGAGGGCCTCTGGGTCCTCTTTGTGAGAGCCTGCCCTCATTGTTGGGAAGTTTTTTCTTACATTTAATTTAAGTTTGCTTGTCACTTTGTAGTGTTATTATTTAACTTTCTTCTAATGGACTTTGGAGAATTATTCTGACTCTTGTGCTATTTATAGTAAGAATTTCTGTTAATTTAAAGGATAAAAATTTTTTAAAAATTGAGTGGTTGTATTTGGGCATTTGTATTTCGCCCGTAGAAAATGCATCATACAGCATGACATATCTCAAACAACCCTTCAACCTCAGAAACATAACAGGTTTGGGTTGTATTGAAGAGAAAGATCAGCCAGGTCTAGATGTGTGTTTGAATATACTTTTGGCTCTTCCTAGCTTTTATTCCTTTAGCTCTTTCCTAGGATCATACATTTGTAAGTTATCATTAGTACAGTTAACCCTTACTACAAAGTAACTGTAGGGTGGAAGCTGACCAGCAAACTCAAGACATTTCAGCATTGAATTGGCTGCAAGGACTGACACAGTTAGAATCTTGTGCCTGTAGTTTAGAAACCTTCCTTTCAAAGGACAAGATCACACTTGAAAACATATTACCTTTTGTATTGGAAGTTGATTATAAGTTTCTTGCCTTCTCTTTTTTTTTTCCTTCAGGTTGAGTTTTTTTTTAATTAATTTATTTTGATTTATCAACAATCACTTCCATATGCTTTTGAGTTTAAAATTTTTCTCCTCCTTCCTCCCCACCACCCTCCCCAAGATGGCGCACAATCTGGTATAGGCTATACATACACCTTCCTATTAAACATATTTTCACATTAGTGATGTTGTAAGTAAGAATTGGAATCAATAGGAGGAACCATCAGAAAGAGGAAACAAAACTTAACAGAAAAAAAAATAGCAAGTAGTATGCTTCGATCTGCATTCAAACTCCATAGTTCTTTCTTTGTCCTTTTTTTTTTTTTTTTTTTTGGCTGGGCAGTGGGTCACACAGCTAGTAAGTGTTATGTGTCCGAGGCCGAATTTGAGCTTGGGTCCTCCTGAATCAGTGCACTATCCACTGCGACACCTAGCTGCCCCATAGTTCTTTCTTTGGATGTGGATAGCGTTTTCCATCACAATGCCTTTGGAAATGTCTTAGATCCTTGTATTGCTGGGAAGGTTAAGGGTATCAATATTAGTCATCACACAACATTTGCCTTCTCTTAAAGACTTTAATTATTGCATTTATAATTTTTTTCTTTCTAAAAATTTATAGTCCACCCTGACCAGTTGCTTGAGTTCTTAATTAGCTCTACCCATTTAAATTGTGAACCTCAGAATCATTAGCATATTTGTTCTGTAATTGTGATACAGTTTAAGTGGTCCCTGAACAGGAATACCTACTACATCACCACAATGTCTACGTGAATTGGCTTATATATCAGTGTTATTTCCTTTCTTTTCTAGAAGTTTAATTTACCAAATTCTATGGCATAGTTATCATCCTTCAACCTTAAAAAGATTTGTGATTTATTCTTCTTGGAATTTTCACTTCGCTATGCCTATTCTTATTATCTGTGCCTATGCTATTACCACTGTTAACTAATCTTAGGACTTATACAATTTTGCTTGACATTGCAAAGTTTTACTTAGTTTTAGTTAGCACTTTCTTCATGTGGCTTAAATTTTTATTCGGTTGATGATGGAATTAGACTGAGTTGAATCCAAATGTTGAAGATTCCTTAAATTAAAATTATTTTGGTTAATTCTGTTCGTTACGCTTAGGTCATTTTGGATATTTTAAAAGATTTCAGGATGCCATACTTTTTTATAACATGAAAGAAATATTAGTAAATGAGAGGAGTATCTGGCTTCCCCCCCTTTTTTTTGTTAATTAAAGATAGCAGTTTTTGTCCTGAAGCTATGGTAAAATGACCATTTTAGGCAGCTGTGGTTTAATTGATTATATGGATTCAAACTCTCTACAGAGCTTCAGGGTTACCAAAATTGGAAACTTAAATTGATATTAGAAAATAGCCATTCTTGAAACTGAATGGAACTCAGTCTACAGGCAGATGGAATGGGTTGCAGGTGTAGTATAAGATGGAGAATTGGGCTTAGAATTAAGATCTGGATTTAGATTATGCCTTTGACACATACTGGTTGTGGTCCAGGCAAGTCACTTGATTTCTTAATACCTTATACAACTTTTCACTAACTATTAAATTGTAGAGAAGGTACAGATTAGCATTGGTAGAGAGAGTTTCCACTCGTGGAAATTCCTGATATCAGTGAAATGATAAATCCAGTCTCTATCCATATCATCAATTTGTAATAGCTCTCATAAAGAATTTTTGATTATGTGACAAATATTGCCCTGTCTTTTCAAGTACAATGGAACAAGAGAATGTGGCTCATGTAGTCATCATAATAGATTGGAATTTGTGAACTCACTGGGCCCCGAAGGAATCTTTTCTTTTTGTTATGTGGAAAAAATTAATTGGCCCTGCTATACTGATAGCCCAACCAAGCTTATATTGTATTGCTTCCTATGTCTTTTTTATGTTGTAACATGTAAACTGCTCTTAGCTTTCTATCCTACACACAACATTCACATGTAGATTTAGCATTTTCTTTTTAAAAGGGTCCAGCTTTGATGTATTAGGAACCTTGGGGAATTATACAAAGCCATTATTAGTTTGATGTACCAGAGAGTTACCCAAAAAGTGCTAGTTTGGGATTTGGTTGGTTTCTGGCTGCACTAGAAGTCTTACTTTACAGGGACATCAACCTCTGAATATGGAGTTCCTCATCACTGGAAGTATTGAAGCAGAGATTGACTGGATGACCCTGTATTAGGTAGGTTGTAAAGTGGGGCATGCCTACTCTGTGCCAGGCACTGTGCTAAGTGCTTCACAAATATTATTTCCTTTGAAAGCATTTATCCATTGAATTCATAGTTGGACTGGATGAATTGAAAGGTTTCTCGTCTGCAACAGATGGTGGCAAGACAATAAGTCTGCCAGAGCTACCTAAATCAGGTACCATTTCACCCTGTAGAGCTCTTGTGGACCGAGAGAATTGGAAAGTTGGACACCTGGAAAGATGTATGCAAGCTACGTGCACCTTATAGAGTTGTCACTTAAAGTTTTGAGCTAAGGGGAACATTGTGAAAATTCCATTTTCCTCTGGGTGTAGCTCTGAAGACTTATTTCCCAGTATGACTAAGAAAGGGGATTGTTCATTGGTAGGAGGGGTTATGGGAAAAAGAAGTATGTGGTAATTCTTTGCTCTGATTTAGAGTCAGTTGCAAAAGCCTTTGCTGGAGTTAATCATTGTATTTATATTGCTAATCTACCTAGTAAAGACCAACAGTTGGTCCTTTTGGGAAATAGTTGAAAAATGATTAATTTTATTTACTCTAGCAAATTGGTGTCCCAATTCCTTAGTTTTGTACAATTGATGTTCCATTGGAAATCACAAAGTCAGTTGCTTTTGGTTCTTAATGAAAGGTGACTATTAAAACTAGAAAAGGGCAGAAAAATTGAGTACCACCCATTCAGGTGAGAAGTGTAGATGAGGCCTTGAAAGTTGTCACTTCCAAGGTCATATTGCTAGTTAGTTCTGTCAAGAGTTCTTTGACTTTGTCTCCTGTCTGTACCCTTTGAACTGTTTGACTGCTCTCAAACAAATTATTAAGGTGTGAGCAAGGACACTGAAATCTTACTTTCTTGAGACTTGTTAAGGAGAATGAAAACTTATCATAGTAAACGAAACATTTTGGAAATTTGGAGGATTGTCTTGATTGGTTTCTGTATCCTCAGGAAAACAATGCAGTGTGGAATACTAAGGACTATGGTTTTGATGACGTGGTTTAGGTTCCATCCAAATAAAATTGATTTGTGTTTCTGCATTTTGAAATGTGCTCTTTGAGGTAATGGAGGACTGAGGCTGTTTCTTTGGGGGCAATCTGCAATAAAAATAATTTCCTTTAAAAAGAAACTTTAAAAATTAATTTCTAGTGAATGATGTTTTGTTTTTTTGAAATCTGTAGTCAAGCATTTATTTTATTAAGGTGATAATCTAAATTTTTTTCTGGCTAATTTTGCTACTTATGAGAGAATATTAGGTGTTTGAAATGTGTATTCTTTAAGCAATACAAAAGAAGAGCATTTTGTCCAGATATAAACTGGAAGGTTAGTTATTAGTGGAGTCTTTGACAATATGAAGGTTAAACCATCATTTTTCTTCTGGGAGTTTTGTGGTGGCTTAATATGCTAAATTAGTCATTTACAACCCATTAGAAGTGCTCTTGGCCAAAATCACAGGTGGCTGTGTTGTTTTCTTTCCATCCTATCCAGAAAGGGTACCATGACAGACTCTTGGTAGGGTTTGTGCTCTACCTCTATTTTCCAGTAGGGGCAATGGATTCAGCATGGCACAAGGTTTCAATTCAACATCAGGGCATATAAAGATCAGGATAAGGAATTGGAGATACTGAACCTAGAGAGATGAAGCCTCAGATGGGACACGATTGAGTGACTATCCAAGATTTGAAAAGCTGGCACAGGGAAGAATGATTAGGCTTGTTTGTTTGGCCTCAGAAGGCAGAACTAGGAACATACAGAGAAAGTTGGAAAGAGGTAGGTGGATTTAGAGTAAGATAATGTTCCCCAAAGTAAGATGAGGCTGTCTTGGGAGATTGTGTGCTCCCTGAGGATATTAAAGGTCTTGAGTCCAAGGATGAATGGCCACTTGTTAGCTCTGCAGAGATTCTTGGTCAGGCCTGGTTAGGGAATCAAATCTCCAGACTGAGACTGCCAACTTCCACAACTCAGATTCTGTCATTCGTACTAGTTCATGTGTTTAGCAGTTAGTTGAAGGGCTGCTTCAGGCCTGCACGACCTGTGGTTCCACAAAGGATTTCCTCTACATACAAAGGATGTTTTCTTCTACATTTTTCTGAAGGCTGCCTGAAATCCTTTGGAATGCCTCAAGTGGCCCAGGTTGTGCAGGCCTCATCTACTTGATCAAATGTAGGAAGCACTGAGAGGGTTACACCAGTCTGAACTTTTCCCTCTGATGGCCAGCTTACTTGAAGGTGGTTGGCTAATGTCGGGCTTCGTCTAGTCTGAGAACACAGCCAAGGTTGTAACCTTGCCTTTATTTGGCGCTCTATGCTATCAAATTAATAGAATAATGGAGAGCTAGCATTTCTGTGGCAGTTTACAAATATTCTCTTATTTTGCCCTCAGAACAACCCTTGGAGGGAAGTGATGCTGTTATTCCCATTTTACAATTGAGGAAACTGAGGTTGAGGGAGGTTTAAGTGATTTGTTTAGGGTCACAGAGCTAATGAGTGTCTGAGGCTGGATTTGAACTTGGGTCTTCCTGACTCCAGGAGGAGGGGGAATATCTATAGTACTTTCATATTCCTTATTCCCAGTATTTATCTACTTTAGGAGTTCTTAATCTGAGATGGGTGTGTGTGTGTGTGTGTGTGTGTGTGTGTGTGTGTGTGAGAAGGTGGGGATGTCAGTGAACTTCAATGGGAAAAAAATTACATCTTTATTTTCACTAAGCTGTAACTGAAACTAAGTGTTTGCTTCAATTATGAATTGTAGGCAACAAAGTACAGTAATACTAGGCCTCACCAGACTACTAGAGGAGTCCATGACACTCACAAAGGTCAGGAAAAAAGGTCTCTTTTCCTACAAGGATCTTGGATTTCAGGGCTGGAAGTACACTGGCCATTGACTTAGACATCAGAGCCTCTGATTTAGTAGATGGCTGGGGTGAGTTGCTGTGTCCAAAAAAAAAGAAAAAAAATGGATACTCTTTCCAGGCTGGTGATGAGCCTTTTCCCAAACCTGTAGCTGGACTGATACTCAGGGGGGGGCAGTACCTTCCAAGCCATGTTTAGGCTTTCACATTCTTGTTCCCCAAGGGCAGCTAGGTGGTGCAATGGATAGATTGCAGGGCCTGGAGTCAGGAAGACTCATCTTCATGAGTTTAAGTCTGGCCTTGACACTAGCTGCGTAATCCTGGGCAAGTCACTTCACCTTGTTTGCCTCAGTGTCTTCATCTGTAAAATGAGCTGGAGAAGGAAATGGTAAACACTGCAGTATCTTAGCCAAGAAAACCCCAAGTGGGGTCATGAAGAGTTGGACATACCTGAAAAATCACTGAACAACAATTCTTGTTCTCCTGGTATAGTTGGGGAAAGCTGAGCATCATTTCTACCCTAGGGCTGAGCCTCCAAGGAGGACCTAGGTCAAGGTATGAATGAAATCTTTTTTTCTTTTCTTTTCTTTTCTTTTTTATTTTTTGGCTAGGCAGTGGGGTTAAGTGACTTGCCCACGGTCACACAGCTAGTCAGTGTCAAGTGTCAGAGGTCAGATTTGAACTCAGGTCCTCCTGATTCCAGGGCCGGTGTTCTGTCCACTGCGCCATCTAGCTGCCTCTGAATGAAATCTAAGGGAAAAAAAACCAGCATCATTACTATAAAATTAAGTGTCTGTGGAATTCACATTTGATAATACTCTACCAAGTGTCTTATCTAGCATAGATATTTAATAGTCTATTTAACTGTTTTCAGCTTTCTGGGGTGGGTAGTTTGTGGACAGGATCGTCAGGAGTTACGACTAATTTATCATGTCTTCCCACATGCTATGCATTAGCAAATATTCTTTTCCCTTTTTTAAACTTTCTTTATTACGTATTACTTTTTTAATTGCATAGGATTTAAGCTGCTTTTTATTAACTTTTGCTTTGTGTTTGGTGCCTGTGTCTTGTGGCTCTTAGTGTTTGTAGGCTTTTCTTTCATGTTGATCCTTTGGATTGTCATTTGTTCCCTACCTTTCTTTTTTTCCCCAGAAGTATTTTCATTCTTAGATCTTCACCATGTATAAAGAAGTTAAAATGCTCTGGCCCTTCAAGAACACTTGAGCCTTTAGAACAACTGATTCTTTTTGGACCTAACTGTAGAAGGTAGCATTTACTATAGTGTGCCATGATTTATATATTTAATACATTTAGGCCACTTCAAAGAATTCTAGTAATTCTGATTAGTTACTATGGTTATTGTCCTGAGAGGCTTTGAAAATCATCCTTATGTGATCTAGGAGCATTATATGTCTTAGTTACATTATCTTCATGAGTTTATTGTGATCTAAACATTTGCTAGGTGGCTAACTCTCAGGTGTTAAACCATATCAAACTTGGTGGGTCCTTTGCCCAGTTCACTGCCAGGCCCAATGGGGATGGTGCAGTGAAAAAGAATTTGGAGGCCGACAATGTCAAGATTTAAATATGGATGTTGCTTCTTTTTTTGGATGGGGGAGAGGCAGTGGGGTTAAGTGACTTGCCCAGGGTCACACAGCTAGTAAGTGTCAAGTGTCTGAGGCCTGATTTGAACTCAAGATCCTCCTGACTCCAAGGCTGGAGCTCCACCCACTGCATCCCCAGCTGCCCCCCAGGCATTACTTCTTATTTCTTGTGGGTTTGGATAAGTCATATTACTGCATCAGACCTTGGTATCCTCATTTTTTAAAATGAGAGGATTCTAAGTTCCCAACTGGGATTCTAAGCTCCATCCTCTTAGTAAGCCATGGCAAGGACTTGAATGGAATGAATCTTTTTGTTATCATTAACAGCCCTTCTAGTTTACAAGTCTTTGATTTCATGTCCTTGAATTCCAGATTATGAAGTTGATGGGTCATGTTGTACTTGGGTGTGTTTGTTGAATTAAGAGCTTGCAGGGTAAAATTTTCTGTTTTCCCCAGAGTATTGATAATAAGATAGGTATTTATGCATTTGACAAGGTAGAGCTTACCAGGTATTGAGATATCTTAATAGTAGCAACTCCTGAGACAGCTTCATTTTCTTTTGTGAAACCACAAAGACCAGAAAGAACCTGGTATAAATTTCTAGAAGCTTACCTTTATTAATAGCTCTTTCCAGGATGGTTTTTAATCTCTTTCAAGGTAGATTTAACCATTACAGATAATACTATATACCTTACAATGTTTAGCTTGTAGGAACAAGAAAGGAATCATAATGTAGAGGGTGCTAGTAGGTGCTTGTATTATATTTGATTTAGTGAGATTTGGTACTGTTAGAATTTACTAGTAATGCAGACTGCACCTGCCAGTGTCATTGCATAACACAGATATGTTTTTACTAGCCAATTACTTATTACTTTACGTGGTAAAGTAATTGGTAAAGTCTAACCACTTTGGTCAAATCCCTTTCCCTTCCTGGGCCTCCATTTCCTCATGTACAAAATGAGAGAGATTGAATTTAAACTTTCATAGAGTAAGTATTTCTGATCAATATTTAATGTTCAGTGAATCCAGGCAGCAGAAATAGTCTATTAGCTAGAAAGTTTTGGCTTTGGAGGGAACTTTTAATGCTCTTTCCTTCACCTTTCCACATAGGTGCTTAATACATGTCTCAAATTTTTTCCTTCCTTTCACTGGTCCTTCTCATGTTGGAAAAGAAAATTGTTCAAAGAATAATAAAACTCTGGTAGACTGCTACCTTTCTCTCTTTTCCCCCCTCTCCCTTCATAAATTGAGTATACTGCATTTTAATTGACACATTTAGAGAGAGGCTGGTCCTATAGTGGGATGCTTGGTATTTCTCACGTCAGATTCATTGTTCTTAGAAAGAGAAGGAAAAGGAGAAAAATGTAGCCCGAAGCTTAACACATTTAGTGACTTGATTTCTAGGGATACTTGAGTCCAAAGTGCTGGAATTATAATTTTTATCTTCTTTTCACCAGAGCAGCTGAATAGTCATCCATTGTAGCAGTATGCAAGGTCCCCCGTTTTTGATTTGGCAGGTTCAGGAGAGAGGCTCCAGAATGGTTGCAGTTGGAAGGGAAGGAGGTTCAATTTGCAGGCCTAACAAATAATGATCACAGTTTAGATTTGGAACAGAAAGGAAAAGGCATTTTTGATCTTTGTATTCCTAGTACCTACCACTGGTATCTTATATACACAGTAGGCAGCCCCTTAATAAAGGTTAATGGAATTAAGAGAGCACACTGGTAGGAGTTATTACAAATAGGCTTTTGTATTCTTTTCTTGCCATTCTTAGCCAGGTCCTGAGACCACCCTATGGTATTAAACCTCAGAGAATGACATCTTTAGAGGAGTCTTTGCCAACTTTATAAAAGGTTGTGGGGTTTCTGGTGCCCCTTTCCATTTGATTACATTTTGTTCTGAAATTGCTGCAAACACACACACCACCCTCGTTACTGTTTTTGTGGAATATTTTTAATCATCTTTTAGCATTGGAGTGTAGTCATTGCTAGGGATGTGTCCCCCCAATTTTACATTGAAATGTTATTTTCTTAGAGAAGTCATGTGTGTTATGTTGCTTCATTAGCATGTGTCTTGTAAATAACATTGTAGTTCTCCCTTGGATCAGATGACATGAAGCAATATGGTTGCCTGGGCGTGTAGCCAAGAAAGATATAGTTGAGGCTAGGGATGGAGCTGGTTTGATCATGGGGCAGATTTATCTCTACCTTGGACATGAAATAGGGGGTTGGGGGGCGGCTAGGGAATGTAATTAATGGACATTAGGAGGAACAGGAAAAGTACATCTTTTATACTGCTAATTGAGGCAGTTCTCCGATAGATTCCTAAGAAAACTTTTCCAACAAGAAATGAGCTTAGGTTCCCCCCCCCCACTAGTGTTAGAGGATAGTACAACAAGACTTATTTGAACAACCAAATTGCAAGCGTAGTTACAATGTGCATAGATTGGTACCACTTACCTTAAAATTGGATGTCATTACTATTAGTGCAGCATTTATAACAAACCAGAATAACCAAATCTCATCTCCCCATTTAAAATCATATGCCCCAGAAAAAGTCTACCTTATACTAGAGAATAAAAATTGCTGGTTTAATGATAACCTTTGACCACCTGACAATATGAAAAGTTGGTGTTTTTTCCTAATCCAATGAAGCAGACAGATTAAATGATTTGCCCAGGGTCACATAGCTAGTAAGTGTTTGGGGCCAGATTTGAACTCAGATCCTCCTGACTTCAGGGCTGGGGCTCTATTTGCTGTACCATCTAGCTGTCCCTCCTGGTTATTTGTTAAACTACCCTTAGAGGCTCGGGAGCAGAAACTGGCTCTTAGTTTATCTTTGTTTCCCAGCTCTGTAGGAGCTGCTGAATAATGTTGACATCTTTCTCAGTTTTCTCAATTTCTACACCTCTGATATATTTTTCCACTTATTATTGCACATATCTTGTCATTTGCTGGCTGATATAAGTTGCCCTTTGACTCGAAAATCCATCATTTTAACACCAGTGTTCTCAGAACGGTGATGTCTATTTGTGTCACTAGCAAATCTTATTCAGTAAACATTAAGTGCCAATTATGTGCCAGGCACTGGGGATACAAGGGCAGTCTCTTCTTCAAAGAGAACTTACATTCTAATGAAAGACATCACACAAAAGAAAGCTGAAAAGTAGAGGGGGTAAAGTGCCCCAAAGTCTAAGAACATGCGGCTGGTTGATGGGAGAATGGGGAGAAGACTGTGGTGGCCCTCCACGTAAATGGAAGTTTTGGAGCTCATGGCTCTGCCCTCCAGTCAGAGGGTTCAATTAGAAGGGAAGAAGGTACTCATGAGAGGGGACCACCAAGGCTGATTCAACCTGACAGGGTAATGAGATTTTCCTGACTTGCAGATATCCCAGAGGACAGTGGTAGGTGCAGCTTTTTTCCAGCTGTGACCAAATGGTGGTGGCATTAGGAATATTATACAGGAAATATATTTCTGAAAAGTGGGAGAGGATGGATAAGAAGCATTATGAATGGGTTGTGATCTGCACCAGGGGAGGGAATAACCACATTGATAAAATGACAGATCGATTACGTATTGATGGGATCTGCTGACATTGACCAGCCAGCTAATATGCTACCTTTTCATTTTTCAGGGGGGAATTGAACAGAGAATTGAAGGAACCAAAATCTAAGTAGTAAGTGCTTGTGTGAATTGACAATAGAATCCTGGTTCCCTTGATGACACCAGTAAGAGCCACTAATTTATCTCAAAGCACTGTTTCCAGAAGGCCTCTAAAGGAGTTTTAAAATATAAACATTTTACCTGTAAGGAGTATGTTAGTAGAACCGTAGCAATCTTATTAGGATTTGTTTACGAGGTCTCCTTGGACCATGAGGGAATGGAACATAAGTTAGTCAGATTTTGATGGGAGGCATTGATGAGGTCCTGATGGTGGGCATTGCTTGGAAAGAGGACTTTAGTAGGTAGAGAGAAGATCAGGATGTGTTACAAAAAGATGGAGGATTTGCCAGAAGACAAATGTTTTATGTTTATGCTTGTGGATGCTCATATTTCCATTTTTTAAAATGGAACCAAATAGTTCTGATGCCAGTCTAGACAGAAAGTTTCCAGTATGCTTACTGACGAGAAGTGGTGAGAAATTGATTTTGTTATATTATAATTTCGTTTATGACCCTTTCCATCTGGATTGGCTCTGGCTTCCCAGAGACTACACTATCTTAGTTCTCCAACATCTTCAGCCAGTCCTTCTTTGTCTCCTCTATTGGCTTTACTTCCTGAGCCTTAAGTTGGGTCTCCTGGCAATCTCACTTAGTCCCACAACTTCCCAAATCTTCAGCTCTGGACCTCTCTCCCCAAATCCTGTTCTTTGTTTCCCCTACATATAAGGTATTTCTTCCTTGGTATCCCCACTGGCACCTCAAATTCATGATGTCCAAAACTGAGCTTTCCCAAGGACTTGAGCTTTTTCATTTGACAGCTTCTGTTAGTGGTGCCATTACTCACCTACTCTTCCTTTTTGGTGTTACCTGATTATTCTCTGTCAGATTTTTGACTTGGGCAGCAGTTTTCTCCTATTCTCTATTCCTAGATGCCACTACCCTAATATAGGTTCTCATTACCACTTGCTGGTACAACAGAAGTAACTTTATTAAATATGAGTAATGGCCTCCACCTTCCTTCCTCTTCACCCCTCACCCTTCCAAAGAAAGGAAGGAGGGGGAAAAAGCCTTTCTAGTACTGCCAGAATAATCTTCTTTATGCAGAGCCATGGTCATGTCACTCAGTCCTTCTGGCCTATTGGGATAAAGTTCAAACTTTGCTTCAGCATTTAAGGCCTGGCCTAACCTGCTGCTGCCCTCCCTCTGTGTCATTCTCCCTCTGCTCCCCTCTGAGTACACTGTGGTTTGTGCTGCTCATCTGGGCATCTTCTATTCTCTACCCCAATCCCCTGCAAGGGTCTGTACGTCTGTTGTAGGTGCCTCCCCCATCTCCAAGTGGATGCTGGACACAGGTCCATGATGAGTGTTCAACTGAATTAGATTGTTTTAATGCTCTGCAGTAGGAGTGGGCATGAAGTTTTTATTGATCATGTATTCGTCTGTTACTGTACTAGTTATAACAGTAGTCTCATTGTCCTCCAGTTTATGGAATGCAACTGTGGACCTGGTTAAACCTGGAAGAAGAGAAAGGGAACCTAATTACTCTGCTGCTCTCATGAAAATCTCTAAGCCTTCCCTTGGTGACAGTTTATCACCTCAGTATTTGATCCATGAGTTCAGAGTGGACAGAATAATAGTGCCACTGTGTATTTTTGTAGTACATTTTTACTTTGGTAAAGGTTTTCTAATTTTATCCTCAAAAATATCCAGTAAATAGCTGAAATTGTGAAATTGTTGTTCAATGAGAAATGATAGTTACACAGCTAGTTAGTTGTTACAGAGCTTGGACTAGAGCCCTGTTTTTATAACCCGGCTTAAAGTCACCATTAAAATTGCTTAAGTCACTTAAACACACTTTGTCATTCTAAAGGGGAGGAGAATATATTATTTGCTACTCATTTTGATACTTATATTCAATTTTGGGGGATAGTTTATAGTCTTTAGGTTAATGGATTAATATAATCTATCAGATTGCTATTTTCACTCTTTCTAATTTGGATATAAAATTCTTGATCTGAAAATTTTTACTGTTTTAAAAGTATGTAGAAAGTTCTTCCTATCTTGTTTATAGCATAGAATTAATAATCCTTCTAAAGTCTTAAAATAATGAGATTGAAATATGCATTAGATTGACTTTTTCTTTCTAGCTGTGTATCTGAGGCATAACCCCTGCTATGCTGTAGTCACTTCAGCTCATGTGTTTGTTGACAGATGTCACGTTTTTTCTTAGAGACCCTCAGGAATGTCTACTCCATGTGCTTGTCTCATTTAAGGCCCATCAACATAGAAGGTACATTTTTGGGTCACTTATGAATAAAGTTTGTTTGTAAATAAACAGTTCTCTTGTCATATCCAAAAGTCATCTTTCTATGTTTGTTTAGAGAGAAAAGCATTTGTTCCTGTATCTTTTTATGTATTCAAATTAAACAAAATAAACTTGCAGAACAAAACTTAGAAAACCTACCTACCAATTTCTTCATGTAACCAGAGTGAGGAAGCTCTTCTTCCACTTAGCTGACAAAACCTGCTTTGGGGAATGGATAGTATGAGGAAAATCCTACTGCCTGTGTGTGCTCGAAGTTTCTGCCAGGGAAGCATAGAATTGTTGTGACTTTGGGAGTTTATTTTACAAGGACTATATCTTAAGTTAATCTTGCTAGCATTTATTAAGGCACAACTATGATGTGCCAGGCACTGGGCTAACCACTGGGGATACAAAGAAAGGTCAAAGATACTCCCTGCCCCCAAGGAGCCCACAGTTTAACAGGGGAGATAATATGCAAATAGCCATATAGGGTAGGGACAAGGTGTAGGCTTCGTCTTTTGGAGATAATCCACAGATGGAACACACTAACGTTAAGAGCGACTGGGAAAAGCTTCATGAAGAAGGTGGAATTTTAGTTGGGACTTGAGGGAAGCAAGGACAAGGATTCCAGAATACTTTGTCATATTCAGTTTCGCAGTGTGTAATAATGAAATACTCAAATTTGAGTTCTTGGGTCTGAATTAATATATGAGTTCGTTATTCCTTAGAAAAAAGCATAAAGAATTTTTAAAAATACCTAAACTGGTTTAAAAGTAGAAAAAATGTACAAAATGAGTTTCCCTAAGGAACACTATTTGAATTTATTTTGTATTAACCATAGAGGAAACTTAACGGCATTTGAAAAGATCTGTTTTTCAATGAAGTCATTGTTTGGCACATAATAATGAATTAAACTGGGGTGGAGTTTGTAAAACAGCTATATATGGTCATAGCTTTTATTTTAAGGAAGGTGTTGTGAAACCTTATTTTTGCTTCAGTTGTTAGGTTAATCATCCTTCTATTAGACCTTCATAATTCTTAACTTTTAGAGGTTTATCCTAGCCAAAGGCCTTTGGAATTCAAGGCCATTGATGTTGTTACAGAAATGAAAATATTTTTAAAGAAGACTTTGTTAATTATATTATCTGTAAAGGAAACATGAATCTTCAGCTGTAGTGGTTTCATGACCTGACAGCTTCCCTCCTCCATTTGTATGTTTTGAATTTTTTTTTAAGTTTGTATGGGAAAATGCCTATCCTTTCATTTATTTGGCACGAATTCATGGATTATGTTAATTTATTGGCTTTGTCTTTTCTCCCTAGATATGGACGTGTTGAAAGTGTCAAAATTCTCCCTAAAAGGGGATCTGAAGGTGGAGTGGCTGCCTTTGTGGATTTTGTGGACATCAAAAGTGCTCAGAAGGCTCACAACTCAGTCAACAAGATGGGTGATAGAGACCTACGGACGGATTATAATGAACCAGGCACCATTCCGAGTGCTGCTCGGGGATTGGATGATACAGTTTCCATAGCATCTCGTAGTAGAGAGGTTTCTGGGTTCAGAGGAGGTGGTGGAGGGCCTACTTATGGCCCCCCGCCATCACTTCATGCACGGGAAGGACGCTATGAGCGGAGACTTGATGGGTAAGTTCCAAGGTTACACTAGGCAGGTATTTTGTATTTGATATGGTGAGAAACACAAACTCATATGTAGGGGCCCCAGATGGATTTAAAGTTTGGGCATTCTCTATGTTGGGTTTGGAAACGGAAGTGATTACTCTCCCAGTGGCTGGTGTTTTGTGGAGTCGTGGAGGATGTTTCCAGCAGCTGGTTGGATATCAACTCTTGAGCTATGGTGGTGGAAGATTTCCTATGGCAGCACGATTATTGGAGTTACCTTTCTTCTAGAGCCGGTGATTTCCTTTTCTTGGATAATGTTAAGGCCTTCCTGGGATATATATCTACGACGAGATGGAGCTATTTGGGTTACTGCTTATGTTCCAGTTCCTGTGGAATATCTTTGGAATATTACAGCCTACAGCTTCTTGGAGAATCTGATGTCTGGTTCTTGTTTCTCACAACCTACAGTTTACATGTTAATTGGATTGTCAGCCCCCCAGAAATTTAAGCAAGTTGCAATGATGCAACAGCTTGGATTCTACAAACAACGATTTAGACTTGGAATTGTGTAATTGAATGGAGAAGAGAGAAGGCAGTATTTGATTTTGGATCTACACAATTTCCAAGTGATTGGAATTATATTTTTTGCTGGTATGAGAAAAAAATGAGATGATGGATGTTCTTAAATCTTGGAATTATAGCAATTTATCCTTTAAATGTTGGAGTAAGATCCATGGCTTCGCTTTTATGGAATGGCGTGCAGACAAGACTTCACTAGCCCAGGGGGAGTGGATTACTATCTAGTTTCTTAAGCGGGTTGCTGCACAGTTAAAGGTATTTTAGCTTTAAGGACTTGGTGATAATCAATTTGTGGATTTGTTTGTCAGAGGCGGACTTCTGGCCTGCAACGATGCATTTCTCATCCATTTGGGTATTTCTTCCAGCTGCTTATTTAAGACAGGGGTGGAAATTTTTTGATATTTGGATGGAATTATAAATTTACTATCCCAAGAAAGAAGCCTGGGGTTTGAGAATAACAGTCTGTCTGGGACTACTTGCTTCCAATGGATTTTTTTTTGGTTTTGTTACTAAGATTTTTTTTTCTTGGTTCATCTAACTATGATTTGACACCCTTGCCCCTTAAGAAGGTGGATTACCCCCATAAGAGGGGCAAAATTGGGGAAGTTATATTCACAATTCTCTCCCTAGATTTAATGGGGATTATAGGTCGTGTTTCCACAGTTGAAAAAGGTTGGTATGTCCTGCCCTCTCCTAACCCAAGTCAAACTCTCTTTCCACTAACTCCAATAGTATTTAGTACTAATAGATAAATCAAAAAAGCACTGTAGCCACTAGATTTCCAGCTCTGCTAGCTCTTATGCCTGTCTCTGTGTCCTTTTTAATGTATGAGGACTTTTATGTCAGCTCTAACCCCTTTAGAAGTATTGCTTCTGTTACACCATTAAATCAGCATCTTACCAAGTCACATTTGATAGGGTGCTAAATGCACTTATTTATAAATTATTGATATTGAGCCTTCAAAAACATTCATTTCAGACTTTGAAATATCTTAAATGCCAAAGCTGTAAGTAGTTAATAAAAGGAGGGCACAATGAATTTTAAGTTGGAAGGACTTCATGGAATTTTTATTTTTCATTTGGCAGTGCTTGGCTGTTTTGGGGAAGCAGGGAGAGAAAAAAAAGATTTCAGGATGAGGCTGCTTCTCAGTGAAAGCAGAGAGTGAGAACAGAGGTTAGAGAAAGCTGAGGGAGCTGGCATGGAGGAGACCGCTCTCATCTTGGGTGCCTTCATACCCTGCCAAACACTAAACACGGAGAGTTTGCTTCCATCGTCTGATTTCATGTTTCCTTCAGATAGAAGCACACCCTGATTGTGTAGCAATCCAAGAGGAGAGAAACATGCTAGTTAGGTTGTGAAGAAAGGGCCAGGGAGGTGGACATCTGTGCACAGCGAGCTGAGGGTAGGGGTGTAGTGGGAAGGCGAGGGTCCCATACCCTTCAGGGCAGGTTGGCCCTCTTGGTGCTGCCTTCTCCACTTCCCAGGACTTTGTGAGCATTGAATGAAATGATGTGTAAAGGGCTTTGTGAACTTTCAGAGCTCTAGATAAATGCCAGCTATTCCTATCATTTAACTATGCCTATCACTATCCCCAATGAATTACTGTCATCGTAGTAATTGAGAATTAATGTGTTCTAAGAGATCTGTGGGAAGACAAGGAAGAAATGATGTTTATAAAACTGGAATATTAAATTTTAACATAAATGCTGTGTACACGGGAATATTTCAAATTGTGCATACTTTTTATTTAACCCTCAATAAATTATCATTAAATGCCCATGTTTTTAGTGTAGAAAGACCATTCAAATACTTCTAGTAGTCTCACCTTAGGGAGTCTGACAAAAGCAAAGATTAGGAGGACATCTTTCTCAACTATGAACTGTACACAAAATAATTAAGTGAACTTCACACTGGAAGTTTTGTTTTGAAATTAACTCATCAGCATTAGAGAGACTGAAGAAGCCTTTGGCCATAGCTAATTCAACATTAATTTTGCACAGAACAGCATGTTTTATTCATCCGATATTTTAGAATCTTTAGAATTTTGAGACTGTTCATGAGTTAATATTCTTTGGCCTTAGCAGTTGGCACATTCTAGTGATGTTGGTAACTGGAGAATTTTCCTAGAAGGATCCAGTGACCCCAAGAAGTCAAGATGTAGTGGCTCTCTTAAAAAATGTTTGTTATGAGATAACGTGTCATTTCCTGGACTTCTTTGTGGGACATTTAACTCTTTGGAAGTGGCTTCTTTTTGCTGGATCATGCTTTGCACCGTGGCTTTCATGGCTGTGGTAAAAATGTATCTGGACAATTTGACACAAAGAAATACTTGGCAAAAGTTTAGAAACAATTTAAACAAAACGGATGACTGATGTTTCTTCGCTACAATATAATGGCAAAGCCTGGTTTAATGCTGCTAAAGCTTAAAAATCAAAGAGAAGAGCTGTAGCTGCTCCTTCTATGTGAAACCAAGAATTGTGATGAGTGACACAGTCATGGTCATGAAAGCCCAATATCTGATTAAAACAAAAGGATTGCTGAGCTACTCTCTATCTGAAAATATTTGGTGTTAAGTACAATGTTCAGCGTGTCAGTGTTTGCTTACCAAGTTAATGCTATTTAAAGAAACCAATTGCTGAGAGGAAGTCAGTGCTGAAGTGAATGTGTTTGCATGACTTGCTTGTAGTTCTGCTTGCCCCTCTCTGATTGATTACATATTTTTCCCCCTCCCAAATGCAGGGCTTCAGATAACAGGGAGCGTGCTTATGAACATAGTGCCTATGGACACCATGAACGGGGGACGGGAGGATTTGATCGGACAAGACATTACGATCAGGATTACTATAGAGACCCTCGAGAGCGGACTTTACAGCATGGGCTCTATTATACTTCTTCTCGGAGTCGAAGTCCAAACCGCTTTGATGCACATGAGCCCCGTTACGAACCTAGGGCCCGGGAGCAGTTTACACTGCCCAGTGTGGTACACAGGGATATCTACAGGGATGAGATTACACGGGAGGTGCGAGGCAGAAGGCCAGAACGGAGTTACCAGCACAGCAGGAGTCGCTCACCACACTCATCCCAGTCTAGGAATCAGTCTCCCCAGAGGCTGGCTAGCCAAGCGTCTAGACCCGCCAGGTCCCCTAGCGGCAGCGGCTCTAAGAGTAGATCTTCAAGTAGTGATTCACTCAGCAGCAGCAGTAGTACCAGCAGTGACAGGTAGGTTAACCACCAGCCTTCGCGTGGCAGGGGGAGCTGTGCAGTCAAACTCACAGCCATTCTCAATGGTCAATGGTTGTCAAGGTAATGGGCTTTCCAGAGCACAGTCTTTGGGTTTTACTTCTGGATGATCCATGCGTTTCTTCATTAGTCAATGAAGAAAAATCTCAATTGCTAGCATGTGACTACTGCTCTCACCATTTCTTTCTAGTACCTGATACAAAATGAGTATTTGGAAAGATTGTTTTGATCCTTTTAGTGCTGTGAGAGGCAGTGTGGGGTAGTGGACAGTCCCCTGGGCCTGTTTTCCAGGCCCAACTCTGCTGCTCATTAGCTATGGGACCTTGGCAAGTCAGGTGATTTCTTTATGCCTTAGTATCCTCATCTCTCAAATGGGGATACTTTTCCAGCCTCCCTCACAGGGCTGATATAAGTCCTGTGTTGTGTGAGCTCTGTGGTAGCGAGGCTCCTGGGATAATCGAGTGCTGGGTTTGGTGTCCCAGGACCTAACCTCAGATTCTGGCTGATTCAGTCCCTTCTCTGTACCATGAGCTGGTTAGGTCTGTTGAGGCCTCCTTCAGCTCTAGAGCTAGGAACCGATGCTAAATGTCCTAGGCCGATGAAGCATCAAACTGTGGATTTGAACTTGGGCTTCAGAAGGCCCTTGGAACATCAAACTCTGAGAGGAGGTTCTATCCAGCTGGAGAGGCGGCTTCCATTAGCGGTCCATCAGGCTAGGCCAAGGATGACCTGGTTTATTTCAGACAGGCTTCTCACCGAAAGGGTGGTCACTATGGGATGACATTTGTGGCCACAGCATCTCCTGAAACTCCTCCAAGTGTGGACGTTGACACTCTGATCTGTGGGCAGTCACTCACCTTTGTGAAATCGCGGCTCTTTGGAACGAGTGAGGCTTGGTCACTCAGTGTTAGTGTGTAACCAGAGAAAATGTTAACATTTACATTTTGGGAAAGGCAGCTGCTGTGACGGCCAATCTAGTGGAGACTCCTGCCCAAGCAGCAGGTGGACCAGGGTCGAGATCCTGGGATGCTCACCTTACCTGTTATGAACAGTCCACTGGCAGATGTTTGTAAAAGTTAGAATAGCAAAATAGATGATGTAGACACCTCTATATATATTAAATTTATTCCTATTCACCGAAAGGGTTATCAGAAGAGCATCCATTATAGCATACACACACTGAAAGTTGGCAGCAATTTTAACAGCCCAAGCAGAGGAGTTCTCTTGAAATGGAAGTTGTAGCTTTGCTCTCTACTTAAGCTGAGGAAGCAGCATATTTGTGGAATTGAGGAAATAAACTTTTATAGACAATTTATATTTAAGAGGTGAAAACTTCAAGGTGGGTGCCTTTTGTAAGATTAAAATCAGGGAAAATAAACTGGGAGTTGGTTATTGCCATGATTGAAAGTAAAGAAAATCTTCAGCTATCCCAAACCACAAGAGGGGGGTTGTTGGCTTTACTTACTGGAAGCACCTCAGCTTGGGGCTGGCCTTTACCTTCTTGGGCTCCCCTCCTTCCCCAACTCAGTTGTAGCCACTTGTCAGAAATGAAAACCATTTCTGTCACGTAGCCTGAACATGCTTTTTAAAAAATCGCTTCTCATTTCTTTTCCTCAATCTGACAAGATAGAATTCAGTTTTAAAAAATATTAATGTAAAGTGTTTTTAACTTGTGTCATATGTACTTTGGGAATCAGGAGACCCTGTAGCATTTTCCAGCCAAGTAGCTGTGTGACAGTGGGCAGATCTATTCATTTTCTTGGGTCTCAATTTTCTCAACTGTGGAATAAACCTAGATGACTTAAGTTCCTTTCAGAAAATCCTATACTTAAATCCATGTTTATAAAATCTGAAGCTGTATGACACCTATTTCCCATCACTGGTGTCCTCAACATTGCATTAAGAAGAGATTTCTAGGTGATTGGACTCATTCATTGACTCTTCTTTCAGCCGTATTAACCTCCACTTTTGTGAGATGCCCGAACTCCCCAAGAGCGGAGGCCAGTTATGGTGGGGGCGTGGAGAGGAAGGGCAGTTCATTTGTCATTTGCCTCCCACGTTGCCCAATGCTGAGACTACGCATTCATGACGGAGTGTTAGGCTTTATTTAAGATTTATAAAGCTTATTTCCTTTCTTGTCTCGCTTGAACCTCCTGACAGCTGAGGAGACAGGCTGAGGCTGTGACTTCACTCTAGCCTCCCAAGTTAAGTGGAGTTGGGATTCGATCAGTCCACAAACATTTATGAAGCACTTCTGTGCTGGTTCAGGGCTCTCCGAATCAAGGCCAGCATTCTCCAGATCATGAGGCTATCCTGCTCTTCTGAGTAAAGGAAATTCGTTAGTTGAAGCAGAGTATGACATACAACTGCAGTTAAGTACAGCTGAATGTTTAGAGAAAACCAGTTGAGGTGACTAGATACTTGTTATTGTTCAGTCTTGTCGGAATCTTTGTGACCAGTGTGTGGTTTTCTTGGCAGAAATCCTAGAGTGGTTTGCCATTTCCTTCAGCTCATTTTAAAGATGAGGAAACTCAGGCAACCAGGGATAAATGACTTGCCCAGGGTCACACATGTAGTGTCTGAGGCCGATTTTGAACTCGGGAAGATAATTCTGCCAGACACAAAAACCCTGTACTCTGTGCACTATGGCGCCACCTAGCAGCTCGACCAAAGATTGGTAATGAATTAAATGTCAGAAATGAAAAACAGCTAATGTTCAAACCAGCAAAATTATCATTATTTTCACTGTCATTTTAACTCCAGTTGTAAATAGTTGCTCCAAATTTGGCCCCAAATAAAATATTTTGGGGGCTGCTACCTAAATTAAGATGAGTTGATTCCTTTGATAAAACTAACAAATTTTGTTTTCATTTTTTTCTTAAAATCATCCAGTTATGAGACTTTCAATCTTGGGAAATTCCTGAAGGGTATTTGAAGTAACTGTTCAACATTCGTTTAGCATTCCCTGTCCCTTCTCCCCAGTACAATTCATTTTTTTACCTGAGAACAGATTTCTAATGATCTTCCTCTCTTTTTATTAATTAAGTATATCGTTTCAGTGAACAGATTCATAGCCATGCATTTCAAATGAGTGAGCATTGGCTTACTAGCTGCCTGGTCATGCAATCTTTCTAAGTGGCAAGACCTCATGTTTCTGTCAGACTCTTCTTCATAGTAGTTGACTGGTGTGATACAGCATGTCATTGTACCTTCAACTCCCCAGAATACTCTACTATTGTTTTATGTTCTTTTTCACTCCTTAAAGGAGGCACTTAACTTTCATAAAGGATTTTTGACATCAATTCTGACAAAGGTATTTGTTTTTAAGCCCCATGATTGAAATAAAAACTGAATCGTCTCCTTTAATTTCTTATTGCTAGATAATGGCAAATGGAAATTTTTTTTCCTGCTACCAATTTTTTATGCTTTGGTAATTATAGAAGTTATGAATTGACAGCTCAAATTCCTAAGGCCTTCTACCATCTTCAATAACACAATAACTGACATTTATGTAGCATTTTACTTGATCTTACTTGATCCACACAAGAATCTAATGAAATATATGGGACTATTACTGTTTTATAGATGAGGAAACTGAGTCATAGGGATAACATGACTTGCCAAAGATTACACAGCTAGTAAGTAATAGTGTCTGGGTTTGAACCCAGGTCTTCTGATTCTAAATTCAGTGCCCCTCAAGAGGTGATTGAACTATCTTAGCTAATGAAGGATCAATGGTCAACTTTTGATTATCTGCCTGATTGGAAGGGAACTGAAACTTGGATAATTTTCAATTCATTTCTATTTGACTTTGAAATACATCATATTGTTTTGTTCATAGCTGTCCTTTCCCAATTTTCCTTTAATTGGGCTGGTATTAGAGTATACAGTTTATAATGGGGGAGGTATGTTGGAAGACAGGAAGATCTAGTCCAGGATTAAAAATGGACTGTGGGTAATTGGTAGAAAAAGATAAATTTACATGTGGATAATTTAAGAGTTGATGCTAATTAAATTGTGAATGCATATTAATATGAGTGTTGAATTGTCAAAATTAATCTTTCAGTATGGCTAGCACTTCCTAACTTTAACAGGTTTTCCCTATTGTTCCCAAATGTTCAGATGAGCTCCTTAAAAGGGTACCTTGATTAGCAATAAGCAAAGAAATTTTTATGAAAATAACTCTGGAGGATTTCTTTCTTTGTTTGCTCTATGGTTTTCAGCAAGCCACATAACATTTAGAAATTATGAGCTTAATTAAGGATTTCTTCTTTGCATGGGCTCTTAGATAAAGATAACAGCAAAATGTAGAATTTTGAACACACTCCTTTTTCTTATTTTTTTTTCCCTTTTGACTTACCTTTCTTAAGTAGGTTTGGAATGGAGGTTGTGTGGTTTTTGTTGTTTAATGAAGGTTGAAATGGCCCTTAATTAAAAAGAAAATACTTTTCATTTCCCTTGAGTGATTCTAGAATAATTTAGAGAATAAAAGGTTGGAAAAAGAGGAAGAAAGTAAAAGATACCATTGTGATACCATTGTGCTCTCTTGGGTAAATCAGACAGGAAAAGCGACTTAGGTGAGAAGCCTGTGTGATTCATAGCACTTTCATTGTTACTTTGAGAACAACCTACAGAGTGTTGATAAATGAGCTCATGGGGAGTGTTCCCTCCCCATGGATCCATAGAATGTTTTTATTTTCCTCTTCCATAAATGTATTATAGAAATTTATTTTAAAAAATCTTAAAATTGAAATAGAATCACTTGTATATTGTAGCAGACATATTTAATACAATGATTTTTTCCCCCTCAGTCTACCACTTCCCTTGTCCTAGTTTCATTAATTTTGTTTGTCCTAAAGCTTTGAATTTTCAGTGTAGTCACCTCTGTTCTTGTTTGGTTAAGAATTCATCTCCTTAACCATAGCTGTGAAAGGCACTCAGAGTGACTAAAGTGTCATATCTTTTAACTCAGTAACTCCTCCACTCCCCCATTTGGAGCATATACCTCAAGAAAGTCACAGATAAAAAGAAAACCCGCTTTTACACCAGCATATTTTTGTTGACACCTTTTGTAGTAAAGAATTGGGAACAAAGTAGATGCCCAAAGACTGGGGAATGAGAAATCAAGTTCTAGCACTGGAATGTAAGGTAAATATCACTACACTTTAAGAAACAATCCTTATAATAAATAAGGAAAAGCATGTAAAGACTTATATGAACTGATGCAAACTGAAGTGAGCAGAGCTAAGAAAATAATTTACTTATTGAGTACAATAATGTAAATGGACAGAAGAGCAACAAACAGTTGAATCCAACAAATGCTGTGAAATGAAAGTGACCAAGCTTGTCCCAGAAGAGACCAGAGAAGACAATCTCCTCTCTGGAGGCAAAAGTGAAAAAAAAAAAGACTCCTTAGAGACTTTAAGAATAGTTTCTACTTTTCAAATTATCCCATTACTGATGAAGCACCTACTGTGTGCACAGAACTGGGTTATTCCTCACAGTATTTAAAGTTGAGGAGAATAACCTAGAGGAGATAACCAGAGAAAGAGCTATGGATAAATTGCCAGGAGAGTTTTGGGGGGTGGAATTCATTCCAGAGGGGAAAAGTAGGAGGGAGTTAATCAAAGGCAATGCTCCGGCTCTGTTTATTTATCAAATAGTTTTTTTTTAATTTAGTTTTATTTTCACAAAGATCACAGAAAGTAATCTTTTAATGCACCTAATAGTTTAGTTTGCATGCACTTGTGAACAGAGGTTTTATTTATGTTTTGGTGATATTTGAGTTCCTTTAACATCTTTAAATAGAATCTGTCCAGGATTTGGCTGAGGTGTGGGGGAAGGGATCATCATACTTAATTACCGGCAGCAGCCCAGAACTGTGATGGATAATGAACATCACCTGGAACCCCCCCCGGGGTGGGGCTGGGGGCGGGGGCGGCGGCGGCGGCGGCGGCGGACAATTGAAGGGTCCTGGAGAGCAGGACTGATTTTCCGTTAAGTTTGTAGTTAGTCCTATCAGCATGACTGGTACAAGGCGGTAGCATGTTAGCTCGTTTAGTCATAAAAGCATACTTTTGTGAAATAATTGGTCATTCTAGTGAACCCAGATGGAATAGCAGTTTGGGGTGGTGGTTGGTGGTCAACAAATATTGGATGAATAGAATTTCTTTATCACTAAATTTGACTAACTTTTAAGTCTCACTGTGTTGCTTTTTTCAAGTAACATCTTATTTCAGGGAGCCAGATTTCTATGACTTTTTTTTCTTCCCTAGTCTACAAAATACAGAGAAAACAACTGTCTCTGGTTGGAATTAAGTGCATTTTAATCACAAAACTTGACGCAATCGGAAAGGTCTGTTTTGGAAATTGGTGATTAGAAGGCATGCTATTCACTTGTTGGTGATTTTTTTTGCAGCTGCAGTGGGGCTGAAGTGAAAGTAGAAATTAATGAATTTAACTTAATCGTAGAATGCCAACCTTCTACAACAGTCTCCCCTCCTTTCTAGTTGCTGTTGAGATTGCCAGCTAGGGATGAATCACTCAATTTTAAATGGGATTTTTTTGTTCCTTTGAGTGTTATGAGAAGGTATCTATGCTAGGGACAAGGGAGGAAAAATGTACATTTGTGTTAAAATGTAAAATTGGTTAGAAACTTCTAAGGCTTGGGGTTTGTGGAAAGCGTGAGTCCACCAGCCCCCTCAGATATCAAGTAGCTGCGCGAGTCACTTCTTTTCTCACACTTTGTTTTCTCATCTGTAAAAAGGGGAATAATAGTTTCTACTCCTTTTGGCTTGTATCAGATGAGGTAATTTATGTAAAACACTTTACAAACGTTTACGAATTCTGTCCTTGTTAGTGAGTATTCTGTGCTCCTAGCAAAGTCATTTCTCCGCCCGCGCGCCTGCAGTCTTTGCTTCCCAGGGAGACGTGAGCCGAGGGTGGGGGGAGGGGGGAGGGAGGTGGGGGGATAGAGCTACGCTCAGTCCTCGATCACGCGGCCAGACTGACCGAGCAGGTGCCTCTCGAGCCGCCTTTTTTTTTTTTTTTCCAGCTCCTACATCCATTTCTTTTCTCCTTGGAAAATAAATGTGGCTTTTCCTGGAGGCGGCGGCGGCGGGCGGCCCGGTGGGGGTGGTAGCCCCCGGAGAGGAGGCCGCGGCCTGCCCGGGCATCGTACCCTTGACCCGGCGACGTGAGGAGGGATGGCTCCGGGCCGGGGCCGGGCCCCGGGGCCTGGTGGCCACGGGCTTCGTCTGAACGGGCACAAAAGCCCAGAGCTGCTTGTTTGTGTCTCCACAACCGGTCCGAACCGGAATGGGCCGGTCTGAATCGGCAGCTGTGACTGCTTCTTCCTGGCTCCGGCGTGGGGGGGTGGTGGTGGTGGTGGTTGGGGTTGGGGCTGGGGCGGGGGGAGGAGCCCTATCCCACACCAGGCCTGGGGGTAAAGGGACTGCCGATTAACCCGGTTGTGTTACTGGAGCACCGGGGGAGGGCCTCACCTGCCGCCCCCAGTATCCCTTTTCTGGCTCAGGACCCTCACCACCCCAGGACCCATCCCAGAGGTGTTTGGGGAGGGGAGAAGGCGTGTTATTGCTAAAGTTGTGTGAGTTATGGGTGTAGCTTTTTGTTTGATGCTGGGGGAGTGGGCTTTAGGTAGGAGCCAAGCAAAAAGAGAAGCCCTCACGCTCCAAAGGACCTCGAGTGCTGTAAGAAAAATCATTAGAATTAGAATGTTTAGCCAGATTATATTTTACTGAAGAACATTTTATGTGAAGCTCCTTTTTGAAGCAGCCGTAGTGGAGATTCCTGTTGAAATTGCAGAAGGGCTGTTTTTGTGCCATTTCTGACATTTTCCTCAGCTTGTTTCTTGAGGATTGAAGTCATAGTGAAAGTTGTCCTGCTACCTTGCTAAGTGGGAGAAAATTTAAACAGTTTCTCTTTCTTCTCCATTTTATAAAGTCATTAGCTCTCTTGAAGTGTCCTTGTCTCCCTCCCCTCCCCCACCAAACAGTTCAGTTCTTTGTGAGTCTCATCTTTCTGGTCCTTTCCCTTTGTTCAAGTCTTGGAAGGAGAGACCTTGCCTGGCTCTTTATTTTTACTTTTTTATTTATTACTAGGCAGTGGGGTTAAGTGACTTGCCCAGGGTCACACAGCTAATAAGTGTCAAGTGTCTGAGGCTAGATTTGAACTCAGGTCCTTTTGACTCCAGGGCCAGTGCTCTATCCAGTCTGCCATCTAGCTGCCCCTGCCTGGCCCTTTTTAAAATGCCTTGGTGTAATTTGATATGCTTTGTGCACCGTGATAATCCATCCAATGATCCTTACTTCATCAAGACAAATGAAAGGCTTGGCTGTATAGCTTTTATTAATATGAGTATTTCCGGAACATTCTGTAAATGCTTTATATTCAGAGCTCACCAAGTTTGTGTTAAAAGATTTCCCCCAATAGTCTTAGATCTCTATACTGAAAAAGACTGAGGGGAGGGAAGGGGAAACTGGTAATTTCCTCACTTGAAGTGCTTTCTGGTCATTGATTAAATAAATTGAAATGCCAGGACTAGTTGAACATACTGCTTATTTTTACAGTAAGACTGTTCTTAGGCTAATAAGCAAAAATATGCAAGTACTTTTTGATGATGAGAAAAATAGCAAAAGAGAAGGATTTGATATCAAAAGATAATATATAAGAGCCCAAAAGAGATCTTAATCATAGCAGATGCCTAAAGAGGTTTTACATGAAGTCCAGTGTAACAACGGGTACATTTCTTGAGGAACCTCCAGATTGTTGATGCTTTCCTTCACCTTCCCTTAGTTATAAGAGACGAGAGAAAAGAGGATGGTAGAAATACTGACGTTCTTAGACAGGAGATAGTGGGAGACAGTTCTAAATTTAACCTACCCAAATAAGATAGGAAATTTTTATCTGGTGTAAATTGAGGGAATTTAACCTAGTAAAGCATTGCACCATTTTTACTCAAGGTTGTAAACTTCAAAGAAAGTTTTACCTTGTCTTAATGTTTATAACTGTGACATTTGACCTGACTTAATGTTAAGGTATGGTTTTGTTTTTTTCTTTTGGAATCATCATCCAATTATAGTGGAGAGATAATTAAACAACACAGAGAAAGGAACACTCCAGTATTGAATTAACACACATTCTTCTTTTTCCCGTAATTTCCTCTGCTTGTTAAAATGGAAGTTAAACTTTGATTACATAGGAGCCAGTTGGCCGGCTGAAGGACCTTTATTAAAAGCCACGCCGCCACCACTACTGGAGACAGTAGTTTCCTGATGACAGTGATTCGAATTGCCAGTTCCCATTCATTTCCTTGTTTGTAAAGTAGCACCATTTTGAGAAGTTCTGAATTTTCACAAAGTGATTCTTCCCACAAATGGAGTTTTCTATTAAAATCTCACACATATTTTTGGGCCGGTTTTCAGAAACTGGATTTTGGCGTGATTTTTACTTAGACATTTAATTCAAGAACATTTGTGTTTGTTTATTAGAGATGTTATTGGAGATGGTCTCTAGATCCCAGGCTCCAGCCAAACAATTTTATTATATCAGAATATTACACAGTGAACTATGTGATCCTTTCTTATTCTTCTTTTTAATTTAAGAGAGAAATGAACATTTGTCCAATTACCTGTTGCATTTGGTCTTAATTATCACAGCTGGGAAAAAAACTATTGTGAGATCTTAGGCTTTAAAAGTAAACTAAACTTGGCTGACATTGTATTTGTTGAATTTGGTGTTGGTCAGTCCAGGACATATTTAAGGTGTTTTGGTCCCTGTACTTGAGGGAATTTTTCTTCTGATGAAAGTCTTTGAAATTCAGACCTTAAAATAAATAACTTAAGATTCTCAAAGTGGAGTATTTCTAGAAGTAAAGTAAACTTAAATAGGATTTTTAAAAAAAAGCCCCTCTTTCATTTTTGAGAGCTATTTTACCAACATTTAGTCATTTCAAATGATTTAAATATCCCTTTAGAAAAATCAGTGGAAGTCTACATTTTTTTATTGTATAACATCATAGATGCAGAGCTGGAAGGGACCTTAGAGCCTGTCTACTCCAACCTCTTCATTTTAAAGATGAAGACACAGGCCCAGAGATGTAAAAGATGAATTAAGTGTATAAGGTCACAAAGGTAGTAAGTGATAGAGCTGGGATTTGAGATCTTATGACTCCTTAAGTTTGTCTTTTTTTTTTTTTTTAAGATGAGCAGTCAGGGTTAAGTGACTTACTGAGGGTCACACAACTAGTAAGTATCAAGTGTCTGAGGCTGGATTTGAACTCATGTCCTCCTCATTCCAAGGCCAGAGCTCTATCCTCTGCGCTATCTAGCTGCCCCTAAGTTTGACTTTCTTAACCATCCATCTTGTACCACTCTGCCTCCCCATAGTTTTTAATACACAGTTATTAAAAGATTCTAGTGATGGCCAAAGATTTAGCCACATAATTTTTGAGGAAAGATCCCAGCCTCACCTGGACTCTCTCTCTGGATGACTCCTCCTTGCTGAATTGCCGCCCTTAGAAACCTCCACCTCTGGACCCATCTCCTTATTTCCCTGGGACCGCCATTTTGGGAAGGATCTCGGCAGTGCTTTACCTCGTTCATGCCTGGATGCTCTCAGGAGGACTCTGCTTCATTCTCAGAATGCGAGCCTGCTGAATTTCCACCTTGAGAAATGTCTGCCCTGGTTGCTCTCCCCCGTCATTGATGCCTCCTCCCTCACTGGATTACCATGTAAGGAAGGATCTCAGCCATGTTTCACCTAAGTCACGCCTGGACTTCTTCAGGACTTCTCTGCTGCTGCATGGCCATCCTGAGAAACATCTCCTGGGGTGCCTTAATCTCCTCTCCGGTGCCGCCTTCTGGGGACCAACATTTTAGACATGCTTCAGCTTATTCATGGCTGTACTCTATGGACTCCCTCTTCTCTTTCTCCTTGAATGTAGCATTCCCTCTGTGAGGGGACCTTGTTCTGCTCTTCTTGTAGTTTCCCTTTACATACTGTCTTCCTACATTAGAATATAAGCCTTTTGAAGGTAGGGATTATTTTGTTTATATAGATAGATCTGCTATCATTTGACATACCTTCCCAAAAGACACAGTGCTATGCAAAATTGTGGAGCGTAAACCACAGAATGTAAGGGAAAATGGGGTTAGGCACATGCTGAAAAACTTAGTCGTTGACAGATAAGACCCTATTTTTTTTTTTTAATCTGTAGGTTTTTTTTAAAACATATTAAATGGTTAAGAAATGCATAAATACTGCAATAAGTAGTGGCCTCAAGCTGCTCAACATGCCAGCTGTCCCCCCCCCCCCCCCCCCAATGCCAGAGCATGTTAGGGTGGCCCTCCAAAGTAGGAAGGAGGCTGGGGGGTGGTATGGAGCAGCCCTTCCTCCTCCCAGCACCTCTTGGCACTAGTAGATAGGACAAAGACCTACAATTTGCTTGAGGAAGGGTCTCCTAGCTTCGCTGTCATAGGAAAGTGGTGTGTGGTTTTCTGCATTCTCTTGGAAGAAGTCAAGCAGGAGCAAACTTGAAATCTGCATCATGCTCAAAGCGTTCCCTAAGGTTTTAGTTGCATTGAAATGAGCATTCTAGCAGAATTGAATCACTTGTATTTATAATGCTTAGCTCCGCACAGCCCAGAGTCTGTGTTTAATAAAGGCTGTCCTGATAATGACATTTCAATGGGATTGTCACCATGTTTGCTTTTTTTTAACTTTTGAACATTAAATGATACTGTATTTTAGCAGTTAGTTTTAGCCATTTATACTGTGGCTTTGTGTCCTTCAGAAGAGATTGTAGTCAGATTGTTAGAGAAAATACTCAGTTTGGTGTTTCTTGTTCAACTTTAAGGTGGTTGTGTGATTTGGAAAGCCCACATTGTTGCAGATAAAAATCTAACCTGTTTGTGCCATAGTAAACAAACAGCTCTATGAGTTACTATGCTTGTCTCCCCAATTCCTCCTCCCTTCTCTTTCCCCCTAAAAAAGAAAAAAGAAGCAGGTCCCAATCCCCAGTGACCAGTTCCCTGCTTGTTGGTGAGCGGTTCTGGTTGTTGATCCTTTTTCAGTGGGCCTGTGCTCTGATCGTCTTTGCAGCTTCTTGTTAGACCTTCCAGAGCTGGCTCTCTGCTGGCCTAGTCTGTGAGAACCTGGCAGTGCTACACCACAGCCTTCATATGGTTCATGCATTCAGAAATTTCATTGAAGTCTTTTTTTTTTCACACCTGCTACTTCTTGATATCATGTTTGTTCAGGGTGGGGGAATTCATTCTTTGCATTTTAATGAATTCAGTGGAGTTTTCATTTATGTCGATGTTATTGTGCTGTATATTTTCTAGCTTCTTTCTTCTCAGTTCATCTAAATCTTCCATATTCTAAATTCCTCATCTTTGTCATTATGGTTCAATAGTATTCTTGTATTACTATCATCACAAATTGTTCAGCCATTCCCCGATTAATGACTAGCCTAATGTTTTTCTATCCTCCCCCCCCCCATCATAAAAAGTGTTCTGGTGAATGCCTTGGTAGTTGTGATAACCTTTTTGACCTTTGACCTTTTGGACTATAGGCCCAAAACAGTTTTCTTCAGTTCATAGACTATCCAGAATTTGTATTAGCATTCTTGTGCGAAATTGTCCATGTAATGTATACATACTTAAGAGTTGTTTGTTCTGGGGCTGTACTGTATTGAAAGTGAGTACTTGGTCCCAGGAATTCTCTCATACTTGAGCACATTTTTAGATACTTTTGTAATAGGGGAATTCCTGTTCAGGTTTGGATTGGACTAAATGACATCTGAGGTTCTTTCTAACTCTTAGATTCTGTAGGGGAGAATTGATAGTACTTTCATTGTATCAACTCTACATTTGTCCAATTACTATAATAAAGTTATCAGAAGTCGGCCACAGACTCCATACTGATGTTAGATTGGATAAAGAAATTAAATAGAATCAGAATGAGTCAGTGTGATACAGCTGCTGAGGAGCCAATGTAGATAACGCTAAGCAATGACTAACCCCATAATAATTGGTTCTAGTTTGGAAAAGGGCATCGATAAAGTTTGAGAGCCTCCAGAGGAAGACAGCGAAGGTGTTGAAGGGTCGGGACCTTGAGGTCCTGCCATGTGAGAGGTGGCTGCTAGAACCAATTTGGGGAAAAAAGAATATTCGGGTTTTTGGTATGGCAGTTGATAGCTATCTTCAAGAAGGGCTATCACCTAAAGAGGGATTATATTTGTTTTACTTAGTCTCAACCTAGAGCTAGTAACTGGGTGGAAATTGCAAAGAGGTGAATTGAGACTTCGTCTAAAGGTTGTCAGTGACTGTAGTAAGCTCCTCCTCGTTGGGAGTCTTCAAATAAAAACTTTATGGTTATTTAATTTTACAAACTCTAGCTGCTACCCTAAATACTAGGCTAGGTGATAGGGATACAAAAAATGGGGGGGGAGGGGAGAGGTGCAAAAAGCCTCTGCCCTCAGGGTGTTAACATTCAAAATGTACATGTGTACATTAGAATTTGTACGAAGTAAATAGAAGCCTGTTTGCAGTTTGTCAGGTCTGAGCATCTGGGAAATGAGGAGAAGCCTGACGTAGTGAGCTGCAAAGGAAGCTAGAAATTAATTCTAGGAGGGGAGGATGTTGGGTGTGCTGAGTGCACAGGACATGGAAGCTAGTCTGGCTGGACCACAGCCTTCTTGGAGGTAAGTTTTGGAGTTCTTGGGTATGTTGTAGATCGAGAGAATTCTTGTTCAGGTGGCCAGCATTCTGTGATTCTGTTGTTAAAATCATCAGAGAAGAGGGATTTGCTTGAGGAGTCACACTCAAATTAGTGACACAGAAGTAAAGACCAAGAAAAGGAAGGCCTTGGTGTTCTAGTTTTCTTTCAGGTTTGGGCAGGGTGATGAGTTTAGATTGGTCTGTATAATATGTTTCCTTCAAGTTTTTACCTTTGAAGAATTCAAATTTGCTGTTAAAAGAGGAAACTTTTATTATGTAAAACAAGTGTGGTTGAAGGAATGAGGAAATCCCAGTTTCATAAGGCATCCGTTGAGGGTGACTGACACTCTGTTCCTTGAGTGGGGAGTGCTTTGGTGCACCAAGGCTTTGTGGTGGTGGTGCCCTACATCCACACAGTAGGCTAGGCTAAGGTCGCTTAGACCGCTGAGGCCTTGTTGACAGTACCTTAACTTAGCAGCATACATTTAGGCTTACTTTCTGTTTTCAGGTGAGGTGTCAGTGAATTGCTGGTTTCCTGAGTTGCAAGATTGTCAAGAATGGTTGGAATTTGTATTCCATAGCACACATGTATACACACATGTGCAAACACACCATACACATGTTATAAGATTCAGATTTTTAACATAGTTCAAGTATGTGGAAAGAGATGCCTTCTCTTGACCTCCTTTGAATCTTGTTTATTAGAGGAGCAGAACCTTCCCAAATACAAAAGGACTGATTGGGAAATGATAGAGCCCTTGAGCATTCATTTATTGCTCCTCCTCACATTTTAGTTAAGGCCTTTTAATGTAGAATTGAGTCAAACATATGCATCAGAATAACTTAGAAGTTTCCAAGGGACAACGTTCCTTTTTATTTCGGCCATTGTTACCTGATCAGTTTTGAGATCAGACATGTTCAGTTCTTATGCCAAGGCTTATGGTCTATAATAGCCAGGATTTTTGGACAGCATTTATATTGACGTGTCAGAGCTGTGGAACATAACTTGTGGTTGGTTTCCCCTCTCCTCCAACAGGCCTTGTTGAAGAATGCCAAGTATGTTGATTTGAGTTTTATATAAAGAACTGTTGGAATTATATTTTTGTCTTCATCTGTACTGTATTTCAATGAAAGTACTTTGTATTAAGACTTAGAGGCAGAGGACTAGTGTCCAGTTCCCAGCTCTACTATCTATTCTATATAAAGCAAATACTTTTCCTTCAGTGATCCTCAGTTTCCCCCTGTGTAAAATAAGGGTATTGGATTAGATCTGGGGTTCTTAACACTTTTTGTGTCAGGGAGCCCCCGGCAGTATGGTGAAGCTTACAGACCCCTTCCCAGAATATTTTTAAATGCATAAAATATATAGCATTATAAAGAAAACTAATCATATTGAAAATCATGTTAACTGATTAAATGAAAACCATATTTAAAAAATATGGATCTCCGCTTAATAACCCCTAGGGTTAGATTAACTCTAATGTGCTTTCATCTTGTAGATCCTAGGATTCTTGTATAACTACTTGCTACTTTGGGAAAACATGGTTAGACTAGGGTACTTTAGTATTTTTGAGAAAACAGATATTATTAGTAAAATTGACCAGTTTAATTTCTTAGGCATGGAATTTCAGCTTCACCTAGAAATCCCTAGGGAATAATTTATTGCCAGTTTTTGTTTATTAGTAATAAATAGAGGTGTGGCAAAGCTCCACTGTCTGTCAGTAACAGCTTGGGCAGAATCCAGAGAAATGCGATTGATAGCACAATATCTATTAGAAGTAATCTTTATTGTGTGTAGTTGATTCTTAGGTCATTCTGTAAGAAAAAAAAATATTAATCTCGATTTAAAAACAAACATAAAACCAAAGTACTGATAACATAATAAACATCTAGGTATAAGCCATTTTAGAAGTAGGCTTTCCTAATTGCAATTTTGTCTCCTTAGAAACAACTTGAGCCTAGGACTTTGGATGACTTTCAGGGAACTTGGTCTGTAAAGAAGTTTATAAATAGGTAGTTGTTAGTACCCTCTCTTGGTAATTTATTTAATTTAAAATCTAAGCCTGTAATGCTTTCCCTTTTCTGTTGTAAGAATAAGAACATCAAAAACAGCAGTTAAAACTGACTAAGTGCGCGTTGAAATTAATTCTGAGGAAACAAGCAGTTGTACTTCCTTAGATCTTACAAAGCCACGGCTCATGGTGAGCCCTTGATTCAGTTCAGCCCAGTCTGTTATTGACAGATAGCAGCGGGCATCCTGTTACATTGACTGATTTGGAATCTTTTTGATCACCTTTTCCGAAGGAACAAAAAGAACCATTTGCTTTGTATTTTATTTTTCAAGAAGTGTTTATCTTTGAGACATAAATATAATTCTTAAAATGTACAAAGCCGGATTTTATCTATATTGGCCTTTGGAAGATGGTTTTTATGTAAAGGTATTTGGGTAGCCAGTGAAATTGGACTGTGATAAACTGCTGTAAAAGGAGGGATAAAGAGCTTCAGAACTGAGTTATCTACTAGGAAATCCACTTCAACATGAGTAGAATTATTTTGTTGATGCAAATCCTTAATTGAAAGGGAATAGTAGAGGAGGGGTTCTACCCCACTAGAAGAAAATACACACACATATCTGTATCTGTATCTATCTATCTATATGTATATGTATGTTCATATTTATATATATGTGTATATATACACACATAACTTTTGTAAAACAGGGGCTTAAATGAATGAAAGGTTTTGACCTTATTATTGACTATAGTTGGTAAAGTAAATATAGCATATAAAAAGTAATTTCATAATATCAGGCAGCTTCCTAAAGCCTGGTTTTCCCTTAGATGATCTTATTTTCTGAAGTTCTTAGATCTCTTTGTGATTCTGCAAAATGCCGCTATCTATGACTAAAAAGGCAAAATTCAGCCTTGAGAAACCCTTATTGCATGACCAAATGAACAAGAGAGAGCAAATGGAATTTTCAAAATGAGGAAGGTCAAGGTAGCAGAAAGGGTCTCTGTGAGAGCATTTTAAAGGAGACCCCTACATGAAGACCCCTACCCTTCTTGGCTGCCCCACCCCAGGAAAAGCTCTGTTTGGTCACCATCCCTCTACAGGGCATTGCTCATCGTGTGTCTCTCCCCTCTATTGTTTTATTCTTACGGCTTTGCCTTTAACTCTGATTATTTTAGAAAGGCTTCCTTTCCCAAGCGCTAGGACAGTATCCCCAGGAGCCTCAGGATGCTTGTGTTTGCTTTAAGTTGTAGCCAGTTGGCTCTGATATAAGATACCATTGGTTTTTTCTTTTTTTGGGGGGGGCTAGGCAGTGGGATTAAGTGACTTGCCCAGGGTCATATACAGCTAGTAAGTGTTATGTGTCTGAGGCCGGATTTGAACTCTGGTCCTCCTGGATCCAGGGCTGGTGCTCTATCCACTGTGCCACCTAGCTGCCCCAACCATAGGTTTTTTCTGTTGGGTCTTACGCTGTTGAGTGGCACCACCAAGGAAACATGACAATCAAATTTTCACAGCTTTTGTGGGCAATTAGTATCTTGTAAGAAAGTTCTCATTTTCTTTTTTGATGCGTGAATTTTACAGACTTTTCTGTATTATTTAAGTGTCAGTTTTGTAGAGGTTCCCAGTGATAAAAATCAAGTGGAACCTAGGGTTGGTCCCCCAAAGTGGGTACAGTGTAGAACTCTTTGAAGAACCTGGCTGAGCTTCAAATGAGTCAGATGAGCCAGGGATACTTGGTAGAGATATACATATGAGCACATGCATGTACACGGACATCTGTACATGGCTCGTATATACATACACGTGTATGGAGGAGGTGTTGCATAATTGACATAGTTTGGGGTTTGGTGGTGGGAAGGCCTCTATTCAGATTCCACTTCAGATTCACTAGGAGTATGACCTCAGGCAGTCACTTTCTATCTGTGTCTCTTAGGCAGCTCTCCAGGTCTTGGCTGCTAAATCATGGGTCACATTGGTGGGTGTCCTTAGGCTGAAAGATGTACACGTATGCACCAGTACCTATGGATACATTAATCCAGAAGCACCAACTACATCCCAGCCTCTGGGCTGGGTGATGAGGATACAAAGACAGAAGTGAAACAGTCGCTACCCTGGAGGTTACGTTCTAACCCTGGGCAACCCTCTGAGCATGTATAGGTATATACAAAATAACAGCTTGTATGTATGTAGCACTTTAAGGCTTGGAAAGTGCTTACCCCATATCAGCTTGTCTTGAAAGGAGGTGACTTACCTTCATGGGAAGACTTTACAGAGAAACTCAATGGAGCTTGAGCTGAACCTTGAAGGAAGCTAGAGAGCTGGTGACCGTTTCAGACGGGGGAATTGGACAAAAAGGCAAAGGAATGGAAGAACGCCAGTTGCACTGGACTGTCAAGTATCTGAAGGGGCAATTCATACTTGAGCTGGAAAGGTGGACTTGTGGGCCAGGGGATGAAAGGCTATACATGCCAAACTGTAGTTTCTGCTAGATCCTATGGGAAATACAGATCCATTGGAGTTCAGTAAGTACAAGTGTGACAGTTTGTTTTTAAGTTTGATTTTCTCCCAGCTTAGAAGAAGTACAATTATTTCATAGGATCTCAGAATCTGTATTGGAAACAGTCCTCAGAGCAAATTCCTAGACAACTTCTCAGCTGGTACTTTTCTGCAACTATAAAATCCTGCCTTTTCCAGAAGATCTGGTGCACTAAGGCAGCCCATTCATCCCCCCCTTTGGGAGAACTCAGATTCTTAAAATCTAGCCAGTAGACTCCTTAAGAGTCTGCCCAATATGATGGATGTTGTAATAAACCTTGACTTCAGCTGAAAGAAGTCTCTGGGACCAGGGAGAAGTCTTCATTCCTTTTCCAGGTGGTAGCCTTTGAAATGTTTGAAAATAGCCATCCTGTTTCCTCAAGAATTCCCAGGCCACGGGGGCAGGTAGGTGGCGCAGTGGATAGAACACTGGCCCTGTCAGGAGGACCTGAGTTCAAATCCGGCCTCAGACACATGATACTCACTAGCTGTGTGACCCTGGTCAAGTCACTTAGTCACCCCCCCTCCAAAAAAAAAAAAAAAAAAAAGAATTCCCAGGCCTACCATGTCCAATTCCTTTAAACAGTCTTTGGGGTCCTTTATCCTCATGATTGCCCTTTCCTGGACTCTAGCTTATCGACTTCTTTCCTAAATTGTGGCCCTCAGACCTGGATACAATTCTAAGATACACCCTGAGTCTGGCCTGGCCAATGGCAGACTATAACAGTGTTCTCCACTTTCTACTTGTGGACATTGCCTCTCTTAATGATTGGAACCAAAGATCACATGGACTTCTTTAGCTGCAAGAGTGTACTGTTTGAAGTGTGTTAAACTTGCAGTCCACAAAATCCCCTGGCTTTTTTTCCAGATGAACTGTGGTCTAGAGGTCTATTTTACTTTTCAATTTAACTATGTTCTTTTAATTTTACTTTTTAAGTATTTCAGATGCAGTTCACAACTACTTTAGACCATGTAACTCTTAAAATCTTAAATTAATTTTTTAAAAAATTGTCCTATGTAAAAACTCATGTTTTTTGTTCCTTGAAACTGGCAGATTATTCAGTATTTCCTCATAATTTTTCAGGACAAGATTGAAAGGAGCAACTTCTATTACCAGTTATTGGGAGAGATTTTCATCTTAAAAGCAACAGACTATATTTTTATGCATAATAATCTGTGATGGACCTGTAACTAATGACATGTTACTAATGATATAGAAAGAAATTTTATGCACCCAAAAAAAAAAAAAAAAAAAAAATCACCCGGCTCTTGAGTTTCCCTCAGATTAACGAGGCCAAAGTTGTAGGAGTCCAGAATCAGTGTTGGTATTTAAATGGCAGGAATCTTTAAGGCCACGAGAAATGGGAAGCAGGAGGAAGAGGAGTCTTGTATAACATAAATGCCTGTGCTTTGCAGTGTAATGAACATTGCACGTTGGCATATAGAGAAATGATTGCCTCTTTGCACCACTGAAGATTTTCTTATGTGTGCATTTTTGATTTTTCTTTTTTAAAAATACATTTTCTTTTTTATCATAGACATTATTAACACATTTCAGTATACAGAGAAAAACAGAAGAATTAATAGCTTCTCTTAGGTACCCCAAGAGTTGAGTGGCATGGTTAATTCTAAAAGTAATGAAGTCATGATTCGGCCACTGTATTGATCAGTTTTTGATTAATTTCAGAATGTTTTCCTTTATGTTGTTGTGGTCATTGTTTAAATTGTTCTCCTGGTTGTGCTTACTTCACTCGGTGTCAATTCACACAAGTCTTCTCAGCTTTCTCTCAAACCATCCCATCCCCTTCATCATTTCTTAATTACAGTAATATTCTATTCCATTCATATATTGCAGTTTATTCAGTCATTCCCCAATTGATGGGCACACAGTTTCCAATTCTTAATACAATAAAATGTGCTTCTGAAAATATCTTTGTATGTGTGTTTCCTTTACCTCTGTCTGATTTCCTAATGGATGTATATACCTAGTAGTGATATTAATAGGTCAACAGGTATACATAATTTGGGCACTTTTTGGTTCTCTTCCAAATTATAATGCCTGGATCCCGCCTATGTGTATCATCTTTACAGTTTCTACTTTAAGTTGTGCTGAACCAAATTCTGTTCTTGATTCCAAATTCTGCTTTGCTAGCAAAAGGAGTCTTCAAAGGAATTGCCTTTACTCTGATGTACTTTATTGCAAATCCTTCTTAGAGATTGTACAGTTATAGCGTTTTAGAGCTGGGAGGGAGCAGTCTGAGATCTTCTGGTACAAACCTTTTATAAAGAGCAAGGCACGCAGAGGGGGAAAGTAACTCATGACTTCCCTGTAAAATGGGGATCAGCTTGTTCTGCCTACTTAAGAGGTGGTGGAGTCAAAGGCTTTTAAATTCTATAAAAATGAAAGCAGGCATTTTTAACAGTCCAAGCTCATTGAGTTTTTGTCTTTTGTATTCCATTGTTCATTATTTTACTATCAAATAATACAGTATTCTTTTACTTTCCAGTTTACTTAAATGTTTGCTTATGTATTCCCCATAGATTGCTATGGAGTTGTGTTTTGTGGCAAGTACCATAAGAAGAGGGAAATCCTCATACTTTCTCGGTGGACTAATTCACACCGTCTTCTACACTGTAGAGCCTCTTCTCATTTTTAGTCATGTTACAGAAACTCTTTTCTTGGGCTGCTCGTGCACTGTCTGGTGTTCATGGAACAGCAGGTACTTCCTTCCTTGTTAGTCTTTCTGTGGCTGCTATTTGCTGAAAATGCAAGGTGGGAATTGGTGTTATTAATTTCTAATTTCAGCCATTGTATTTCTATTGTATGAGTAACTAATGGCTTTTACCAAGGATTCTCCAAGACCACAACAGTATTAGCCAGCTGTGTTAGTAGAAGGGGAAACTGAGTGCAACCAGGTACTTAGACTCTTGGGGGAAGTTGGGTGAGTGAGGACCTGCTGCTTCCCCAGTGTTCTTCTAGACTTGAATCTAGAGTTCTTTTTCTACAGCAGGTTGGCTTTTATTGCAGTGGAGGCTAACCATACCCATCTCCAGTCTTGGTAAAATCTAAAAAGGTATCCCAAGTCTGAAGTTGTCACCATTTTTTTTCATTGTGCACTTTCTGGATCATCCCAGCTCCATAAGACACTTCATCTTTCTGAGCTTGTTTCCCCATTTGTAAAATGGGAAAAACATTTCTAGAACCTCCTCTCAGGGTCTTTGTAAGGGGAAGATGCTTTGTATAGTTGACAGAATCATAGGATTCAACCTACCCAGCCTCCTCATTTTAAAGATGAGGGAGAATACTGAGGATTTACGTGACTTGCCTAAGGTCAAACAGGGAGGGGTGGGGAATGGAACCTAAGCCTTCTCACTCTAAGTCCACCATTACTTCTGGTATGTCATACTGTCTTAACATTCTCTATAAATGTATGCCATTATGAAATCTTGACAGCTTTAAGAAATGGAGTATATTTGTGCTATGTGATGCTCTGTTTGTCCAGTCACCATTTTCTCCCTTTCCCTGAGCTGATGATGATATGGCTTGGGGACTCAGATTTGTTTCCTCTGGGTTACAGATTTTCATAGACATTTAATTTTTAGTTGAAAATAATTGGCAAAAACTGTAGTAGATTTTATATGTGATAATTGTGATTATTGTTATTAATAACATGACCTACTTCACAGTTTAAAGGAGACTCAATGAGGATAATTTTCCCTTTCTTTGACTTGGGTATTCTGTTTCCACAGGTGAAAAGGAGTTTAAACTCTTTCTTACTCAAATTGTTTAAATTCCCTGGTCATTTTCTGAAATGTAAATTAATTTTCAGAAAAAATTTGGAGGCAGCTACCACATAACTCTGATACATTTCACTTGTGGTTTGGGACATAAAGAAGTGAATTATGATACCTGAAACTGTTGTCCCCCAAAACCCTAACGTTGATCTTTGATATCTATTTGGTTTTAGAGGGCCGACCACCACGTGGCCACACTTGTTGGCCCTAGGAACTCATGAAGAAAACCTACTAAACATGGAGGGAGGGCTGGTGAGCTTCTTCTCGGTACCCCGTGATGAAGTCACAGGTCTTTTGAAATAGTTACCTCTTCATGTTTAAAAAAGCTCCACACTCTTCAGAACTTGGTTCTCAATGGCAAACATGTTCATTCTGTTCCTTGAGCCTGTTTCCTTTGTTTCTCCCAAGATATTTTGGGATATTCTCTTGCCTCTCAATTTTTAGAGTTAAAAAAAAAAGAGAGGTGGTGGGGATAGGGAGGAGGGCTTGGTTTGAGAGGTTGGTGAAGTTGTTGAGTTGATAGAGAAAGGTACTTGAGCTGTATTGTGATGGGCATGTAGCTGAAGTTCTGTTTCCATCCTCTCCCAGCAGTGATTCCAGCAGTAGTTCAAGTGATGAGTCTCCTGCTCGATCAGTTCAGTCCACAGCGGTGCCAGCACCCACTTCTCAGCTGCCTCCATCTCTGGAGAAGGACGAGCCCCGAAAAAGTTTTGGGATCAAGGTTCAGAATCTCCCTGTGCGCTCAACAGGTAACTCTCACATACCCTCCTACCTGGGGGGAGCGGGAGAAAATGAACATCATTTTTATTTGATACTTTGCAGTGAAGGCAACATTTAACTTGTCGAGGAAAATGCAAATTCATCTTACCTGGCACTGCTTCAAACCTCTTGGTTTCTAAGTTGCTGCAATTAAAATTGTATAATGTTCCACCTAGAAATGAAGCTATCTGAAGCAGTTCCCCCTACCCATAATATTTTGAGTTGCTGTCAGAAGTGTACCTTGGTTTGCATCCCAGCTCAGATGCTTAGTTACTATAAGTAAGCAACCCCGAGCTCGCCGTTTTTTTAGCCTCAGCTTTCTCATCTAAAAAATGGGGAGAGTATGTGTATTACCTACTTTTCAGTTTTGTTGTGAGGAAAATGCTTTGCAAACTTTAAATCGCCACAGAAATGGGAACCGTTCTATTTCACCTACTAAGAAACTGAGACTCATTCTAGGGCACTTGGTACATTACAGTGGGAACTGTGGTAAGGTGTGGCTTTAGGAAAACTCTAGCCCCCTCACCGTCCGTGAATCCTACAGGCTTAGGACTGAGAAGCGAGTGAGGGCACGCTAGCTCGGAGGAGCCAACAGAGCCAGCCCAGCGCACGCCATCTCTAACGTGAATCCCGCACTCATACAGAGAGAGAGGGAGAGAGGGGAGGCCCGCGCTGACTCCTTGCTTTTTGAGTTACTCAGTTACAATAGAAAGAGAAATGACTCTGGTTTCTGTTGGGGCGGGGATTTAGACACAAGCCTTAAAGATGGCCTTTTCCATGAGTTTAAGAAGTATGGGAAAGTGACTTCGGTGCAGATCCATGGGGCCTCGGAAGAACGGTATGGCCTGGTATTCTTTCGCCAGCAAGAGGACCAGGAAAAAGCACAGAATGCGTCAAAAGGAAAACTCTTCTTTGGCGTGCAGATTGAAGTGACAGCGTGGGTAGGGCCAGGTAAGAAAAGTAGACACTATTGACCTCAGTGTGAATGACGTGCAAGCTTACGCAGGGAAGGGGTGTTACTCCTAACCGTGCACAGCGTTCCCCTTTCCTTACCGACATGATCCGAGGGTGTTGTGCAAGAGCTGGCGGTGGTGGACGCACTTGTGTTCAGTTAGGAGCTTTTTGTGGGGAAAAGCCTCTGGATTCTGCCTCTGGAACCCAGGGAAGAAGGCTGTGATGGTTAGAGGATCCAAAGTCCCAGGCTAGTGGCTTGCTAAGAGAAGAAAGCCATTTATTCAGAGTTCTAGAGTTGATCGAGACGGTCAAGGTGTGATGATCTCCTGGGAGCAGGCAGCATGCAAAAAAGATCATCGACCTGAAGGGAGAGTGTGGTTGGACAGGTTCTTTCCATTATGCAAAAATCTAGCAGCAGTTAGATTACCTTTCATGATCCGGATGAACTCGCAATGAGAGAAAAATATTTTGGGTGGAAACTCTTTTGATTTTGAGGGATTCAGTGGCTGTAACCCATGAAGCATTTGACTTGTGAAGACAGGAAGAGGTCTTAGGGCATCACTTGAGTTTAGTTCTTTCAGTATAAATCTCAGTATGATGAAGCAGGCATCTAGGAACTGGTGCCCCTTCAGACCGAGACTCTGTTAATAGTGGTACCTCCTCAAGTCTGCTCTTCAATGTTGTATACACAGTATAGCATTATGCAAATAATCTGATTTTTCTTTTTCCTTGCAGTTTGCAGGACTCTCCATTTGAGCCTTAGATGACTATAGCCTTTCTATTTCCTGGGATCTTTCTGGTTCAGAGGCTTGGGTATTCCTCCTCCTCCCTTTCCCAGGGCTTTCTTCTTCAGCTCCTGGCTTTAGGCATAACTTCTCTCCCAGAGGATCTCAGAATATTTCCATCTTTCTGGAGGAAAATATTTTTTCTCTGCTCTGAGAGGATTTCTTAGATTAAAAAAAATGGATTTGACAACTCAAAGCAACATAACACATTTAAGAACCATTGCATGGTGCTACTTATCATTTATGGTTCATTAAATATTGAGCTTGTTTTTTTTCTGTTAAGAGGACAGTGCAGCCCTCTTAATATTTTTCTTTGTGAAAGTCATGTTTGATTGTGATCATTTTAATTTGGAGGTACTTTGCCAGGACAAAGCTCACCTTAATTTTGAGAGTTATATCTGGGTAGGATGCTGTGACTTGGGAGTAGCTGTTGCAGTGGACTAGATATTTGATTTTCTTCTTTGTTGCCAAATGATAAGATTAATTTTTGCGTCATTTGAAGATGCTTCCAGGGCTTTGGAATAAGGATGTCTATGTTATTTATTCAAGTTACTCTCAGAGAGGCTTTGTTGTTCACTCAGCATTATACTATAGCAGTCTTTCCTTTGCAGCATAGTTGGACAGTCATAGTGGTTTGAGAAGCTGTGGTCATAAATCTTGGTCTGTCCAGTGTGTGGCCTGTTAGGTTCTCCTGATTCTTCAGTGGGCAGGGTTTGCTAGCCGGTTGAGTTATGAAGAAGGAAAAAGGGGATATTCTTAATCTGTGAACTAGCTTTCTGTCTCTCTAGTGGAAGACTCTATGTTCCTTTGGCCTCACAATACAAGCCCAAGGCTATGAAGTGGCTAAGTTCACTTAGAGTACAGTTTCTGAGTATTTCCATGTTATTTTTTTCCTTTGAAAATTGCTGAGTACCACCAAGTGGGAATTTTTATTTTTATGCTTAATACCAGTTTTTAGAATGTAAGAAAGAGAATCTGGTAGGCTCAAGGCAATGTGTTTATCTTGGACTTTGAGAACCATAACCCTGGAATCCATCGAAAGTCAGACTATACCAGGGTTTTCCTTTAAAACCAGTTAATATGAATTGAATTGAAGAATGATGCTAACAATTGTTAATGCTGTTTCTTTCTATGAATAGCCAAAGGTTAGATATAAAAGTAATGCAGCTGTGGAGTCACCATTGTGTTGTACATAAGAAGTGTTTCCTATTTATAGCTAGATAGAAGAAGATCCCTTTCCTGAGCCAGGCTGTTAGTCGCTGAATTGGAAATTGAACCAGGGAGACTGTCTATGACCTCTCTTCCCCATCACATTGCACTTAACAAAGACCTCTGTAAAACATCAGTGTCCTCAAGCAAAGATTTTTCAACCATGTGATATCAAAGGATGATTTCCATATTTGACAAATTTCTGCATTCATGGTATTAGATCATTAGGTTAATTGGTATGGCAGCAAACATCAGTGGTGTTAGTTAAGAAGATCTTTTGTTGAATTAAGAATTGAAGCTAAATCAGTTTTTAGCTGATTTCAGTTCTGGGTGGTTTTTAAGGTGTTGGTGTGGTTTATTTTTGGGTTTTTTTTGGGGGGGGGTTTGTTTTGTTTTGTTTTGTTTTGTTTTGCTTTGCATCCTGAACCCTTTGCTAAAGGGTCTGCACAATAGCTGGGAGCCTAAGATTGAAAGAAAATGATCATTATTTGGGGTTTAAAAGTGACCAGGGTGTTGATTGATTTGTCATTTAACTGAGATCAATAAGGAGATTCATTTCTGTTTTGGAAGGTTAGAAATTCAGCAGGTGCCTTTAAATAAGGCTTCACCCATAGTTATCTGTTGACAGTGATTACCCTGTGAGTTACAGAAGAGGTAAGGGGAAGGCAGGACTGTGTACATGAACTTGGATGTGTGTATACATATACATACATAACATATAAACATATGCAGCTCAGTTCATATGCTGCATATCTGTATATGTGTATATACCCTATTTGCCTGCTAGATAAGCCTGTCATGTATTATATTACTAGTTTCCTAGGTATAGATTCATCCTAGAAATTGTATGTACTACATACAATTGTTGCACTTTTTATTTAAAAAAAAAAAAAACAAAAACCTTTTTCCTCCTTTTCCCCTCTCCCCGTGTCACCCTTCTAGAAACAGAAAGTGAGAATGAATTTCGTCCCCTGGATGAAAGAATAGATGAATTCCACCCCAAAGCAACAAGGACTCTCTTCATTGGCAACCTAGAAAAGACCACCACCTACCATGACCTTCGCAATATCTTCCAGCGCTTTGGAGAAATTGTGGTATGTTACTTCCTAGAATACATAATGTTTTTGACTTCTGTCAAATCACATGCACAGTATAACTTTTTGAGGGATCCAATTAATTTGGTTTAATTAACATCTCACTTTTTTACATGGATCTTAATGCTTAATTCAGCTGAGTGGTTCTTTCCAAAAGTTACTCTCAAGACACACATTAGATAATGTTTTCAGTGTGGTTTTTGTGCTTTGGGGTTGAAGGTCAACAAGATCTGGAGGACAGTCCTGACTTCTGTTATTTCAGGAAAAGGTTTGACCTGTGAGATGATTTGGATGTGAATAATCAATGCTGGAAATTCAAATTCCATGTTAATATTTGTCATGATGATGGCTTTTTCTAGCCTGGGAAGCTGCTCATTGACTTAAGTATCAAAGGCTTTGCAGTTCCCTCTATAAAACTGCCATCAGTTAAATCATTGGATTGGTTGTAGTTGTGCTGAGTGTTGAGAGTGCAGCATCTCAGCACCTTTGAGCTCCTTGAAACGTCTTCTCTCTGTAAAGAAAAATAAAACAAAGAAAAAAAACCCAGGAGAAGGACTAATGCAGTTTTTGTCTAGTCTTGTTTAGAGTTGTGGCTGCAGAGGAATGTGTCCTAGGTGTCCTAGTGTGCTTAGACTATTTTCTGGGTTAATGCTCTTATTTATGCTTTGGAGAATAGTCGCCCAAAGATACCTTATTTTAAGCAAAGGACTCTATTCTGTTTGTGTATGTTTTATATGGAATATTATTTAGAACTAAAAATTTTTTTTTTTTGGTGAGGCAATTGGGGTTAAGTGACTTGCCCAGGGTCACACGACTAGTGTCAAATGTCTGAGGCCAGATTTGAACTCAGGTTCTCCTGACTCCAATGCCGAGCTCTATCCATTGTGCCACCTAGCTGCCCCTGGAAGTAAATCTTTTCCCGGTGAATGAATACCTGACATAGCATCTCGTGGGGGCGGTCGTATGTGTTCAGTAAACAAGATCATGTTCACTGCATATGACTAGAATGTTGCTGCTCCTTACCTTGTTTTATAGGGATCGGGTGTAAGAAAGGGAATGGAAGAAGAGATAAAGGAAAGGGGAGAGAGGTGTTGGTACTTGGGGAGATGGACCAGTACAATAGCTGCCTTCTTCCTCTGTTTAAAAGGTCACATTTTTTTTCTGTATATTAACATTTTTACATAAGTGGAATATGCTTGTGTCTCAAAATGCTGTTAATTCACTTCTACTTGATGAATGTAGCTATCATTTCACAGCCCAGAAGATTCAAGAGTTTGAAAGAAGGAATCCTAGACTCTGGCATAGGTGTGGCTATCTTATGGGATTATTCGAAAGTACAGGATGCATTCCTATTCTGGAAATGGAATTATTATTATTATTATTGTTATTATTGTTATTATTATGCCATTTAAAAAAATTATTAATTCTTAGCAGGATGGGCACACCTGAGTACATTGATTCAGAGTTGTACTAAGTTTTACCATAGTATTAGCTGATAAAATTAGACCTAAGAAAACCTGCTATTTTGATTGTCATCCTGCCTTGGGCAAAAAGGCCAGCTTATCAGTAACTATGCAGCATCCATTTATATAGCAGGCCTGCACAACCTGCAGCTGCGGGCACACCAGAGGATTTCAGGTGGCCTTTGAAAAAGCTGCCTGGAGTCCTTTGGCATGCCTCAAGTGGCCCATGGGCCACAGATTGTGCAGGCCTGGTTTATAGGCAAGTTGAACTTGATTGCAAAGTTCTTCCCAACCAATCTTTAGTTTTTAGAATATATTAATCATTGTTTTCTATTTAATTCATTATTCTGTGGTCTTATATTCCACATAATGGTGAACATTGGTTTTCGTTTACAATTGTTTTTATCCATGAGTTGCCTTGCCTTAGAAGAGCTCTACCTTGTATGTTTTTTCCCCAGTATTGGCATATAACTTACTGCACTCAAATGATAGTTGTCTGTCTTCAACTTGGAGTGAGTTGTTGTCATTGAATTCAGTGTAACTTCATTTATCTGGTCCTGTCTCTCCCCCTTCCCGTGTCTCCTCTCCCCCGCCCCATATCTCTGGGGTGCCTGGTCCACTGGTTAGAATACGGCATCTTTTCTGTTCCTTTGATAAGGCAAATTACTGATTCTAACCAGTTGTAGGCACTCTGAAAGGGTGTGTATCATTGTACAGAGTAGCTATGTCCCCACCTTGTTGGCCCTTTTTGGACTCATTTCAAGGAAAGACTCTGGAGATAGCTATGAATAATTCATATTTTTATAAATCTCAATTGTTCTGGCCACAAGTCTGCATGGATGTAAAGTTTTACGTACTATATTTACCAAGCAAAATAGTATGCTAGGCACATTTATGATAGGATACAATTCTTCCATGAATAGAACAAACTTACTTAAGTTTCAATAAAGTAATTTTTGATTGGGCATTTTAGAAGTGCTTTGAAAGTGACTTCTTTGTAATTTTTAGTCTGACTACTATGTTTTGAAAATGCCTAATACTTAACAAAAATTTTCATATTCAGAAGGGGAAATTTAACTTTTTTTTTTCCAGTTGATTTGACATGGAAAATGAGACTGAATTATAAACAGATTCAAGGATACTCTGGTGTGATTGTTATACCTCTTGACCCATTGCCACAAATCTGTATCAACTTGTGCTATCTTAGGAAAGTGATTTTCACTGTGGGCTAGGGTTCTGTTCTGCTTCTGATGAAGGTGATTTTCTTGGACAGCTGACTCTTGATAGTTGTTGCAAATGACCCCTGCTTTCCTGGTTATTAGTCAACCCGAGCCTTTCTTAGGCTGGCAGCATTCACTTGGAGTCATTGAGTAGTCATGAGTGCTTCTATTTTTGGGGGTGGGGGGAAGAGAAGAGGGTTGGGGGTAAATCTTGACTTTTTAAAATAGATCATTGTGGTTTGAGTGTCTAGTCCATTAATTTAAAGTTGCATGGAGATAAACATTTTAATTAAGAAATGCTTGCCTAGCGTACATTGAGCCAAATGTTGGGAAGAAACTCCATGCAGGTCTAGTTTACACTGACCTTGACCTTTGTATGTCCTTGCTGGACATTGAGTATTATTGATTGGCTTTTTTCAGGATATTGACATTAAGAAAGTGAATGGAGTTCCCCAATATGCATTCCTTCAGTATTGTGACATTACAAGTGTCTGTAAAGCTATTAAGAAGATGGATGGGGAATACCTTGGAAATAATCGACTCAAGGTAAAGAAATCTGTATCTGTTCTTACTGTGCTGTGACTTTGTGAAATTGAAGCAATGTAGTTTGATTGTACATCATCTTTGTATTCTCAGTACGTTATAAGGTTTTGAGCAGGTTGGATTTCAGTATTTTAACTTGTTCGTTTTTGTTTTGACTTGATTTGCTCTCATTTGAGGAGCTAATTGGTGTGCCCAGATCCCTATAGAATAATAGTTTTTTTCTCAGAATTCTGTGGCTATGAAAGATTGTGAATTTTACTGATGGAAATTTCACCTTTTATGTTTAGCTGGGTTTTGGAAAGAGCATGCCTACAAACTGCGTGTGGTTAGATGGGCTTTCTACAAACATAACGGATCAGTATTTAACACGACATTTCTGCCGATACGGGCCTGTAGTAAAGGTAGGTGGGAGGCTTTTGTGTGTGGTTTGAAATTTTTACTGTTTTCCTTTCTTTATCCTGTCCTTTCAACCCCTGTTTCTAGTGTGTTTTTGTATAGCTTATGCATAGAAATTCTCTCTGGGCTGTAGGCGCTAGTATTTTTAATCTCTTAGTTTACAGTGTAGACTAGTGTTTTGAAAAACAAATATTTTGAACCAGCCGAGATAATTTTTTTTAACTGATTTGTACTTAACAGAGCAGTATAGGTATATAGAAAGTTTCTTAGGGCTGTTTAGAATTTCATTTTTGCCTTAAAATTAGTATAATTATGTGATTTTATGTATGTGTATATATATATATATATATATTATATATATATATTTGCATTAATTGTGTAATTAGACTTAATTACATTTTTGGAAATAAACTATGGCTTTAAAAAGAGAAATTCATACAACAAAAGGTTCATCTAGAGTATTACAGTTGTGTAACACACTTGCAAATACAATTGGAAACCGTAACTGTGTATTCTAGTATGTAAAGGTTTGATCCTTTCTAAAAGTAAATTTCTCATATTGTGTGGGTGTGTGACATAGAATTTTAACATTGCTTTAATGTAGCTTTTGTTGTCTGAACAACATCTCATCACAGCCACAGTGTGAATGGCAACTTAAACTGCTCTGAGATACCAGTCGCCTTTGCCTGCAAACAGAAATGACTGGAATTTTGTTCTTTGACTCAGTATTCCTGTTACCTTTTTTCTCCCCTTTAGGAGGTTTGATTTTTTTTTTTAAACCAGAAAGCCTGAACAAAGCATTTAAGTAATAAACTCAGTCTCCAAGGAAAATAAAGTAAAATACAGAAAAACAAAATAAAGGCATAATATACCTCAAGCCACGAAATCCACATTAAAACCAGTCCCTGCTCCTGTGATTGTCTTCACTTCATTGTGCATCATCAGAAAAGCTTGACAATTTTCTGGAGTTAAAAAGAACTATTTTCTCCAGGGTATCCTCATGACTTAGGATTTTGTTGGGACTGACCTTAAGTCCAGTGGATGAGGCGCTTATTTGGTTTTTGTTTTGTTTTTTTGTTTTTTACAGGTGGTGTATGACCGCTTAAAAGGCATGGCCCTGGTTCTCTACAATGAAATTGAATATGCACAAGCAGCTGTAAAAGAGACCAAGGGGAGGAAAATCGGTGGGAATAAAATTAAGGTGTGCAGAATGACCTTTCAAAAGAAAGGAGCAAAATTGTATTGAGATCCTGCCCTCCGGCCTCCCTCCTTAGATACCTGGCATTTTTTTTGCCAACTGCCAGTTAGGGGACTGCTTAATTAAGGACCTAGAGCACAGGTCCAGAGTTTTCCATAGGTTTCTCAGATTTTTTTTTTTAATTACTCGGCTTATTGAGGATTTTAGGGTATTAGCCAGGAAGCCTTATCTGGGATCTTCTCATTTGTCTGATCCAAGGTCTTGGATGCTTGGTAGTGATGGGTTTTAGTACCCGTTGTTAGCTGATGAGCAGGCATGTAGGGACTATAGAAATCCAGGAACATGGAATGTCAGTCCAGCCTTCTGAATGATCCTCTTTTCTTCTTTTTTTTTCCTTCTGTTCTAAAGAATGGGTAACCCCTTTGGGTATGATTCTTTTATTTGGTGTATTTGTCTAAAACCTTGGTGTTTATGGTGGTTTCGAAGTAGTTGGTGTATTTTCATAACTGGTCATTTAATTTAAGTAAAAGCGTCTTTCTGTGTAATGCCTGGGACGTTCATTGATGGATACTCCCTGGTAACATGAAGGCACAGTGGTGAGGAATTTTATATAGACTCTAGCAAACATTTATACAACTGGAATTAGTGGATTTAGTTGGAATTTTTCACCAAAGGGGACAGGCTGGAGTCTTGGTAGAAAGTCCTATGCTATGATGATGGCTTGATCTTCCAGAGGTGGGTGATTTGCATTTTGGATGGGGATGCCTTTTAAGTATTTGCACTGAGGGCAGGACTTTGTTTTGAGGGAGAGATTTCAGTTCAGCCAAATTTCCTTTTCCCTTCATCTTTGCTCATTTTTCAGGGTTTAATGTTATGTCTATAATACGGGATTAAAATTTATGGATTTAATAATGTTTTTACATAACTAGAAATCTGATACTTTCACAATATCTGATTTTATTTTTCTTTGTATTTTAGGTGGACTTTGCGAACCGTGAAAGTCAATTGGCATTTTATCATTCCATGGAGAAATCGGGTCAAGATATCAGAGATTTTTATGAAATGTTATCAGAAAGAAGGCATGTATCAAATATAAGATGCTTTACAGATTTCATGAAAACCTAATCATAACTTGAATTTGGTGGTATTTCATTTTAGTATCTGAAATTGTAGAGAAGGTTGTCTTTCTTTTTTTTTTTTTAAACACTTCAGGCTTCCCCTCTACCCCAAACTCACAGGTAGCCTGACATATTCAGATTTAAAGGCTAAGAAGTGGACCTGAACATTGATAGTTCTCAAGTCTGAAACCCACACTTGATGGTATAATGGGAAAGTAGTTCAAACATCTCATTTTAGGTGCCTTCAAAACCACTCCAGGATGGTCCAGAATCTTATGGATCTAATGCAATCCCCTAGAGAAGGTCTTCTCAAAGAATGTGTGAATTTATATCTTAAAACATAGTTTAGGTTGGTAGCATATTAAAAATTGATGAAGTGATGAACACTATCAGTAGTGTTCATATCCCTTCTTTCTAGGGATGGTGCTTGTGCCTGGTTAAAGGTTTTGAAAGTTTATTAAGGGTCTTTTGTCTTCTTGCTGTTCTGAATCATTTCACAGGCATTCCTATCGATGCTTGGGTTGTCGTTATGAACTTAGCACTCTGCCCCAATTACTTAGTGTTTATCAGACCCAAATGAGGACATTCTATTATGGTATTGTCAGGTTCTCTAAGAGCCAATTGGATTTGAAAGTGGCTGTTGTGTAATAAAGCACTTTGCTTCTTCAGGCATTGCCAAAAGGATTTTTATTGCAATTCGTTAGATTTCAAAACATGCCTGTACTTAGGTCCCGTAGAGATAATCTTGGACTTCTTGGAGGAGGTATATCTGTCCTGTGTTTCTTCAGATAAAATGGATGTTGTGAGAAATGTCTTTTCACACTTGGGTTCACTCTTGCTTTTGGGCACTTTTAAGTCCATTTTTGCTTTTGTTCACATTGGCCTTCAAACATGATGATGGCATTCTACTTAATATAATTTAAAATGCAGTGTCTCTTGTCATTAAGATATTTAAGCTATGAGAATAGGCTAATGTTCATTTCAGAATCTTTTTTTATATGAGAAGTGTCCCTCATTGCCAACTGCAAAGACCCTTCTAGCGTGTTAGAAGCACCGGCTGCAGCCCATAATCATGATTCCACAGTCTGAAGAGACTGAGGTTTGAATCCCAGTTTTGTTGCTTGTGACTTTAGGCAGGCCACTTACTAAGAGGTGCTCCTCAGAGGCCTTTCTATCCCCGAATCCTCTGATGACGTACACTGTTGGTCTAAAATCACGTCTGGACTTTTGGTGCTCCACCTTAGCTCATTTGTATGGAAGTGGTTAAAGCACTGCCTGCTGTAGTAGTTCTGTGAAGTTTTGGAATTCAGAGTTTTCATTGATAAAATGTAACTCAGATGCCATTTCTTCCACCAAGCTGTTCGTGATAACTTTCCTCCATAAACTTCACATACCACTTAATTTCACAACTCTGTAATGCCCTTACTATGTAACAGTTTATATCACAGCAGCTTGTGTTTCTGTGAGTCACAGAGTACAATATAGTCTTCTTGAAGAATTAAAAATGTGCCTCACTCAGGAGAGTGGGGAGATGTATATTAATTTTGAACTGGATACAACATGTAAAATGTAGGAAGCTTGAGAAATCAAGATAATGGGTGCTGTCTAATCAGCAAACAGTTATTGAATGCCTGCTATGTGCCTGGCACTGGGGGCACATAAATGGGCAAAAGCACAGTCCCTGCCCTCAAGGAACTTAACAATCAAATGAGGGAGATAGCTTGCAAATATCTATGTACAAACAATATATATACAGGATGAAGTGGAGATAATCTCAAAGGGAAGACCCTAAGATTGAGGAGAACCAGGAAAAGCTTGCTTGACTATATCCAAGAAAGCCAGGAGGCACACGTGAGAAGGGAGGGAGTTTGAGGCATGGACCACAGCAGTGTGAAGGCAAGGAGTGTGGGGAGATGGAGGCTGGATCACCCAGAGTATGTGGAGGAGGGTGGAGAGGAAAGGGGAAGAAGACTGGAAAGGTAGCAGGGAGTCTGAAAAGCCAAACACGCTTTTATATTTGATCCTGGAGGAAATAAAAAGCTACTGGAGTTTATTGAGAGTGAGACAGAAACATGGTTGGATGTGCACTTGAAGAAGATCCCTTGTTAGCGAGTGTAGGACAGACTAGAATGGAGGGAGACTGGAGGCAGGGAGGTCGAGCAGCAAAAGGCTGCTGTGACAGTCCAGGTGTGAGGTGATGAGGGTCTGCACCAGGGTGGTGGCAGCGTCAGAGGAGAGAGGGGGGCGTCTAGCACATGGCATAATGGTAGAAAGGACAAGATGTGTCCCCTGTTGAGGATGATACTTTGGTTGTGACTTGTAGTATGGTGGAGCTCTGGACAGCAGTTGCCTAGGAAGGAAGGGGAGCAAGATAGTGAGCTCAGCTTTGAAGATGTGGAATTTAAGATGACTAGTGGACTTCCGGTTAGGAATGTTCCACAGGACATCTTCAGTAGTTGGAGATTTGAGACTCTGGAGGTCACTAGGAACATAGATAATCACGAGAGGTGATGAGAATAGGGAATCGTCAGCAAGCAGTGCTCATGTGGTCCCTCAGCATCCTTGCCATATCAGGAGAATTTGGGGAAGACTGTTTCCTTATCTCCTGGCAGATTAGTTTGAACTTGCAGGATGGGCAGGTATGTATTGGTTGTGAGCTGTGTCACTACTGGGCACGCATACCTTCATGATATCAAAGCTCCATTTGACTATGGGAATCTATGTCAAAAAAGATGATCACCAGGATAACCAGTGAAAAGCGTGTTGTCACTACTATCTGAGCATCCGAAGAAGATGCTCAGCATTTATGATGTGTATTACTCTGCTCAGGGGAGGGGGAAAGAAAGTGGTTTAGATACACAGCCCTTGCTTTCATGAAACTGACAATTAAGAGGAATGAGACGGCAATGTAGCTATAATATTCAGCTTGGAGATTTATGAAACTTTGTGTGGAGACTCATAACAAAGGCTGTTATCATTTGGATTACAGTATGTCTTGAGTTTCAGTTAAAGAAGTTTGGACTTTCATCACTGGATAACAGATAACCTCTGAATATTTTTTAACAGAGGAGGCATGAAATGGAAAAAAAAAACACTAACTGTAGAAAAAGTTGAATTGTATTCTATGTGCAGAGAAACAGCAGCACGTTTTAAAGATGTAACTTTGTAATTTAAAGTTCCACTAATGAGGGAAAGAACTAATGTACTTTCTTCCCCCCCTCCTTTTTTTTTTTTTTTTTTTGACAGAGATGAAAGAAGAGGGTCCTACGAGTATACCACTGATCGTACATATTATGAGTCTGTTCGAACTCCAGGGTCATATTCTGAAGATCCTCGGAGGGAATATCCAGCCCGAGGGAGAGAATTTTATCCTGATTGGGATCCCTATCAAGGAGACTATTATGAACCACGATATTATGATGACCCCCGGGAGTACAGGGATTACCGAAATGATCCTTACGAGCAAGATATAAGGGAATACAGTTACCGGCAGAGGGAGCGGGAAAGAGAACGAGAACGATTTGAATCTGACCGAGACAGAGACCATGAGAGGAGGCCGATGGAGCGGAGTCAGAGTCCGGCCCATTCTCGGCGGGCCCCAAGCCCTGTAGTTCCGTCTCCTCAGTCAGAGAGACACCAGAGTGACTCTGAGCGGAGGGTTTACAGCAGGTCTTCAGATCGGAGTGGGAGCTGCAGCTCAGTTTCTCCTCCGAGGTATGATAAGTTTGAAAAAACTCGCATAGACCGTTACACAAAGATTGAAAAGCCTGACAAAGAACGAACTTTTGATCCAGAGAGAGTCGAGAAAGAGAAACGCCCAGCGAGGAAGGAAAAACCTGAAAGAGCAGAAAAAGACAAGCCTACTTTTCAGCAGAGACGAAAAGCCAAAATTCACTCCCCTGGTTCTCAGTCTTCCGAAACAGATCAAGAGAATGAGAGGGACCCCAGCCCTGAAAAATTGAAGAGTAATAACAAACAAAGCAAAGAGAAAGCTGACAAAGAAGGGACAGCCAAAAGCCGGCTAGACCTGATGCCCTGTGTGGTCTTGACTCGAGTGAAAGAAAAGGAAGGGAAGGTTATTGAACAGCCTTTTTTAGAGAAGTTGAGAACTAAGCTTGATAATGACTCTGTGAAATCTCCCTTTGTGGATCAGAGATTCCATCTCTTTCAAGCTGATGCAGCAAAATCTGGTGATCAGACTAAAGTTGACATTATCAGATCCAAAGTGCCCAAAGAAAAGGTCCAGGTGAGCCACCCAGAAGTGACTGATAAGGAGGGAAAGCTGAAACCCAAGAAGCACATAAAGGACTCAGCAACCGAAGGCGTGAGTGCTGTGGATCAGGACAAGTTGGAGGCTCGAAAAAGGCGTTTTGCTGAGGTGAATTTGAAACCAGATAGGCAAAAACTGGAAGTCAAAAAAAGTAGCCTGGATGAAGATGATGCCAAAGCAGTATTTAAACGGCAGCCTGAGACATCTGCTAGAGAAGTGACAGTTTTAAAGGATGCTGAGCCTGAAAAAAAGCCCGCAAGGAAAGATATTTTTAGAAGAGAACCTAAAAAACTGGAGAGAATCAAACTGGAAAAACTTATTTCTGCTCCCAGCCCCAAAGAGTGTCAAGAGCTTGCAAGTATTTCTGTGGGGATTATGTCAAAGCCTACCCTAGATCTGCACACTAGGGTAGGAGATACAGTTGAAGAACCAGTGGAAAGTCAAGAAATTTTATCCAAAAAATTTAACCTTATAAAGCCACAGCACAAACAGCCTCAACCACTAGATGATCAAGGAACAGAAAAAGAAGAAATTAAGAAAAACTTGAGTGGCATTCCTGAAGAAATGGCAGAACACAAACCTGGCCAAGAGAAACCACAGTTAGCAGATAATGAAGAAAAAATTGGCATTGATATCGATCACACACAAAGTTACCGAAAACAAATGGAGCAGAGTCGCAGAAAACAGCAGATGGAGCTGGAAATAGCCAAGTCTGAGAAGTTTGGCAGTCCTAAGAAAGAGGTGGATGAATATGAAAGACGCAGCCTTGTTCACGAAGTGGGCAAACCCCCTCAAGATGTCACGGATGACTCTCCTCCAAGCAAAAAGAAAAAGGTAGATCATTTTGATTTTGAAATTGGCACTAAAAGAGAGAGAAATTACAGAAGTTCCCGCCAAATCAGTGAAGATGCAGAAAGGACTGCTTGTTCACCTAGTGTCCGTCATTTTCCTTTTCATGAGGAGGATGAGACTGTAGATTCCCCTAGGCTAATACCACTAAAGGAAACCAAAGAGTCTCCCAAAATAGATGAAAAGGGTGTGTCATATTCCACTATGACTGTCAGGGAGGAGGCCCTAAAGTTTAATCCTTATGACTCCAGCAAGAAGGAACAGATGGCAGACATGGCCAAAATAAAGCTGTCAGGCTTGAGTTCTGAAGATGAATCAAATCGGTGGGAATCTCAAATGAAAGCAGAGCCCAACAGAGTTGATGTTAGCTTCCCAAGTAGCATAATTAAGAGAGAGAGTCTTCGAAAACGGTCTATACATAGAGATTTGGAACCTGGAGAAGTCCCTTCTGATTCAGATGAAGATGGGGAACAGAAATCCCACTCTCCCAAAACTTCATCATTATTAGAGAACTCTAGGTTGTCTTTTTTATTGAGAGACAGAGAAGACAAAGTACGTGAGAGAGATGAAAGGTTGTCTGGTTCTTTAGAAAGGAACAAATTTTATTCTTTTGCACTGGACAAAACAATCACTCCAGACACTAAAGCTTTGCTTGAAAGAGCTAAATCTCTCTCTTCTTCTAGGGAAGAAAATTGGTCTTTTTTAGATTGGGACTCTAGATTTGCTAGTTTTCGAAACAACAAAGATAAGGAAAAGGTTGACTCTGCACCAAGACCTATCCCATCCTGGTACATGAAAAAGAAAAAAATTAGGACTGATTCAGAAGGGAAGATGGATGATAAAAAAGATGATCACAAAGAAGAAGAACAGGAAAGGCAAGAATTATTTGCTTCTCGATTTTTACATAGCTCCATCTTTGAGCAAGATTCTAAACGATTGCAGCATCTAGAAAGGAAGGAGGAAGAACTTGATCTCCTTTCCAGTAGGATGTATGGGAGGCAGACATCATCTGATGGGTCAAATAGTACATCTGATTTGACTCAAGAACCAGTAGTTTTGTTCCACAGCAGATTTATTGAACTCACGAGAATGCAACAGAAAGAAAAAGAAAAAGACCAAAAACCCAAAGAGGTTGAGAAACAAGAGGATAAAGAAAACCGACCTGAGACACTGGAATCTGTTCCTGAGCATAAAGAGCCAGAACTGAAATCACCCTCTGTGGTTGGGCCACCTCCGAGCTCCACTGTATCACAAGAATCAGGCTCTTTGTCATTGGAAAAGGAGAAGACTGTAGAGGTGCATTCAGGAAAAGAAGAAAAGACTGTAGAGGTGGTTTCTCTAACAGGAGAACCAAAATGTGTTCCTGAACATGCTACTGTCACTATGGAGCAGCCAGAAAAAATTGACTTGCCCTCAGGATCGGAGACCAACAAAGAAATTGTTCCCGTTCCTTTGGTTTCACAGGAAAACTTGTCAGCTGAGCATCCTTCTTATTTAGATACCAAGCCTCCAACTCCTGGAGCCTCATTTTCTTCTCAGGTAGATATTAGTATAGATCCAGAACCTGAAAGTACCCCACTAATCTCACCACTTTCCAAACCAGTTCAGAAGCCTGAGGAGCCTAGTGAAGTGAAAGAGGAAAAACCTGCCCCTGCTGCTAAGACTAATTGTGATACAAGTCAGAAAGTTGAGGTCGTTCCAGAGGTTCAGCCTCCAGGTTCTGATAATGACTTGGAAGTGGAACCGCCAGTTGTTGCAAAAGATAAAAAGTCCAACAAAAGCAAACGTTCTAAGACACCAGTACAGCCGACTGTAGTTAGTGTCCCAGAGAAGCCAGTCACAAGAAAGAGTGAGAGAATTGACCGGGAAAAACTCAAACGGTCTAGTTCCCCTCGTGGAGAAACACAGAAACTCACTGAGTTAAAGATGGAGGCAGAGAAGATTTCAAGAAATGCTGCTAAATCGCCCAGTTCTGCCGTAGAGACTGAAAATATTGAGCCAAGTCTGCCACTCGGTCGAACTCGGAGAAGAAACGTGAGGTCTGTTTACGCCCACCCAGGGGACAAGGAAGAACCGTCTCCTGTTAAAGACCCAGTAGAACAACCGAGGTCAACCAGAAAACGGGAGAGAGAAGCCCAGGAGATGGGATCACTTGCTGCTACTCCTAGGAGGGGGAGACCGCCTAAAACCCGCCGGAGGGCTGAGGAAGACGTATCACCTGTCAAAGCTGAACAGGATGCAGAGGAGGCAGAACCTAAAGACACAGTGGAGCCTCTCAAACTTGCTGAAGGCTGGCGATCACCTAGATCTCAGAAATCGGCGACTCCCACTGGACTGCAGGGGAAAAAAGGAAAAAGTGAGCAGAAAGTAGATGTTGCAGCTGACCCACCTGAAGAAGCTAATGAGATGGGTGACCAAGAGCTCAGTATTAATGATAGCAGTACAAAACCCAAGTCGGACAAAGAGGAGACAGAGACAGGAGGAAATGAGCAGAAACGGGACAAAAAAGAAGTAGATCTAGACAAGAATCTACCAGAAACTCCCTCAGTTGAGACGGTGGAGAAAAAACAAGTTCCAGAAAAAAGTTCCAAATATAAACGAGGAAGGTCTCGAAATACCAAGTCCTCGGTGGACAGAGCATCTGTATGCCTGAAGAATGTAGAAATTCGTCTCAATGTTGATGAAGTAAAAGGAGCTTTGCGACCCACTGAAGAGGAAGGGGAACCAGTGGCCGTCCAACCCTCAAAGATTAAAAATCCCCCAAAGGAAGACAATCTATTACCCCAATTTAAGAATGAGCCAGAAGATCTTGCTAACGAGTCAGAAAATGAAGTTGTATGTGAGCCCAAGCAGTCCCCAGAGGCAGCCCAGTTAGCCAAGCAGATCGAGCTGGAGCAGGCTGTCGAAAATATTGCCAAGTTGACAGAGACCTCCCTTGCTGCCTACAAAGAACCAGCGGCCGAGGTGACAGAAGTCCATCCTGAGGAGGAGGGAGACAAGCCTGCCCACCAGGCCAGTGAGACAGAACTTGCAGCAGCCATTGGGTCCATCATCAATGACATTTCTGGTGAGCCAGAAAGCTTCCCAGCTCCCCCGACATACTCTGCGGGATCTGAAGCTGAAATATCGACAGAGCCCCTCGTGCTGCCATCTCCTCAGGCAGAGATGGAGCCTGAAACTGATCAAGCTGTGTCCGGTATCTTGGAAACAGATGCTGTTGCAGAACCTCCAGTGCCACCTGCAAGCGACCCTGGCCCCTCAGCACTCCTGGCAGACCCCAAGGAGCCTGACGAGAACGTGAATGTATCTCCCAGCTCTACCCAAGAGCCAGAGGTGGCGTCACGGGACGCAGAGGTTTCCCGGAAGGACAGAGTGCGCCAAAAGGCCGCTCGGTCTCGCCGGAAGAGAAGTACCAGTAAGAAAGGGGATGCTGTGGAGGCGAATGCTCTTGAATCTGAGCACACCCCGAACAAGTGTCCTGTCACCAGTGAACTGAAGTCAAAGCCCCCAGACAAACCAAAAGAAGACAAGCAAAATGAAAATTCCCGTTCCATCTCTTCTGAGCCAAACCCCGCTGACTCAAGCAAGAATCCAGCCAGCGAGGTGATTTCCATCGAACTTGCGGCTGAAGAAGATGCGCCTGCTAATGCTCCAGCTCCACTGGACCTACCCCCCCAGGCAGTGCCAGTGGATGATGGGAGTCAAGCTAGTTTCAAGGTACGTTCAACTAGTGAGAATGCACCAATTACCCCACCCAGTGTTCCAAGCACACCCACTCCCACGATTCCTTCTGCAGCTTCAGCCAAGCTCCCCACCCCCATCCCATCTGGGATGGTCCCACATCATTCAAGCACCACTAAGGTGACAGACTGGATTACGAGGCATGAAGAGGCCCGGGCACGTGCCACCCCTCCTCCAGCCCTGCCCCCAGACACAAAGGCCTCTGATATTGATACCAACTCCAGCACTTTGAGAAAGATCCTCATGGAGCCCAAATATGTTTCAGCCACAAGTATCGCTTCCACTCATGTCACAGCAGCCATTGTTGAGCCTGTCAGTGCCCCTCGCCTAGAAGAGGGACCTCACCCCCCAGTAGAGTCCATAAAGCCGGTTTCAGAAGAGAAACCCGCTGTTCCAATCCCAAATACCTCTGATCCACCTGCAGCAGAGGCCCCAGTGTTTACTGAGAAAGAAAAGGTCACTACAGTCATCGCTCCCAAAGCCACGTCTGTCATCAGTCGGATGCCTACAAGTAACGATTCGGAAGAGTCTCCACGGGCAGTTGCCACGAAGCAAACTCAGTCAGTTCAGACGTGCCTTGGGAATGCGCTTTCCTCTAAATACAAGCCGTGGCCAAGCACTAATGAGAACAGTCGGTTCCACCCAGGATCCATGTCTGTGATTGAAGATCGGCCCGCGGAAACAGGCTCGAGTCCAGGACTTAGAGTGAATACATCAGAAGGTGTGGTGCTCCTGAGTTATTCTGGACAGAAGACTGAAGGTCCCCAGCGAATCAGCGCTAAGATTAGCCAGATTCCCCCAGCAAGTGCCATGGACATTGAGTTCCAGCAGTCAATGTCCAAGCCACAGGTCAAGCAAGAGTCCGTTATGTCATCCCAGCCAACTCCAAAATTGGGTTCTCAAACTCCCACAGGCTATGGGAGTGTCCCTACTCATTCTTCCCTGGTCCTAGGATCCCAACCATATTCCACATCTCCCGTGATAGCATCCATTAAGCAAGAGCGCCCATCCTTGGAGAAATTAGAGCCAAGTCATTTGTCTGTGTCCACACCTGTCAACCAGGCTGGCCCAGGGAAAGTCCTTTCACAGGCAGTAAACACTCCACCGGTGTTGGTTCACAGCCAGTTGGTACTCTCCCCAAGTGTAGCTTCCACCAACAAAAAGCCTCCTGACCCAGTCTCACTCAAAGTGGAGACCAAGGCCCTCCAGCCATCCAATCTGAGCCCTGGGCTCAGCCCACATCACCCACCTTCCCTCTCTGGCAAGTTGCATTCAGAAGCAAACCATGTTAGCTCTGGACCCAGTACCCCAACAGATCGAGCCATCTCTCATTTGGGAGTCTTAAAGCAAGAGCCACATTCTCCCCGTACAAGTGGGCATTCCCCATCTCCGTTCCCAAGGGCTTGTCATCCCAGCAGTACCTCTTCTCCAGTTTTATCCAATAATGCGTCAGTCATGTTGGCACCAGGAATTCCTGTGCCTCAGTACATATCTAGTATGCACCCAGAGCAGTCTGTCATCATGCCCCCTCATAGTATCACCCAAACTGTGTCCCTCAGCCATCTCTCCCAAGGTGAAGTGCGAATGAATACCCCCCCTCTGCCCAGCATCCCCTATGGCATCCGGCCTGAGGGACTGCACTCTCCGAGGGCCACGCTGCAGCCCCAAATAGAGATCCGACCTCAGCGATCTGGTACTCCCCAGCCAACCCCTCTTGTCCTGCCCCCACTGTCCTCTCAGCATCCTCCTGAAGATGAGATGCACTATCACCATCCTGTGTGCAGAGGGCCAGCTCCTGTGCAGCCTGAAGTGTTAGTCCTGCAGCCCGAATACCGGATGCACCCCTATAACGTGCCCCGGGAGGTGAGGCACATGAGGCATCTGCACGTGGCCACTGTCGGCGAACACCACCTAGACACAAGGCAATCCCGGACCCCAGAAGGGTCAGTGAAAACACCACCATCCAGCAAGACCCCTCAGCCAGGGAAGGAGACCCCAACCCCCAAAGTACCAGAGGTCACAGTGGCGTCCTCCCCCCACAGCGAGTCCCGTCTCCTTAGCGTTCCCCCCAGTGGTGGCCAGCTTCCAGGGCTCCCTCTGACCCCACCTGCGGGCGTGCCCCATGGTGTTCAGATTATTCGTCCCACTGGGGATGTGTACCATGAGTACAGATATGGTGATCTCCGGAGCTATCATACAGCGGCTCAGCTTGGGCACCCTCAGTTTCCTGGTGCTTCCCAGATTGGACTGCCTTCCCGGAGCATGACCCCATCTCAGGTGAGAAAGCAGTGCTCTTCTTTCTCCTTGGGGTGTTGGGTGCGCAAACAGCTGCTGGAGAGCGTGAAGGGCTTTCTCAATACCATGTTAGCAACCACATGGACTCAGGTGGGCCTGAAGAATGAAGCGTAAAAGTTGAGAAGTCTCAGCCCTGCCTGGCATAGGGGAGGATGGTGGCTGGGATGTAAGGGAAGTGGACAGCCTTTTCTCAGAAGCATTTGGAATTTGTGAAGGGTTTTGAGAGAGGGATTGACTCCTAAAGCCTTCCTCTGATGCCTCATTCTGGCTTGGAGTTGACCCTGGGCTCTCCAAAGGCTGTGCCAGTGGAATGCAAGCCCTGGGAAGTCCCACCACACAGGGAAGGCCTCAAGTCTGAGCCTGGCGATGGACTGTGTGCCTCTTGTCCAAGGAGCAGCCTAGTGCAGAGGCTCATCACCAGAAGGTTGATCACCAGGTGATCTTTTTTTTTTTTTTTTTAATGGCCGTAATAACTCACGAAGACCATCGGCTAAGGTGTGGAGGGGTCATGATCTGCATTGGTGGAGAGAGCGCGCCCACCGATGAAGTCACAGGTCTTTAGAGTATTGATGTGTCAGGGCTCTAAAGGTTCCCAGCTAGGCCATGAGACCTATTTGATGTCATTATCAAAGGCTTTTTAGAACAAAGATGGTTGTCTTGAGGATAGTTCCAGTACTCCTTCCTTGAGGCCAAGAGATGTACTTAGATTTTCTCTGGATCCCCTACAGCCTGACATCTCCAAAGAACATGGTTTAGGTCCCTCTTGAGTAGGTTGGAGCATAAAAAGAAGAAACCATCAGAGCTTATCTGGTCCTTCCTCCATTTCTCCATAGGATCGTTTGGGAAGTTGGTGGAGGGAAATTTTTGAGGGATGAAATGGATTCTGATGCTTGTTACCCTCTTCCCATCCCACTTTTTCATTCCTAGGTCCCAGCTGAAGGGGAACACACTCATCCTAGCCAGCCTGTGCGAAGCAAAACTCCTCAGGTGTCCCAGGACGTTAAGGCCACTCAGACGGGAGCCCCTGAGCAGACTCAGCACATGGCTGGAAGTAGACACTCAGGCCAGCTGGACTCCCATGTGCACATTCAGCGGGCGCAGGCAGAGGCCAGTCAGACCTCCTATCCATCCCCTGTGGCCATCTCCATCAAGACGGATCTGCCATCCCCTCACACCCCCCAGGCAGGCCCGAAGCAGCCCCTCTTGATTCCCACAACCTCTGGCCCTGGGGCTCCATCGGGATTGCCACGCTCCGGCTCTGAATCTCAGCCAGTTGTCAAGCAAGAGTTATCTCCTCAGCCTGTTTCCCAGAGACCTGTTGATATGGTCCAGCTTCTGAAGGTGAGGGTGGGGGGAGGAAGGAGACTGTCTGTTGGGGCCAGTTTCTCTTGGCTGTGCTGGGCCTGCCCTTGGTTCCCCTTCCCCTTTCCATAGTGCTAACTCCCCTTTCCTTCACCTCTGTAGAAGTACCCGATTGTGTGGCAGGGCCTCTTGGCTCTAAAGAATGACACTGCGGCCGTGCAGCTCCACTTTGTCTCTGGCAACAATGTCCTGGCCCATCGGTCTCTCCCCACTTCAGAGGTGGGCCCCCCGCTGAGGATCGCCCAGAGGATGCGCCTGGAGGCCACCCAGCTGGAAGGGGTTGCCAGGAGGATGACGGTAAGCACGGCTTTGCTCCCTGGAATGTTAAAGGGCCATGGGAATGGCTTGTGTTGCTGGCTTTGGTGCAGGAGGCACCAAGAATCCTCATTGGCTGGTCCTGCCTTTAGAGACGCTTGTAGTTTCTGTGAGGAGACAAGGCTGGGACATAGGACCTGGCCTGGGTGGGTACCTGAGGACTAGCTGACCACCACTTTGGGTTCATCGATGGGTCCTCCTTTTGGAGAGGAGCCTTGGCTGTGCGGTGCTGGTGGCTGACTAACTGACCAGAATCTCTTACCCCAGGTGGAGACAGATTATTGTCTGTTACTGGCCTTGCCCTGTGGCCGAGACCAGGAGGATGTTGTGAATCAGACTGAGTCCCTCAAGGCTGCATTCATTACCTACCTGCAGACCAAACAGGCTGCGGGCATCATCAACGTCGCCACCCTGGGCTCGAATCAGGTCAGTGCATCCTCCTTCCGGTAGCTTGAGCAGTTTAAAAACCTCCGTGGATCTTATGGTGGCAAGAATGAGAAAGTGTAGACATAGACTTTGGTCATTGGCACCTCAGCGTGAGGAAGCCCTGAGAGCTTTTTGGGAATGATTTCACACCCTAAGGTGTCTTCCTTCTCCTCTGGCTAAGTTTATCCTGGAATGGTCATTGGGAGGGGGTGGTGGGACAGGTGGACAAAACTCTTGCACCAGAGAACTTCGCAGTCAGTGAAGGGAAGTGGAGCTCAGATGATGAGGGCCATGGGAAGCTAGAGAAAGGACTGAAGGAACATGGTCCTTGAGGGACCTGGGGCTTATGGGTCGGAATGCAGAGTGAGGGGTCCTTGCCCAGCTCTTTGTGTTGGGGGACCTGGTTGAATCTCACTGGGGGCAGTAGCCTTGAATGCAGTGGTAGGCATCCTCAGTGCTTGCAGAGAGAGGATCCCTGCCCAGAAGTGCTTCTTGGGTCAGCAGCAGCATCATGGCTGCTCAGGTCAATGTCAGCCCTCCCTAGGTAGGAGTTTTTTGAGTCTGGGGATATGATGAAAATGTCATTTACTTGTGATTGGGAGGTACCATCCAGAGAGAGGTCTTAACTAAATGTTCATTCTCCTCCTCTCTTCTTCTCCTCCAGCCTGCTTATGTCCTACAGATCTTCCCTCCCTGTGAGTTTTCAGAGAGACACCTCTCACGCTTGGCCCCCGACCTCCTCGCCAGCATCTCCAACATCTCCCCCCACCTCATGATCATCATTGCCTCTGTGTGAGCCACTGACAGACTGCTGTCCAAGTTGGTGTATTCTTTCCAAGGCCCTGCAGCAAACAACAGACAACAACAAAAACCAACAAAAAACCAACCAACCAACCACCAACCACCACCAGATCAGATAAAAGGAAGAGGAGGATGATACAGGAGCAGATTGTGAAGACACTGCTGCCAGATGCCCAGCCTCCTGCCCTGCTTGGCCTCGATCAGACTGTGTGTCGCTGGGTGTGGTGCTGCTACCTTGTATGTTTACATGATGCTTTAGCTTACGGACAACGATGCACTCAGCAGGCAGATTGAGGCCTGGGCCGGGGGGTTAAATGGAAAAAGTTTTTTAAACAAACGGAAAAAGAAAAAAAAACCTGAACTGCCTTTGCACTAAATTAGTGACTTGGACTTTTGCACAGTTGAAGACATGCTGTGACTTCTGGATGTCTTGATGTACATTAACATGCATCGCGGACTCAAAATGCAGGACTTGGGAACTTCTGCAGAAATCTAGGGGTCAAGGAACATTTCATTGGATTGTTTTTGCCCCCTTTCCCTAACCCTGGTTCCCCTTCTCTTCTGGACCCCCATCATCCTTCTTAATCAACTCTCCCGCTGCCACCATCTTTAATTCATCTGGGATGTACAGTTTACATTGGGGAAGAAACAGCAATGGGGAAACTTGGTTTTCCTTCCTGGTGGGATATGCAGAACTCAGTGGGTGTGTGTATATATAAATATATATATATAATATATATAAATATATATAATACTGACTTTAAAAAAATCAAATCCCCTGACATACATTTTTTTTTAATCTGTGCCAAAAATGTGTTTTCAGAGAAAATCTTATTTTCATACTCAGACTTTGTATCGTCACTCATTTGTAAGTGCGCTTCATTTAAACATGGCTCGCCCCTCCATCCATTCTCCCAAACCTTTGTGGGCCCCCCTACCCCCCTGCCCCGCGATGTGGGAGTGTTATACACTTGTACAAAGAGACTTTTTATTCCCGATCCCCTCCTCTAACACTTATTAATTTATGGAACTGTTTTTTCTCTGCGCAGTTTTGTTTTGTGTGTCCATTGGATTACAACCTTTATTAAAAAATACAAAACATGTTGAGCTTGAATGTGATTGTCAATCTTGGGGGGCTGGGGAGGGTAGACGTTGGATTTTGTAGGCTTCTCCTGCAACCCCATCCAGCAGCTGTACACGGGAGAAATTGGAGTTTTTGTGGCCCCTGCCCCCTTCTGGCCATTTGGTGCTTGATGCTCAATCCACTTTCTTGTGAGTTATTTTATCTTGTACAAAAGAAGAAATTTTTATCACAGATCAAGTTGGACTTGGACCATGTTTGTTTTGTGGTGTAAATTATTTGTAAAACTCAACAGAAGTCTTGACTGGTTCTTGAGTAACGTTGAAAGCACTTACAATTTTGATACACAGAATAAACAACCACCGAAAGAAATTTGCAAATTTTAAGCAAGCTTTGTTTCCTCATTTTCATCTCTCCCAACTCCTGAAACTGGGGATCAATTCATGAGGGAGGTCCCCAAATCCTCTTAAGATGCCTTGGGAGATGAGCCCTATCCAAACTATAACTGCTGCCCAGATTTAGGACCAGTTATGTCTTTATTGGATGTTCCCTTGGGAATGTTCTGGGCTTGTAAATTTCCTGAGCATCAGGGATGGACACAGACACAGGGCAGCCTCCTGGACTATTCTGGTGCAAGACTGTGCTGGGAAGGGGGTGGTAAACACAAACTAAGACATGAACTAAGGTCCGTGCTTTCCATGCCTGTCTATGAAGCCGTCTTTGAGTACTCCAGCCAAAAGGGATGCTGTCCAATTTAGCAACTGGTTCCATCTTAGATCAAGAAAAGGGAATCAAGAGGGTTTAAGAAGGCTATCTATTGTGTCCATGGCTGTGGCAGCCACCAGGAGAGGAGGCACAATGACCGGAGAAAACTTTCCAAAGCCTGGAACTTGGGAGACAAGAAGAAAATCTGGCCAAAGACGAGAACAATGTCCCAACTTCATGCCTACAGAGTTAGATGCTAGGCCACAAACAGGCTGCCATCCAGGTAGTTGCTGCCGTTTACCCCCATTTTACTGATGAGGAAGCTGAAGAGCTAAGGGTGGTTCAAGTACAGTGGAAAAGATCTATGAGGGAGATGGGCTAGATGATTTCCAGCTCCACGTCCCATGACTATCGGAAGCTAAAGCTAAAGGGGCTGGTCAGGGTTTATATACCCTGTCTTAATGAACTGCATTTGTAAAGTTCTGCCTTTTCTTTAGCCTTCTTAAAGGGGGAAATTGAGATGTGAACTGAAGGCCAAGCCCCACAAGCCCTGGCTGGGGGTGGGGAACCTGTGATGTGGCCCTCTAGGTCCTCAAGTGCAGCCCTTTGACTGAATCCAAACTCCACATAACAAATCCCATTCATAAAAGGATTTATTTTGTAAAACTTCGACTCACTCAAAAAGGCTGCACCCGAAGACCTGGAAGGCCACCAGCCCTGCCCTGGACTAATACAATCATGGCTAGGCTGTGTGGAATTCAATAGTATTAATCCGGCTGACATCACACGTACCAAGCAACTCTCCCAAGAGTATTAGCGATTGCTAGGTCGCCAGCATTGATAAGGATGGGAGAGAGAGAGAAGTCTGTCGACCAGAAGCCAATGAACTTGACTTCCAGTCAATGTTATCAGATTCCTGGCAATGTTATCAGATGTACTATTTAAGGAATGGTGGGTGACCTTGGAGAAGAGCAAATGATCATCTCAATTTTTTGCTTAGTTCTGGGCGTTACCATTTAAAGGGAACATTGAGCTGGAGTGTGGGGTGGGAAGGATGGAAGGAAGAGCCTCAAGGGTCATGCCGTGGAAGAGCAGCTGAAGGATGCGGAGAGAGTAAGGGGTGGAGAAGGCTTAATGAAGGTCAGGCAAGATCATCCTCATTTCTGTTCTTGACAAGGGTAACTGGATGAGCGAAATATAGTTGTAATTCAGCTAGATCTTGGCAAAGCATTGAATGGTCTCTGCTGCTTTTCTCGTGGTAGTCAATAAACAGTTGTTAAGAACCCCAAAGTAGTGGAGAGTTCCACGTCCACATGGTGGACTCCACTGGAGTGCTCCAGAGATGGGTGCTCAGCTGTGTCTTATTTAATATTCATTATCAATGGCTTGGATTAAAAGCATAGGTACAGTGCTTGTCAAATTTGTGTATGACACAGCTGGGAAATTTAGTTAAGACACTGACAGTGGGCAGAAATATCTTTGACAGGCCACGAATGTGGCCAAATGTAGCTATATGCCAACTTCACACATACAAGATTGGGAAGGTATGGCCAGAACATAGTTCATCTTGGGGGAAGGAGATGAGTGGGAAGACACTGGATTCAATATATTGAAAGCTCAATGAAAGTCACTGACCATGACATGACTGCCATAAAAGTACATGTCAACTCAGGCTTCATTAAGAGAGGCAGTACCCAAGACCGGAGATGGTGTGGGAACCTTGCTGGGCACTCTGCCCGGCCCGACTGACATCTGGAGTTTTGTGGATGAGCTGGAGCACAACCCAAGGTGAATGACCAAGATGACGGAGCTGTGGGTGTTTCCTCACAAGGGTGTGAAGGCCAGAGGGGCATGCCCAGAGCCCTCGTGTTATTGCCTGCATGTCCCTCGCTTGCTACTTTTAGATGGCCGTGTCAACTGAAGGCATCTTCGTGTATTTAGACGGTCATCAGGTGGACAAGTGATCAGACTTGTTCTGCTTAGCCCTGGAAGGCAGAGTGAGGAGCAGTGGGTTGGAAGGAATAGGCAGATTTGGGCTCTAAAGGAAAAAGAGATTGCTAACAGTGAGCATGGTCCCAAAGTGGGATGAACTGGCCTGGGATAGAGCAGGCAGCAAATGGGATAGCGGATAGCGTAGGACTTCTGGTCAGGAAGACCTGGGTTCCAATCCTGCCTCAGATACTTCTAGCTTGTATGACCCTGGACATCACTCGGCCTCTCTCGGCCCGTTTCCTCAACACAAAATGGGAATAACAGCATCTCCCTCTCAGGGTTGCTGTGAAGATCAGATGAGATAACACAATAAAGGGTTTTGCAAACCGTGCGTGCTCTGCAAGTGCTAACAAGGCTATTTTCTACTGGTTTGCCCTTCACTGAGAGTCTCCAAGCAGAGGTCAGATGACCACGTGGGTGTGCTGGAGAAGGGATTCAGGCATGGGTGAGGCTAGATGGCCACTGAGGGGTCGTGCGCCAGGACAGCCCCAGGCTTAGAGGAAGAGTTGGGGTCCAGGCCCCTTGCTCAGGTCCCACAATTCAGTAGAGAGGTGAGACTCCTGGCTTGGAGAAAGCCTCTCTCCTTTCCTCTGACTTTTCACACTGGAGGGGGTGGTGGGGCAGGGCCCTAGGCAGCCTGAATACAAATGACAAGGAAGAGTCTAAGGGGAAGGCAGGGAGAACACATCTCCAGGATCACCTGGTCCCAAGTTTCCACCCTGTCAAGTCCTGGGGATGCCGGAGGCCATGTAATCATTTCATCCCAGAGGGAGGCAAAAGAAGCCTCCCCCAGGCCAGCTCATACATCCCACCCTCCAACGGCTGCTTCCTAGGGCCCTGCCGCAGTGCCTCCTCACAAGGGTGGGAAGGCTGGAGGTGCGGTGCCCAGCCTTGCAGCAAGTGGTCTGGAGTCCTCGCCCTTACTGCCCACACGTGCCCCTCACTTGCCAGTTCTCCATGGCTCTTGGCAATGGCACTGGCCATTTCCCTCAACACCCCTCCCCATCCCTGCCCAGTCCCACAGCAACTCCCAGAGCTTTAGAAAATAATCCAATTTATTCTCTCTAGGGATCCAGGGTGCTCGGTCCATTTTAAATAAAGAGTCAGGAAAGGCGGGTGGTCTGCTGTGGCCCTTGCCCACCCACACCTCCACTCCATTCATTCATTCAGCCACAGTGGGTGGAGGGGGCTCCGCCAGCGCAGTCTGGCCCTCAGCCCCTTCCCGGGGGCGGAAAAGCAGTTCCCCGGCCTGCAGCACCTGCTCCGCCTGCCACGTGCTGCCTGGGCCATACTGCTGGTAGAAGTCCGTGTCTGCCTGAAACATGACCAGGGCCTGGGCTGTGTGGATCCGCACATGCTGGGCTAGGCTGTTGGCGTCCAGGAACTTCTCACCACATGAATCGCAGGCATAGAGGATCTGGGTGTTGGGGTCTGTCAGAGAACCAGAAGACAAGCCACGTTGGGATTAGAGCCCTGCTGTGGAGCTGCAAGCACGACCTCCCAGCCCGAGGGGAAGGGATTGGCTCAAAGGCCTGGCTGGAAAGTTCTGGTCCTGGAAGGTGTGAGGAGCCCTGCCTCACTGGACAGAATCTTAGGGCTGGAAGGAACCCCAGATGGCTCCCAGTCCAAGCTGTACCCAAGAAGGGACACCCTCTGCAACATCCCCACTAAGTGGTCATCCGGCTTCTGCATGAAGACTGCCAGGATCAGGGAGGATCACTACCTTCCAAGGCAGCTCATTCCATTTTGGGACAGTTTTCCCTTCCACTGAGCTGAAATCTGCTTCTCAGAGGTCTGCACCCATTCTAAGTCCTCTAGAGGCCAAGGAGAACACAGCTCATCACGGTTTCACAGCAGCCCTTCATACAGTTGGAGGTGGAAACCGTGTCTTCTCCCCCTATTTCTTTCCATCGATGCTCACGCGGTGTAGCCCCCATTCCTGTCCCTGTTTCGGCCCTTTCTCCGTACGTGCTAGCACCATGCTCTGGGGGTAGATCTAGCACAGTGGCACCCCCACTCGCCATATTTCTCTTACAAGGTCCTAAACAGAGCTGGTTTCTTTGGCTTCCCAGTAGCCAGCAGAATGACCATGAGCCCCAAGGGCATGAACATCCCCAAGCCTTTTCCACACAGGCCACGCCTGCCGCCTCCTTTGAGGGTCCCAACAGCAGAACTTGGATCTTTACTGCTATTAAATCTCTTCTGACTCAGGCTGGCTCACCGGCTGAGCTCCAAGACCATAGTCCTGTGGCATGTCGACACTATTGCCAGTGTCCTAGCTTTCTGTCCCTACACATCTGATAAACATGCCCTCTATGCCTTCACCGAAGCCATGGATAAAGCGTACTACCTGTGTGACCTTGAGCTGGCCACAACTTCTCTGGCCTCAGTCTCTTCATCTGTAAAACGAGGGGTTTGGGAGGCAGGGTGGTGTGGTGGAAGGAGCACTGGGCTGGAGTAAGGAGACCCGAGTTTGAGTCTCAGCTCTGCCAATGACTAGCTGTGTGACCTTGGGCAAGTCCCTTGACTTCTCTGGGCCTCAGTTTCCTCATCTGTAAAATGAGGAGGATGGACCAGATGACCTCTAATGCCCTTTCCAGCTACAACAATCTATGAATCTATGACTCCATACACATACAAAAAACTGACAATAAGATTTATCCACTGGGGAAGGGTAGCTACTTCGGCAGGCAACAGGTTCAGATGGAGTTGGGATGACCACTTGTGGGGATATTGGACAAGACATTCCTGTTTGGGTACAAGCTGGACTAGATGCCGGCTGAGACCTCTTCCAGATCTGTGACCACAGACTGTCCCAGGTCCCTTCCTGCTCACTGAGCATGGCTAGACCCAGGACCCCAGGACTGTTTCTGGAGCACCCCCATGAGCACACACTCCCCTCCTTCCCTCCCTCTGGGCTTATGTCTTTCTAGTCACTCATAACCACATCTTCCTCACCTGCTTCCTGCACCTGCTTCACGGCTTTGGTGATCTCAGCTTTGAGGGCTTCTGTCTCATCCGCCGTCACTGCGGCCCCAACAGGCACCACTGTGGGGTGGGGGGGGGAGTACAGGGGGGGCACTGAGGGAGGCCATCCCCACCCCCTGCACAGGCCGCCTCCATCCCAAGACCCACCCCCAATGCTCCCCTCCCCTCTCCCCCCACCTGTAAGCTGGGTCACGGCTGTGGCAGCTAGTGCCTCTGTGGCCAGGGTGACCATGTCATCCGAGGCGACGGTGACAATGTTGACCTCATCCCCCTCGTCCGGTTCTACGATCTTGATGCCTGCCTTGCCCTGGTGAACCGTCTTCACGTGGGAGCGAAGGTTGTCCACACGGTTGAAGCCGCGTCCACACTTGTCACAGAGGAAGGGTTTTTCCCCTGGATAAAGAAGACAGCGTGGTCACATCCCCAGCGCACTCTCCAGACACACAAGTTCATCTGAAGAACCCTGGGGAGGGTCTAGGAAAGGTATAACCCGCTGTCCTATTGGCACAACATCCTGGGGCTGCTGCCGTGTCTGAGCTACTCAGAGGCTCCGCAAGTGTGCCGCGTCTTCCTCCCAGACCCTCTCCGAGGCAGGAAAGACCATTAGTGCATGGGCCTCTCTAGGCAGCACTTCTGGGTCCCACCACAAGCAAGCTGGGGATGAGATTCTTTGTTTCCCGCCACTCCATGAACACAGTGCCGATGTCAAAGGGAGCACCGTTTGGTAGAATAAGCCTGGGATCTGGCGTTAGGGCCCTCAACTAGAATCCAAGCTCATACTTCTTAGGAGGAAAGAGGAGCAAAGTCCCCTACGCCCTCCCAGCCTGGCCCTGAGCTTGCCCCTCGCTAGAGGACTCCCCCCTCAAGAACGTGCCCCGCTGCTCTGACACAATCATGTGCAGGGACAGGGCATGATTCAGATTGGGGGTCAAGATCCTAACGCTGAAAGCTGGAAGGTGCTTCGAGGTGATTGGGTCCAACTCGCTTTATAGAGAAGGAAAATGAGGCCCATGCAGGTGCAGGCAGTCAGAAGCCCAGCCGGGTCTAAAGCTGTCCCCTCCAGGCCGGCTCTGTCTGGGCCCTCACGAGGGCGGGAGGATGTGCGCTCTGGCTCGTCCAGCTCTCCCTACCGAGACCCTGTGGTTCAGGTGGTGGCCTCTCCTGCCAAGGGCGCCCCCCACGACTCACCCGTGTGGATGATGATGTGCTTGGACAGATCCCCCACGTTGACAAAGGCCTTGCTGCACACGCTGCACTTGTGCGGGCGGATGTTGTCATGGTGGCGGATGTGGTTGGCCAGCTGGCTAGACTGGACAAACCTGCAGCGGGGGGAACAATGAGATGGGAGCGAGAACGAGCCAGTATTCAACAGGAGAGAAACAGGCCTAGAGAGAATGGGACGGGCAGCAAACATAGCAGGGGCAGGATCTGAATCAGATCCTCTGACTCCTCTGACTCAAGGCAAAGAGCTCTGGGGAATGGAAGAACGGGCCCGGCCTGGACATGTGAATGCCGGGAAGGGGAAGGCAGCATGACCTGGGCCTCACACTGCGGTGGTGCCTGGGAGCCTGATGTCTGAGGGCCTAGGATGGAGGGGGACGGGGAGGGGCACAGGTGGTCAGGGAGCCGCAGGCAGTGACCTTTTGCCGCAGCGCTCACAGACGTAGGGCTTCTCCCCGGTGTGCTGGCGCACGTGGGCAATGAGGGAGCTGGCCTGGGTGAAAGCCTTTCCACAGATGAGGCACTGACACGGCTTCTCCCCTGCAGCAGGACGAGGATGTGGGAGGGGAAACAGGTGAGCGTGAGTCTCCCCTACCCCAGCCTGGGTTGGCCCCTCCCACCCTTGGCCCAGGCCACCTGCTTACCTGTGTGGATGCGAACGTGCCTCTGCAGGGCTCCAGGGTCTGCAAACTGCCTCTGACAGTGGACACAGACGTAAGGCTTCTCCCCACTGTGGATTCGAAGGTGCCGCTTCAGGTTTCCTGGAAGAAGTGGGGGGAGGGAGGGGGGCAGCGCAGAGGGTGAGGCTGGGACAGTCAGGGGGCTGGAAGGAGGTAGCCAGGAGGACCCAGATGGGGACAGGGCTCTGTGGAACTGCCTGTGTGGGGCTTGGACAAGACTCAAAAGCGGGGAGGGGCAGGGGTCTCTACCTGAGGTGGTGAATTGCTTGCCACACTCCCTGCACTTCAAGGGTCCATCCGCAATATGTATCTTTAGATGCGCTTTCAGGTTGCCCACCTGTACTTGGGAGAGGGTGGGGGAAGCCCCTCAGAGGAGGCACTCTGAAGAAGCTGTGGCAGGCCCTTCTCGAGGCCGACAGCCCACCCAGCCACGCCGTCCACAGGGGCTGCTCCCCTAGAGAGGGAATCTTCTGGTGCTCAAGTTGATGGGCTCAGGGTAGACCTGGAGAAGGGCCTGAGGAAGCTGCCGCCCTTGCCCTGGCCTCAGGTAATGCCTTCAGCCCCTTGGGCAGTGCTGTGCCTGGGCCGTACTAGACTCCTTTGCCTTGTATTCCCATGTTATCGCTGTGTGCGCACACATGACCCGCACCAGTGAGAACGGGGCTAGACCCCCGAGGGCAGGGACTGGGGCCGGGGGTCTCTTTAGCAGAGTCGTGGGCCCTGCTATTGTTCTGGTGAAGCCCACGCATCCCTTCCCAGAAAAAATACCTGGGACTGCAAAGGAAAACAACTGCCACCGCACCATTTTAAAGACCGTGTCCCTGGGGGCTGCACCGTGCCTCACCTGGTTGAACTTCTTGTCGCAGTGAGGGCACTTGTGCTCTTTGTCGGTGTCGTGGGTCTCCAGGTGCCGCATCTTGGAGGTGGGGTCAGAGAAGGAGCGCCCGCAGTAGTCGCACTGGTAGGGCTTCTCGCCGCTGTGCACCAGCTGGTGGCGCTTCAGGTTGCCCGAGGTGGTGAAGAGCTTGCCGCAGTCGTCGCAGCGGTACCTGGCCTCGCCCGTGTGGCGCTTCTTGTGCAGGTTGAGCAGGCTGATGAGCCGGTAGCTCTTACCACACTCCTCGCAGCCATAGGGCTTCAGGGGGCTGGGGAGGGGGGCCGAGGTGAGCGGGGAGCCAGAGGGCAGGGCTAGGGGAGGAGGGCGTCCCTCATCAGAGACGCTGGAGAAGGGGAGACTAGACGGCCTCTAAGGGAGAGGGTCCCCTCCTAACTCCCAGGCACCGTATGAAGAGGAGCTGGGGGAGGGGGAGGGGGAGGGCTTTCCTCCAGGCGTGGAGTCAGTGAACAAGGCCCCCCCCCCTGCCATGGCCCCTGGGGTGCCTGTACCTGTGTGTTTTCTCATGGGCCTTGCAGGCTGCAGGGTCAGAAAAGGCCTTGTTACACTCCCGGCACGAGAAGGGCTTCTCTCCGGTGTGGATGCGGATGTGCCGCTTGAAGTTTCCCGTGTGAGTGAACTCCTTCCCACAATCCTGCGGAGAAGGGTGGAGTTCGGGGTGAGGGGACGAGAGGCGGCTCCAGGACGAGGTGGACTGAGAGGCTGCGAGGAAAAGGGCTACCTCACACTTGTGAATGACAGAGCCGTACGCCTTGGACTCTGTGCGGTCGCTATAGGTGCCCGAGCGTAAGACCCGAGCCTCCCCCACGTTCTCCTGCCCAGAGTCTGTGCCTCCAGACTCCTCGTTCTCCTCAGGGGGTTCTCCGTTCTCCAGCCTGGGGCTGACCTCCCCATAGGCTGCTCCTTCCGGGCTCTTGTGCTCCTGTTCCTCATCCTCCCTCGCTGGCTCAGCCTCGATTTCTGCAAGGAAACAAGCTTTGGAGAAACTCCGGGGGGCACAGTGGGATTGTCTGCCCAGAGATCTGCACCGAGGGGACCCTGAGAGGCTGCACCCTAGCCTTGGCCTGGGGCATTACTCTGAAAGGGAGGCAGCTAACTGAGGACCTGAGACTGGGAGAATGAGTGAGCCTCCTTGGGACAGCCTCATCCAGAAAAGCCATTTGCTCCTGGGATTGGCACCTAGGAGCTTCTAAAAGAAGGGCAGAAGTTCCTGGTGAAGGTTCAGTCAACAAAGATTTATCATGCACCTACCACGTGTCCAGTACTGTGCCAGTCATGTTTAAGATCCAAACAGATAGTTTATGTTCTCTTTAGGGAGTCAGAACATAAGCGGAAGTGCTAAATGACATGCTTCAGATCACCAGTGCCTTTAGGAATTTGGAAGGGAGGGGGTGTGGCTGGGGCAGGGGTGGGAGGGGTAGGGGGGGAGGGGGGGATGGGTAGGGGCTCTGGAGGCTTTGGACAAAATCAGAGACCTGATCCCGCCCTGGCCACTGACCTGCTGGGCCATTTGGGCGAGTCACTTCACTTCTCTGCGTCTCTGTTTCCCCCTCTGAAAAGTGAGAATGATGGGAAACAGAAAGAAGGAAAAAAGGTTAAGATGAGACCTGAAACAAAGAGCACAATTACACTGCTAGTGTATCAAAGGGAACTTGAACATTTTTACCCCTTTAAAAAAAAGTTCAGTTTCACATACAAAACTAGTGTTTTGTGTATTTGAAAGGTTGTCTTTGACAATGGTCACTAAGTTTATGCTAAATAAAAAATAAATAAAATGGAGACAGTGGTCCCTGTCTTACTTCATAGTAACCAAGTGAAATAGTAAATTTGTATGTGTGTCTGTGAAAGAGACAGAGACAGAGAGAGAAAGAAAGAGTGAGAGAGAGGAGAGAAAGAGAAAGAGACGGAGAGAGACGGGGGGAGACAGAGACAGAGAGACAGAGACAGAGACAGAGAGAGAGAGGAGAGAGGAAAGAAACAGAGAGAGAGAGAGAGACGGGGGGAGACAGAGACAGAGACAGAGAGATAGAGTGAGAAAGACAGAGAGGAGAGAGAAACAGAGAGAGAGAGACAGGGGGAGACAGAGAGAGACAGAGACAGAGAGACAGAGACAGAGTGAGAAAGAGAGAGAGAGAGGAGAGAGGAAAGAGAGAGAGAGAGAGAGATGGGGGGAGACACAGAGAGAGAGAGAGAGAGAGACAGAGAGGAGAGAAACAGAGAGAGACAGGGGGGAGACAAAGAGAGACAGAGACAGAGTGAGAAAGACAGAGAGAAAGAGAGAGGAGAGAGAAGAGAAACAGAGAGAGAGAGAGGGACAGGGAGAGGGGGAGAGACAGAGAGAGAGAGACAGAGAGAGAGAGAGGAGAGGTAGAGAGAGAGAGGAGAGACAGAGAGAAGAAAGGAGAGAGGAGAGAGACAGAGAGAAAGAAAGAGAGAAAGAAAGAAAGAGAGAAAGAGAAAGAGAGCAAGCCAGAGGCAGGTAGTCTTCCAAGGAACGACTAGAATTGGCATTGGAAAGAGAAGGGTGAGAGGCAGAGACATGGCATTCTGAGAAGGCCTGTACAGAGCAAGAAGGGACTAAATAGTAAGTTCTTCAACAGCAGGGTTCAATAATTCAATTCAATAAAAATGTAGCATCCATTATCAGCAAAGTACAGTACTAGGAGCTGGGGGCTTGCCCAGCACCTATCCAGGGGTCCTACTCACTAGAGTGACCCAATGTTTTCCCTTCCTATCTCTGGCCTTTGCTCACAGAGGCTGCTTCACGCCCATGCCCCATCTCTATCTTTTGCCTTCAAAGTCCAACTTGGACATCATTCCCTCCATAAAACCTTCACTGACCCCTCCCCACGAATGAAGCAATTCCCTCCTCCAATCCCACTCAGCCCTTACTTGGGGCTCTCCTCTGCACTTCTATCTCACCCTCAAGCAACCTGTAGTGCGCCCATCCTCACCCTTCTCTCAACTGGCTAAGCTGCTCGAGAAGAGGGCCAGTGCCCAGGGATCTTCTCCCTAGGGCCGAGCTCAGTGCCGTGCCCACAGGAGGTCTTTAACAAATGTTTGCATTTTCAAGGAGGAGGTAGGGCCCGAGCCTGCAGGCGTGCAGTGGGGAGATCCCAGGAGGAACAGATGGCGCAGGGAGTCAACCACGGCGTGAAGGAAAGGCTCGTCTCTACCTTGCTGTGTTCTCTGTGACAGGAGTACCTCAAGGGCTGGACCCACAGAGCTAGGGCTGGTTTCCATAGGCAGCAGCTCCCCAGACTGGACGTCCCCCTTCCCCTCTGCACCTGAGCACAGGGAACACCACAAGAGAATGAGCAAGCATGTGGGGGCAGAGATTCACTCTTAATAACTTCACCCCTGAAACCTGCCCAGCTCTAAGATGAGGGGGTCAGGAGCTGGGGCATTTGTTCATCTCAGAGATTTCCTAATTCAGGGAAAGTTCTTGACCTGGAAAATGTGCTGTCCAGAGCTCAAGAAACGGCAGTGCGTATACTGTCTTCACTGAAGCAACCCCAGGGCAGGAGTTGCCCTGGTCGGGTCCAAGGGCTCCACATGGCCTGGCCTTCACACTACTCACCGAGCCCATCCCCTCCGCTCTCAGCCTGGGGCTCTGGCTCGCCACTGGTTTCCTCACTGGGCCTCGCTAGAGGGCCATACTCCACTCGGTCCAGCTCGCTGAGGGTGGCGGCAGCAGCCTTCTTCTCCTCCTCAGCTTTCTTTTCCTCCCCTGAGGACAGAGGCATCATAACCCACCCTGAGGAGAGGAACACCCTGCTCCTGCTGGCCCCTCCCTGAAGGAGCCAGTCTCCTCCTCGCAGTATTTCTTACCAAGTCACCCTTTTCCAAGGACAGAGGCAACCATTAAGGGAAGATCTGAGATAAGAGGGCCAGGTAGGGGAGGCTGGGAAGGGGCTTGATATCAGAGGCGTCTACACTGGTTGTGCCATAGATGAGGAAACGAAGGTTCCCAGGGGCAAGGTGACTTGCCCACAGACACACAAATCACAACCAGCAGATATAAGATTTAGACCCAGATCTTTTCATTCCAGATCCATTTCATAATTTGCAGAGCCCCTTCCTATCCCTTATCCCATAGCAGCTGATGAATCAAGACACAGGTACCACTGCCTCCATTTTTACAGAGGAGAAAATTGAGGCTTAGGAAGGTGAAAGGACTTGCTGATGTCCTAGGACTTGGCTAACGACAAGCAGGACTAAAACCCAGGCCCCCTGACTACCTGGACCTGTCTACTCTGGGTAGGCTTACCCTCGGGCTCAGGCGGTTCCAGTTTCTCCGACGTGCTGCAGGTTTCCACAGGAAGAGATTTAAGGGCATTGCACGCGCTGACAATGTCCTGCATCTGGAGGAAGCCTGCCACAGCCAGCACATCCTCCACGTTGTCAGGGCTCAGGCTCAGCTTGGCCGTGTACATGAACTCTAGCACCTGCCCCAGACCTGTGAGGACACAGATGCTGGTCAGGCCAGGGGACAGAGCCTCTGAAGGACAAATCTGCTGCTCACGTGGAGTTTTTCTAGAAGAAAACACTAGGCCTCTCCATCCTCCTGCCCTGGGGATTCCTAGTCTTGTTGGTAGAGACAAATTGAAAACATGAAGGAGGGATAAAGTTGGAAAGTCATGTGGGTCCCTGATAATGATGGCTGGTGATCAGGAGGCAACCTCAACTAGGGCCTGGAGAAATCCCAACTCTAGAGCATCCCTGTGAGAAGAAAGACCTCTGAAGGAAAAGAAATGCCTTCTTCTGTCTCACTGTGTCATGGAGCTGACCCTAGATTCCTTAAGCACATCTGGACAGCAGGCTGAGCCTGGCTGAGCTAGGAAGGCAGCCAGGCCTTAAGAGGCTCTCGGGCCTCTTCTAGCCTCAATGCCTGCCTCAAGAGAGGTCATCAACCAACTGAACCCTCTGGTCCTGACCCACATCTCCAACTGCAGGTGAAACACAGTTACTGAAAGGCCCTACAGGCATGCAGACTCAGCAGGTTCCAGTCTGAGATCACTCTCTTCCCTCCTCAGCCTGCTTCTCCTTCGGACTTCACTGTTTCTGTGAGTGGCCCCAAAATGTCAGGGTTACTGCAAACTGTTTCCTCTCCCTTGCCTCTCATCCGTTATTTTATTTCTCCAACGTCTTTCAAAGCCATCCCTTCCTCTCTGTCTCCACTGCGCCTAGGCCCACAAGCCTGTATGGGTCTCCTTATTTATGCACTCTCCTCTCTCCCATGCAGCCTTCACATGGCTACCAGCCAGCCCTTCTACACGTGGATCAGACCAAGATCTTCCGTGCTCTCTACTGTCTTTCAACTGAGGTGCAGATACCTTCGGTCTGGCATTCAATGTCCTCCAAAAGGCACAACCCTACCTTTCCATCCTCCTCTCACGTTATTTCCTCCTCCACTGTTGCAGGATAACTGTGATTTCACTGGAATAACGATAAGTTCTCACAGATATAGCCCTTTTAAGGTGTACAAAACACTTTACATACATTTGATGTGATTATCTGATCCTCAAAATGACCTTGTGAAATAGGTACCATGATCACTGCTACCTTACAGATTGAGAAATGGGAAGCTCAGAGAGGTCAAGAGTCTTACTCAGGGTGCAGCCAATAAGTGTCTTAAGTGAGTTTTGAACCAAGTTCTTCTGGGTTCCAAGTCCAGCCCTCCCACTACTAGGAACTCATAGTAAGGAAATGCCCTCCAGCAATGTAGATTAGCACTGGCTCTGCCATTGATGGTCCTAGAGAGTGACCAGGGACAACTGCCAGGTGTGGTGACTCGCCAGGGCCCTGTGGTCAGGCTCTGACAGCAGCAGGATCTGAACTCAGGTCTTTCTGAGCTGCCTGCCCACTCTCCTCTCCATGCTCCCATCCAGATGGACAACTCTGCCACCTCAGTGGCACCTTTGGCTCATTCTTTCCTTTACCTTAAATGTCTTTTCCTCTCCCTCTCCTCACCCTCTGACCATCATCCACAGCCTTGTCCCAAAGCGACCTCCCCCAAACTCACACAGAAGCCAGCTTGCATGGCTCTGGTGACTTTCTCTGTGCTGTGCATGACAGCGATCTGAGCTGCTATCTCATCCCACTACTAGACTCCTTAAGGGTAAGAACTGGTTTCCCTAAACTGTCTGTCTCCCCAAGCATCTGGCAAAGTTCTCTGCACACAGCAGATCGGATGCTTAACAACTGTTTTTGATATCGTATTATGTATACAATAGCGACAGGCTGTATGTCTGTCATCTAAAGGCCAGCTTAGCTAAATGTGCAAGGGTTTATTCCTAAAAGGGCTTGTACCTGGGGAGACAACAAATGACTGACACCACTTACGCAGGTGAGGAGGAGGTGCTCAGCCCAAGGAAGTAAGAAACCTAAAGCACTGAGCTTCATTCCTCCCTAACCTCGCCCCTCCCACCCCCAACAGCTGTACTTTATCCCAAGGCCCGCGAGTGAGGTGGAACTGCACCCCAGTCTGGGGTCCCTGACTTCTGGCCACTCAATGAAGATGCGCTGGGAAGGGGAAAAGGAAAGCATGGCTTTCCTCAATGCCTTGGCCAGCACTTGATTGGGGTGGAGCGTGGAGGACAGAAGACCGAATGTATGATGGAAAATTATGTCAGTGGGATTAGAAAGGTAGAGAGGGAGTTACGTGCCCTGACAAGGGCACAGTGGAAAAGGTTTGGAAGCCCTGGTTTCTAATGCCAGATCTTTCTTCTGTTTTCGTCTTCCTCATGTAGGGAGCTCTGGAGCTCACATTCTAGAGCTTCCAGAGTCTGAGTGACTTGGAGCTCAGTGAGAGCAAGAATCGGGGTCAGGTTGTCACCTAGGACACACAGGCACAATACTATTTTAATACTCTATTTCAGAATGGGATGCAGCCCTAGAAGGGCCATTCAAGATAATCTAGCGCGTGGGGCAACTAGGGGGCGCAGTGGATAGAGCACTGGTCCTGGAGTCAGGAGGACCCGAGTTCAAATGTGGCCTCAGACACATAACACTCACTAGCTGTGTGACTCTGGGCAAGTCACTTAACTCCAATTGCCTCACCAAAAAAAAAAAAAAAAAGATAATCTAGTACACCCCTGTCTTTTTTACAGAGGAGGGCCCTGAGAGCAGTTAAATGCCTGGCTCTGGGTCACACAGAAACTGAGAAGCTGAGCTGGAGATGAAAACCTATGCCCTCAGACTCAAAATCTAGAAGTCTTACCACTAGGCCCCATTTCTCTCTCCTTTAAAAAAAAATAAAAATTCCTGTTTCCACCATCAGAAATTGCCACTCTCTCTGACACAAGTCATTATGTTGCGATTATTCAAGCTGAAACACTGAAAGTTTGTGCTTCTCATGGAGGCTAACACAGAGGATGCATGGAGGGGTCACACACTGAAACATCTTGCTAAAGACGCACACAAGGGTGCACACTGGCTTGGGGCCCAGATGTCATGGAAGGGGCTTTTCTAAAAAAAGAAAACCTAAGTATGTTGGAATTTATGTCTTCCATCTTCATCCTGCTCACTCACCTCATCCGCTATCCCCCTGCCTAATCCACTCTCCCATCCCATGTCTTAACCCTAACTAGACAGCAGAAGGCTAAAGCACATCTACGTTCCCCTGTGGCTGAGGGCTGGGCACAGCAGTGGACACATTCTGCCCCCAGGAGGACGGGGATGTGATGCGAGTGTCCTGGCGGGAGAGCTGCTGAGCAGACTGGCCCCTCTATGTGGTGGTGGGCGATTCAGTGCCTCAGGGATGGCACAGGAAAGCCCTGCAACCGCAGACTGGCTTCCCACCTCCTGGCAGAGCTCGACTGAGCGTGGCCCGGGTACCTGCCGCGTTACTGATGTCCAGATGCACCACGTCCTTTTGGTCCACAAAGAGCATCTTGAAGTACTCGCTGCAAGCCGCCAGCACAGCCTTGTGGGCCTTAAAGTTGATTCCGTCCACCACAAAGGTGCAGTCACACAGCAGGCCCAACTGCCGCTGCTGATTCAACTGCTCCAGGACCAGCTGGCTATGTTGCGGGAAATCCATGGCTGGAAGAGGAAAAGCCAGAAGGACAGCTGAGCCTGGGACTCAAACTGACCCTCGTTTGGTCATCAGTCAACGGGGAAGACTGTGAACTACTCCCACTGCACTCAGAGCTAAAAGTCAACTCTTAATGATCTTTGTGGAAGAATCTGGGAAAGGAGGGAAGAGGCTGGCTATAGGCTGGAGTTTACATTACAGACTGACAAAAATGAAGAATAGCCAGTCTCTGGGCTATGATTCTACAGACATACTTATGAACATGCTTGACTCCACTCTTCTTTCAGACCAATGACCTTCTCCTAGGCCAAGGTCACACGACTAATTCACTCCAGACCAGGAACTAGTACGACTCCTGGTTCAAGACTTAGAACAAGGTGCTACACACCAAGGTGAGGACAAAGATGTGCAAGACACGGCTGGGGTGGGCAAGACCACAGGCTGCGCTGGGAAACCAGAGGAAACAGGACTGCACAGAATCTCAGCTGCTTGAGGGCTGGACGAGTACACAACACAAAGATGTACAGAAAAAAGGTACCACAAGGGCTGGCTGAGATAAGCCTGGTGCCAATCCTCTACGTACAGCTAATGTTACAAGGCTCCAATCCTCACGACAATTGTCAATAATCAAAAAGCACTTACTAAGCGCCTACTAGGTGCCAAGCATGGTATGAAAAACTGGGGATACAACGGACAAAATTCTTGTCCTCAAGGAGCTTACAATTTAATGGAGGAAGACAACACAAAGAAGCTAAAAAAAGAGTGGTGGGGGGGGAAGGGAGGGGAGAAGGCACCTGGGTGAGGGGTAGACTGTCCTAGGCCCTACCTTAAATAGAGGCTTTGGAGTCCTTGGCTCTGCCCTCTAGCAATCTGAAAGTCCAATCAGAGGGTACTAATAAGACAGATGTGAGAAGGGGCAGCCAGGTGGCCCAGTGGATAGAGTACCAGCCCTGGATTCAGGAGGACCTGAGTTCAAATCCAGCCTCAGACACATAATACTTACTAGCTGTGTGACCCTGGACAAGTCACTTAACCCCCACTGCCCAACAACAACAAAAAAAACAAAACAAAAAAAAGATAGATGTGAGGCCCAAGGCATCCCATGTTTTCATTACTAACCGCTGGCTCCTCCTGGTCTGGAATGGCTTGTCTTTTGGGTCACAAATTCAGTGAGAGGTAATGGTAGAAGCAGGAAGTTTGACAGAACCATTACTAGGAACCTAACAGTAACAGCCACCTTGGAAGGCAGTGTTCTTCCTCCCTACCACTCAGAATTGGCCTGCTGTTCCAAGATCACCAGCTTAATGGCCAACTCCAGCAGTCCCTGTGACAATCCTCGCCACCCTCAACTTCAGTCACCATGTTTCTGGTTCCCCTCCGTCTTCTTTAACTGATTCTTCTCCCATCTTCTCATTTTGTTCCCGACTTCTCTGCCATTTTAAAAGCTGATGCCTTCTGTATTTGTCATTTCCCTATGGGCAGCTAGGTGGCACAGTGAATAAAGCGTTGGGCTTGGAGTCAGGAAGACCTGAGTTCAAAGCTGGCCTCAGACCACTTACTAGCGGTATGACCCCAGGCAATTCACTTAACCCTGTTTGCCTCAGTTTCCTCATGACAAATCACTCCAGTACTTTTGCCAAGAAAACCCCAAATGGGGTCACAAAGAATCAGACATGGCTGAACAACAAATGAAACACTTCCCTTTATACTTCACATAACTCTCCATCTCCCGAGTCTTTCAACAAGAAAACAAGCACAACCAACCTGCAAAATAACCAAGCTGGACAATACACCCCTCAGCCTCTCTACAAGGAGGAGGGACGTGCATCACATCCACTGTTCTTCAAAACCAGCATCAGTCATTTTGTTTAAGCCAAGAGAGCTGCCTTTTAGTACTGTTTGCATTCACATTACCATCGTGACCCCATGCGCTGTTGTCTCAATGTTGCTTCCTCTGTGCTGAATCACTTTCATACATCTTCCCATACACCTCCCTGTTTCTTTAAATTTCCAATATTCACTGTTTCCATTATAACATTCCATCACAATACATGCACAATTAGTACAGCCATTTCTTAAACTCAAGGAGGTGATGAGCACCCACCTTATTTCAAATTGTTTGACTACTACAAACAGTACGGCTCTGACTATTTGTTATAGTTGGGGCCATTCTTTAAGTTGTTAAGCACCTTGGGGTATCCATCATTTTCCAGACCCACTGGACTAATTCAAAGCTCCACCAAAAGTGTATTGATGTGCCTGTGTTCCTACAACCTCTTCAATTTACCAAATTGTCAAAGGGCTCCATGATACCAAGAAGCTTATGAATTTCTGAACAGAGTGGTTAAGCTGTATTTATGTAAATCCTGTGTTAGTAGGTTATCACACAAACATTTTATACATTTGTAATGATTCTGAAGGGAATTCATATTTCTGGCTTGTCCTCCTGCGTTTTGTTAGTAAAAGTGAATGCCTTACACACATTATCTTATTGTAACCTCACAACCTACCTCAGGCAGAAGCTATTACATCTTTATTTTACAGATGAGGAAACTGAGTCTGAGAGCTGAAGTATTTTAACCCAGATTTTATCCAGTTATACAACAGCAAGTATCTCTACTTCTTCACTAAGTTTCAATCTTTCCTGGCCTTTCTCCGGGACAACCCTTATCCTCAAAAAACCCTCACCTGACCCATCTACATCGCCACTCCTTTTCCTGACATGAGAAGGCCGTCTATAAAAGGCGTCTCCTCTCACTCTTCTCAGCTCTCTACAGTCTACCTTCCAACCTCATTATTCCACCAAAGCTGCTTTCTCCCAAGTTACTAAAGATCTCTCAGTTATCAAGTCTAATGACTTTTTCCTCAGTCCTCATCCTTTTTGACTCTACGATGCCTCGGACACCGTCAGTCATTCTCTTCTCCTTGATAACACTTTTCTCTAGATTTTGGTGACACTACTTTCAAAGTCAGTCACTAGGCATTTATGAAGTGGCTACTATATCTCAGGCACTATGCTAAGTGCTGGGGATACAGAGAAAGGCGTAAGATAGACTCATAATCTAATTGGGGGGGAGGAGACAACACATTAAAAAAAAGCTTTAACAGGTGAGGAAGAAGGAGGGGCAGGATGAAGTCATCTGACTGAAGTGGGAAATGATCTGAGGTGTGGGCCCGATGTCATCCTGCAGAATGATGACTTTATGACTGTGCCTACCTTCCCACAACCCCACCCCCAATACTGACATTTCCCATCTTCACCAATTTTCAGGGTGTGAGATGAAAGCTGTTTTGTTTTGCATTTCTCTTATTATTATTTTTTTTTTTTGTAAGGCAGTTGGGGTTAAGTGACTTGCCCAAGGTCACACAGCTAGTACTTGTCAAGTGTTTGGTCTGAGGCCGGATTTGAACTCAGGTCCTCCTGACTTCAGGGCCGGTGCTCTATCCACTGTGCTACCTAGCTGCCCCCATTTCTCTTATTATTAGTGATCTGGAGTATTCTTTCATATGGTTGTTAAAAGTTTGCAATTCTTTTGAGAATTATTTGTTTCTATCCTCTGGCCACTTGTTTACTGATTTAGGGAATAGCTTCTGGCATCACACACACACACACACACACACACACACACACACACACACACACAC
>NW_020953950.1:51727-95274 GCF_900497805.2 Vombatus ursinus | reverse complement strand
CACACACACACACACACACACACACACACACACACACACACACACACTCCCCAAAAGTTTTAGTGCAGTTTTAAACCTTAATACCTTAAAAGTCTCCTAAGACTTTTGAATACCCTACATATATCTATTAATTGTTGGATATATTGGATAACAACCCCCTATTAAAGAAATCCAATACAAAGCTGTTTTTTCCCCTCATTTGACCATTTCTCTCCTTATCCTATGTGAATTAATTTTGTTTGCGCAGAAGCCTTTCAATTTCATTAATCAAAGTTATACATTTTATCCTTTGTAATTGCCTCTATTCCTTGTTTAGTTAATATATCCCACCCATAGCTTTGAAAGGTATATTGATCTGCTTTTCTTCTAATTTTTTAATAGTATGATCTTTAATATTAAGTTCACATAGCAGTTTAGAAGCCATTGTGGAATATGGTATAAGGGGGTGGTATAGGGCTAATTTCTTCCAGGTTTACAGTTTTTCCAGTAGTTTCTTTTTTAAATCAAATAGGGACTCTTCTAAGTATTTTAAGTTTTCTGGTTTATTGAATACTGCTATGGAATTCCATTGTTTTTGTTCCTTGTCTATTCTGTTCCAATGAGCTACCTCTCTATTTTTCAGCCTTTTTACTATTAAAATGAATATGTGCTACATGTTAAGGGTTTTTTCTTACATCTATTAATATGATTTTTATTTTTTGCTAATAACATTTGTTTGTGTTCATAGTTTTCTAATGTTGAACCATCCCTTTTCCTGGCATATAAATCCAATCTGGCCCCAGTAAATAATTTTTGAATATATCATTAAAGTCTTTGCTAATATTTGATTAAATATTTTTGAGTCAATAGTCATTACTGATGCTGCTCTACAGTGTTCATTCCCTACTTTATCTCACTTGTCTGGGCCTTAGGACCATATTCATCTCATGGGAGTAGTTTGGGAAGGTATATTCTTTCTCTAATTTTGTGAATACCTTACATAGCAGAGGGGTGAACTTTTCTTTAAATGATTGATGGAATTTAATTTAATTATAAATTGATCTGGATGTGTGTTTTTTGCTTTGTTTGGGAGTTCATTTATGGCTTGCTTAATTTCTATTTTTGAGATTGGATTGTTTGGATTACCTACTGTTTGTGTTGTTAATATGAAGGTTTTATATTTTCATAAATACCCGTTTCTTTTATATATTTTTAGTTTTGTTGGCATAAAACTGGGCATAGTAGTTTGTAATTATTTTCTTTAAGGATTACATATTTAGAGCTATAAAATTTGGTAACTCCTCTGTTCTTGGTTTTGATATTTTTTTTTTAAAAATTCAGATTAGTTAATTATAGGCCTCTTAATTGGTCTTTTGGGGGGGCCCACTAAACTTCATTTATCTCAAAAATCTTTTTTGCTTTTACATTTCTACATGGCTTCCATTTCTGACGGTTTTATTTTACTATTTAAAATGTTTCATTGATGCCTTTTGTTTTTACATCACGCTTATTTCTAAATATACTCCCTAGAATTAAATCACCCCTATAGCAGAACAAACAAAAGAGCCCAACCCCTAAACAGCAAAAAGCAGCTAAGCAAAACCAACCAACACCATGATTTTATGTGGCAATGTAGATGAGACATTATGCCCTGGTAGCCCCTGGGCTCCTTACTGAGAGGCAGGAAATGTGTATACCTCCCAATTCTGAGTGCTATCCTTGGTTTTCCAGTTACAAGTTAGGCCTCACTGGTGTCACTGTGGATAGATACTGCTGTTCTGATTCAGCTTATTTCACTCTGAACCAATTCTCATGTTTTTCTCAGTTCCTCATATTTGATATTTTTAATGCATGATACTATATTCTATATATGCCCACGTATCATAATTTGTTCAGTCATTCCCCCCATTAATAGACATCTACTTGGTTTTCAGTTCATTGCTTCCACAAAAGTGCTCCTACGACTATTTTGATGTGTATTGGACCTTCTTTCCATTTTTTACCTTCTTGGGAGATATGCCTCATGATCAAAGGGTTTGGGTTTGGCCAAACTGACATTCAGAACAGCTGGACCACTCCACAGCTCCCCTGATGTGTGTCACTGCGCCAGTCTTCCCAAGGCCTACCACTAACTTCACAATTTTCTTTCATCTCTTGCTAATCTGCATGCTCCATGGTAAAACCTCGGAGTTGTCTGAATGTGACTTTTTCTTAAAGTTAGTGATTTGGAGCATGTTTTCATGTGGGTACTTATGGTTTGCAATTTTTCTTTAGACAGCTGTTCTACTTCAGTTTATATTCCTTGTATTGATCCCAATTTTCGTTGTGTGATAGCTGGGGAAAGATGCATTTAATATTTCTGCCTTTCTGCGCCTGTGGCACCTTAGCATACAGTTAACTTCCGTAAACATGTTGTGCTTAAAAAATATTCTCCTTAAGATTCCTATTCAAGAGCTCTGGCCTTGGAGTCAGGAGGACCTGAGTTCAAATCTAGCCTCAGACCAGACACTTCACACTTACTAGCTGTGTGACACTGGGCAAGTCACTTAACCCTGATTCCCTCACCAAAAAAAAAAAAAAAAAAAAAAAAAAAAGATTCCTATTCAGCAATTGTCAAAGGTAAACTGTACCTAGTTTCTCTAATGTTTTGTTTAAATTTTTAACTCAGTTTCTGTATTTCTTTGTTACTTGTGACTATGTTTGAGAAAGACACATACTGACATCCCCAACAATTACTAACATTCCATTCCTGTCTTCCTGTAATTCAATTAACTTAGATCTTTTACATCCCTAGATGCTGTATCATTCAGTATATATCTAATCAAAATCAATATGGTTTCATTATCTATCAGCCTTGGGACTCACACCTCGCCAGTTTCTGAAGCCCCTCTGATTGTATGGCAGAGCCCCGAACTCCAATCCCCCCTCTCTTCTGTTACCTTTTGTGAGCCATCTTCCTCCATTAGATTATAAACTCCCTGTGGGCAGGGGCTATGGTTTGTTTTAAGTTTCTATCCCCAGACTTTAGTACAGTGCCTGGCACAGAACAGAGCCTTAACAAACGTCTGGTAACTAACTGCGCCTGCCTGCTTGTCTCTCAGCCACATACCCTGCTTTACACTGGCTACCTCCTCTGAGATCAACGCTTGCTATTTTAGCTTTTTAAGAATCTGACAAGGCATACGCTCTCCCCCAGCCCCTCATTTTAACCACTCAAGTCATGCTGTTTAAAGGGTTTCTTTCAAACCACAAACAGATGAGTCCACCCCATTCATCTACATGTTACAACGACTCTGGTTATTCTGCCCTCTGTCAAACCCTGTGAAAACATTTCCTCTCTTCCCTCCCTTTTCCCCCTCATTGAGAATGTCCTCCCAAAATCAACCCTTCCTCTCCTTCTCCCCGAGTTCAATCCCCTGCTTACTTTACTATTTCTGCAGATCACCCGTGGAGTCTGTCAGTTTGCACTTTTGCCTCCCGGTTCCAATATTTCTGCGTAATTTTCTTCGATGAATTCTTGATGAATTCAACTGATTTTTCCCCCTATGGTCTTGTGGAAAGCCTGATGATTCTTAGATTATGTCCCCATTCCTTGTTTTCTAGGTCAGTTATTTTTGATATCTCATTCATTTTCCTAAATTTTGTTTTTCTGCTTTTTTTATTTTACTCTAATAGTACTTACTGTATTATAGAATTTTTAGTTCAGGTTCTGTTTGCTTCATTCTCCCCCCATCCCCCCAGTCTCCACTCCTGGGCTAAGGGGTCCTGATTTCTGCACTCTAGTTCACTTCAGTCGATTACTCCTTTTGGCCACTTTCAGAATCTTTGTAGCCATCGTCTATTCTTTTCTGGAGTTGTTAATGAATTATTGTCTTCCAGAGTTTTATACTGATCAGATATTCTTGCCCCACACTCGCCCATCTCTTCATTTCACTAGTTTCCCTTTGATCATTTCAAGGCTCTGACTTCCCTCCCTTTGACGGACTTTGATGGAACTGCTGCTAAGAAGAGACTGATCATAGGAGTGGTTAATGAAGGCCTGAGGTGCAGGTTTGCCCCAACCTGCAGCCACCTGGTTTCAAGCTTGCCTGCCTCAGCAGTCACTGGAATCACAACCCTGACAGGGGGTGGGATGAAGAGTGCCGTCAGAGGGAGCAGGGTGGGTAGCTGATGACTACAATAGACAAGGAGAGGGGCTGGAAGGACTTTTGATGATTTTCTGTTCCACCTCCAGTTCACTGCTGGATGTCTGACTCAGGCGCCACCATAATCGCTCCTCTAAGCAAGGATTCCAAAGGGGTAGCCCCTGGGAGAGAGAAGAGACCCTCCAACCGTGACGGACTCTGGGATGGTCAGTAAGCTCTCCAGAAAACTCCTGTTTTCCCTCCTCTTTGGAATGGTTTCCCTTTATATTTTCAGAATTTCAAACTTGCATCTCCTCATTGATCTTGGGCTGCCTTACCCTAGAAATTTTTACGTCCATGGGATCTATATATCCCTTCCTCTGAAATCTGCTCCCCCCAAATTTAGAGTGCATATTAAAGAGTATGTAGCTCTTCTTCTTTAGCACAAACTCCAGGAGGAGGTCACCTCTCCCCTAAGGTTCCCATTATTCCCACCACAGCCATCCATTCTTTCCTCTTCGAGGGAATCAGATCCAGAATAGATTTCCTGTGATGATTTCTCCACTTTAGGAAGGATGAATTTAGGCAAGGTTCATTAAGGCAAGTCAAGAAGTTAATAACTGCTTTGCTATAGGCATAGACTTCTAGCAGATGTCTGAATAAATGAAATCTCCCGTTATTATGATGTCATGCCACATGCGAGGCTTGTGTTGTTTCCCAAATCCTCAAGTTTCCTCTTTCTGTTCCAGTGGTCGTGCCTGAATGCTCTCCATCATGCTTCCTCTCCTCTGGTTCCTTCCTGGATTTCCTTACAAACAGTACGACCACCCGTCTCCCTCTACTACCTATCTTGTTTCTTTTGAATAAAGTCTATCCATCCATACCCTGTTCTAGCCGTGGGTTTCATCCCACAAATCTACGTGGTTCCACGATAAACTTGCCTCCTTGTGTTAGAATCTCATGTGTGTCTTGCTCATTGCCCAAGGCCTAAGCCATCTGAGTCGCTGGGTTTTTACTAACTGCTTCCTTAGATTGTATTCCTGTGACGTTTGGGGTTTTTCTTATTGCTGTCTCCCAAGCCTTAAATGCATTTCTTCTTCACCTCCACCTCTCAGAATCTCTCCTTTTCTTCAAAACTCAGCTCAAGAGCCTTTTTTTTGTTGTTGCATGAATCCTTTCCTAGTCCCATGACATGACTCCCCTCAAATGCTAGTGCCCCCTTGATAAATTATTTTGTATATACTTACATGTGTAGAGGCAGCTGGTGGTACAGTGGGTAGAGCGCTGGGCCTGGAGTCAGGAAGATGTGAGTTCAGATCCAACCTCAGGCACTTACTAGTTGTGTGACCCTGGGCAAGTCACTTCACCTCTGTCTGCCTCAGTTTCCTCCTCTGTAAAATGGGAATAATAATAGCACCTCTCTCCCAGGGTTGTTGTGAGAATCAAAGGAGAAAACATTCATAAAATGTTTAGCATAGTGCCTGGCGTTTAGTAGACGCTATATAAATATTTGCTATTATTATCGTTGTTGTCATACACGTCTTACTATCCCCAAGGCCCAGCCCAATGCATGTAGCTACTATCAGGCTGACAGTATTCTTGAGCAGGGAGTCACCAACCAACAATACTCTTCTCTTTCCCCTCTCCCCTCATTTAAAAATTATGTAACTCATTTTGTTTTTTAAATTAATAAGTATTTATTTTCTCTCCCTTCCATTCTGTCACCCCCATAAAAGAGAAAAAAAAACACTTTTAATAAATATAGTCAAGTAAAACAAATTCCTGTATTAGTCAAGTCAAAAATATGTATTTCATTATACAAACTCAATCTATGACCTCTCTGTTATAAGCTGGGCAGCATGGTTCATTATCAGTTCTCTGAAACCATGGGTGATCACTGCATTGATCACAGTTCTCAAGTCTTTCAAAGTTGTTTATTTTTACAGTGTTGTTGTTAGTGTATAAATTACTCTCCTGGTTCTGCTAACTTCCCTCTGCATCAGTTCAGACAAGTCTTGCCGGGTTTCTTTGAAAGTATTCATCTCATAACTTCTTAGAGCACAATAACATTCTATTACATTCATATGCCATAACTTGTTCAGCTATTCTCTAACTGATGGACACCCTTTTAGTTTCCAGTTCTTTGCCATCACAAAAAGAGCTACTATAAATATTTTTATACAGATGGGTCTTTTTCCTCTTTCTTTGCTCTCTATAGGGGACAGGCCTAGTAGTGGTGTCACTAGGTAAAAGTTCATGCACAGTTTGGTCAGTTTGGGGGCATATTTCCAAATTTCTTGAGAAAATGGCTGAAGCAATCCACAGCTCCACAGTGCCTGCATGTGCCTGTTTTCTTGCAACCCTTTCAACAAGTGGCATTTTCACCTGAGAGGTGGGAAGTAGAACTTTAGAGTTGCTTTAATTTGTATTTCTCTAACTATTAGTGACATAGAACATTTTTCCATATGGCTGCTTATAGCATGAATTTATTCCTTTGAAAATTGCCTGTTTGTGTATTCTTTGACCAACTATCAGCTGAATGGTTCTTACATTATCTTGGAAATAAGATCTTTTTCTGCAAAGATTTTCCCCCAGTTAATTGTTTCACTTCTAATATTAGCTGCATTGGATAAATGTGTTTAAATTTTATATAATCAAAGTTATCTACTTTAATTCTCTGTGATCCTCTCTATCCTTTGGTCATGAAAATTCATTCCCATAATATCCAATTGGCACTTATCTTGGCATATAGTGTGAAATGTTGGTCTAAATCTAATTTCTGCTAGACTCCTTTCCAGTTTTCCCAGCATTTTTCTTTTTAAGCCAAATAGTAACTCCTTCCCTTGGTAACTGAGGCCTTTGGGCTTACTGAACTGATGCTTTTTGTGGGATAGTTTGAGATCGTGCATTGCTAGCTCCCCTTCCTTCCCATTGTTTTCATCACCTCCTTTAAGATTTCTTGATCTTTTATTTCTCAAGTTGAATTCCATTACTTCCTCTAGCTCTATATAGTCATCCTTTTGTAGTATGTTTAGTATGGCACAGAATCCGTCAATTTAGGCAATACTGTCACATTATACGGCCTCAGCCTACCCATGAACAATTAATATCTCTCCCATGATATAAGTGTGTGTTTCCATAAGTGTTTTGTAGTTGCATTCACATCGTTCCTATGTGTGTCTTAGCAGTGAACTCCAAATATTTCATACATTTTGTAGTTAAATGGAATTTCTTTACCTGTCTCTTCCTGCTGTGTTTTGTTGGTATTATACAAAAATGTTGATACTTTTAAGTGGAATTTTATATCTTGCAATTTTGTCAAAGTTACTGTTTTAATTAATCTGTCTTGCTGCCTAGAGAAAGCAACTTTGTTTCCTCTTTGCAATGTCTTCTTTTATTCTTTCTCTGACTGGATGATCTTTCATGCACCTAAGAGAATCAACTTCAGTCATTCTTTGGGGTATCAGCAAGTTTATACAGCTAGGTGGTGCAGTGGATAGAGTGCCAGGCCTAGAGTCAGGAAGCCCTGAGTGCAAGTCCTGCCTCAGATACTTACTAGCTCTGTGACCCTGGGCAAGTCACTTAACCTCTTTTGCCTCAGTTTCCTCATCTGCAAAATGGGGGATAATAACAGCACCTACCTTCCCAGAGTTGCTGTGAGGATCAAATCAGAATATTTATAAAGTGCTTAGCACAATGCCTGGCACACAGTAGGCACTATATAAGTACTTATTCCCTTCCCCTATATAAATGCTAAGTCCCTTCTTGCTCTGAAGCTACAATCCAATAATCTGACTTAAAATCTAGTGTCCTTTTCCCTATGCCATACTTCTGAAAATAATTTTTCTTTTGTTTTTTTTCATCACGTTCATTCTGGAACATATCCCTCCCTTCCTCCTCTTCAGGGAGCCATCCCTTGTAATAAAGAAAAGAAGAGAAAAAGCAATTTGGCAAAACCAACCAACACGTCAGCCAAGTCTGCTTTACCTTCTCTGCAACGAAAGGAGAGAAGGACATAGTTTTGCCTTTCTTTCTCTCTCCGGTGCAAAAGAGGCTAACCCATAGTAGGTGCTTAGTAAAGGCTTGGTGATAAGACTTCTCCAGGTTCATTTTTTTTTGTTATTGTTGTTCTTTCCATTTACATCAGTTGTCATTGTGTGTATTATTTTCCTGGTTCTACTGATCTCATTTTATGTTAGTTTATAAAGTCCCCCCCAGTTTCTCTGAATTCTTTCTATCCGCTGTTTTTATGATGCTGTGATTGTCCTTCACATTCACGGACCACCACTTGTTCAGCCATTCTCTTGCTGATGTGCATTGACTTGGTCTCCAGTTCTTCACTGCCCCAAAATGCTGCCTCCATTACTGGGGGAGATATTCATGAGTGAGAAGTCCTCAAGACTTCTTTAGCAAGTGAAAAATGTTGAGAGGAAGGGAGGGTGGAAAAGAGCACTGGCCCTGACCAGCTTTCATGCCACTGAGAACTGCATTCCCATTGCTTCCTTGGCACAGAGGCCTAGGTTGCTCCATGGCCTCTCTGCTATGGGTTCAAAGAAGGCACATGAAACAGATGACCCAGAAAAGCAGTCCCTCTCTTTCCTTTTCCTCCAAGAGCCCCTTTAATCACTAGCAAAGAGGCTGCCTATATGACCTGGGAAAACTTTCCTGGCTCCAGACATCTACAAATAAGCTCTCAAACACTGAAACTGTGCTTCTTGGATAAACCAGTTATGTTAATAACTGCCTGTGGTTAGTGCTCTGAAGTGCAAGGCAGGGGAGAGAGTCTGGTCTATCAAGGAGCCAGCAGTGATCAAAGGCCACCATGGGCTGCCCTTCCCCTTGCTCAAGGAAGCTTGTGAGGTGGTTTTATGCTTAGAGTGTGCAGAACAGCTCATTCTGGAGACAAACCAAGAAGTAAAGAGCAATGTGAGGCAAAGTTCTATTAGGAATTCTAGACATCATTAAGAGGTTTTTCCCTAAGACCACAAATTGACATTGAGAGATCAATCTCTCCTAAGTAATGAGGATCCAAGAAATTTTCTCCTCTTAACTTCAGTGTTAAAACACTCTCAGGATGAGGGGAAGAAGACAAGTTTGCTCAGTAAATAGGAAGGTTTACAAAGAATACAGAAAAGAACTAATTTTCTATTCGTGGCTTTAAGTGACCACCCCTGGAAAATGGAAAAGTGGGCAAGGCTTAAAAGACGTCAGGAAGCAGACAAGAATGAACATAGACCAAAAAAAAAATCATTTCTAAAGCACTTTAAGGCTTACAAAGTGATTTTCTCACAACTCTCCTATAAGGTAAGTACACAGACGATCTATGAAGGACAAATATGAAGAGCTCCCCACCAATGCATACTCCAACCTTTTATGTCTTAGTAGGAGTTTATTATAAACAGAAACAATCAAGGGAGTTGTCTGAGGCACATACAGGTGAATGTAAAGCCAGGTCAAACAAAATTCACAGCCTTTGAGACTCCCTCCCACCCTCATTATCCTCTCTATCTTCAGGAACCCCCACAGAAGCAGCTGGCGGATACAGAAGGGCAACACATGGGTATCACAATGGTGAGGTGCCATCAACATCTGTGATACCAGGCTGACCATTAGAGAACAACCCAGCCCAGGACACACACGTCAGGTCAAACAAACCTTTCCCTCCTGGCAGCACCAGCAGCGTGGCCCATGTGACCCAAACCAGGCCTGCCTGCTCCCTCCTTTGCCAAAAGCCAGCTTGAAAACGGAGGTGGGTCTTTGCCAAGCTCTAAACAACCTTTGTGGCTTTGGAGGTTTTCCATGCCTCTCCCCGAAGCAAGTAAATACACTGAAGTGGAGAAGAGCCACTCTGAACACCCACTGGCAAAAACCTCTTTGAGTCAGAGCCCTCAGGCCTGGAAAATACCTGAGTCACTAGAAAGGACAAACGTGTGAAAAGACTTACAGCCAACAAAGTGAACCTGGGCCTGCCAACCTCAAAGGTTAGATTATTAATCTTCCCAAAGACTGAGCTGTGGTGAATGAGCAGTCTTGTTTGACAAACACCCCAGTGCTCCCATGGAAGAGGCAGGAAAGCATCGCTCCGTGCAGACACATTGACTCCTTTCTCTCTCCACTACAAGCTCCCTAGGGTCTGGCCACATGTCAGCCCAGCTGAGAAAGCATGGAGGGGGCAGACCTTACACCCAAGCAGTCAACTTCCAGAGGCCACTGGGGAATCCAGGGAAAGGATGCTGGAGGGAGGATGTGGGCACAAAAGGTTTCTAAGCAACGCCTACCAACAGAAAACATGGGGGACAGGACTGGGAGGGGGGAAGAAAGAGCAGAGAGATGCTTTGTGGGGAGGCATCATTAAGTGGCTGGAAACACAAAAAGCAACACCAATGGGCACTGTTAGGATTTGGCTTTTCTCTGAATACCGTAATTAGGGCACTGGAAGTCTGCAGGATTGAATAAAACAACTTTCTAGGTCTTTCTTTGCTCTGACATTCTGTGTTCCAAGGGCCCTTCTAGCTTTGACATTTTATGTTCTAAGGCCCCTCCCAGGCCTGACATTTTTTGTTCTAAGGGCCCCCTCTGACACCCTAGGATCCTGTGACTATCAGTGGCTTGGTAGCAAGGTCCTTCACTACCAAACTGCTTCAAGGCACATTCATAAAAGAGCATGCTATCAGCTCCAGCAAAAAAGAGCTCTGTGTTTAAACAAACAGATGAGCGTCAGTTTAAAACTATGCTCCTGAACAATCTCGTGACCACCCTTGGCAGCTTTTTTCTTCCCTGTTGGTCCTAGGAAAAAAAGAAAGATGACCAATGACCCAATCTGGGGCTTGTACCCAAGAGGTAAGGGATATTACCAACAAAATCAGGCCTGTACATTGAAGTGGCAGTCGGAGGTGCTCAAGAGCACAGAAATAAGACAATGGGTTTCTATCTGGGGTGACATTATTCAAAGAAACCTCTCACCTTTAGCAGCAAGCCAGAGACAGAACACAAGCTAAAACGGACCTCTTTCTCTCCCCATAGGATTTTTATAAACAATATGTCCCCTAAATGCTAGAGAGCACCTGCCAGATGTGACTAAGTCCTCCAAGGCCCTTTGAGCTCTGTGCTGCTCACCTAGATGAACTGCTGTAACTTGGCAACCTCCTTTCTGCCCCCTCGCCCCACTTTCAAACACCTATTTTAAGTGAGCTTTGTTTGTATCACAGAGTTCCTCCTACTGCTTGTTCTCCATTTTAACTGTTCTTCATGGAAAGTAATTGTACCAGGACTGGCAGCTCACCAAAATCACAGAGTCTGAGCAGATTCCTAGCCTTCTGAGTGCTTGGAGGAGTACGAACATGCCCAGGCGGCACCCATGGCAAGGGCAGCTCCCTTCCTCCAGTGTAGATAAAGGATTCCCTCAGCCTGGCCAGAAATGTGCCTCATGTAAGAATCACAATGAGTGTCGTGCTGAGCTTCTTTCTGACTAAACACTACTATGGACATGGCTCTGTTTTGGGCTGAAGAAGGTACGAAAAGAAAAAAAAACAAGGCCTCTGATCTCAATGGCCTTACAATGTGGCAGGGGAAACAAGACTGATACAAATGTATACTACAAGGCAGAATATAGGTGGATTTTTTTTAAAAAGGAGGGAAAAAGTGCTACAAGAGGTCAAAGCAGTGAGACAGTACTTCTCAAGAGAGATTCAAGGAAAGGTTTCTCCAAAAGAGGAACATTTTATTTGAATTGGGTGTTAAAAGATAGAATGGATTTTAATAGGTGGAGATGATGAGGGAGAAGACTTCCCAGGGAATGGCAAGGAGAAAGAAGCTGCCCAAGAGTAGTAGCAATTGCTTCAAGAGGCATTAAGTCTAAGGGGCAGCTAGGTGGCGCAGTGGATAGAGCACCAGTCCTGAAGTCAGGAGGATCCAAGTTCAAATCTGGCCTCAGACCAATTACTTGACACTTACTAGCTGTGCGACCCTAGGCAAGTCACTTAAACAATTGCCTTAAAAAAAGAGAGGCATTAAGTCTCCCCTCCTTAGAGGCCTTCAAAGCAAGGGCTGTATGACCACTTGTTGGGGAGGCAGCGGAAGGGATGCCTGATTAGGTTGGGGTTGCAGCAGATGGACATTCTGGTCCCTTCTATCTTTGTGATTCTGGCCGTAATCACTGGGCCAGACCTAGAACTCTATCTGAAAACCAACACTCTTTCCTAATACATGTTTCCAGGCTCCCTTAGAAGGGAATACATTTGGCACAGGAAAACTGTAGCAGAAAAACTGCCACAGAACAGAATTAAACTGTATCACTAAATACTAGGTCCATTTTTAGTCTTTTGTTTTTACATTATGTTCTTTTCTGAATATATCCTTCCTCTATCCTTCATTCTTATAAGGGATCATGTTACATCTGTCATAAGCCATCTCTTGTAACAGAGATTATATAAAAGGGTGGTAAAAGTCCAGCAAAAATGAACATAGTAACTGTGTCTGCCAATATATGCAATATTCCACATCCATGTTCCCTCACCTCAGTAATGTGGGGTGGGGGTGGGAGGGGAGGTGGCGGCATGGAGAGAGAAGAATTTTTTTTTTTTAAGTTTTTCTACAGGAGCCAAACATGGTCATTTTGATAACACAGCATTCAGGTTCACTTTATTGTTCTGTTTACATAATTGTTATCACTGTCTATATTTTTTTCTGGTTCTGTTTACTTCACATCAGTTCAGATGAGTCTTTCCATGTTTCTTTAATTCTTCATATTTCTTATGATATACTGACATTCCATTATAATAGCACAATTTGTCTAGCCTTTCCCTAACTGATGGGCATCTACTTTGTTTCCAGTTCTTTGCTACCACAAAAAGAGCTGCTGTGAATATCGATATGTCTTTTACCTTTTTGTGGGGTATGCCTAGCAGTGGGCTGTGTCAAAGGGAATGGTTTTAGTCACTTTAAAAAAGGCATAATTCCAAATTGCTTCCCAGAATAGGTAGACCAACTTATAGCTCTTCTTGTAACTCCTCCAACATGGATCATCTCCACATTTGAGCATCTTTACCAATTTATTGGGTGTGAGGTTGTCATGTTTCCTATCTATCATTCATCATTTGGAACAATCTCTTCTATGGTTAACAGCTTGCAAACTAACTTTTGACCACGTCCATGTGGAGGAATGGCTCTTGGCCTTCTGTATTTGCATAATTCCCCTTTCTAAGTTAGATATCAAACATGACAGAATCTGAGGATTTCGAGAGATCTGTGTCCACTGAGTCTAACCCATGAACCCATAGCCTCTGTGGCCTTCTCACTGTGTAAGATCCTTCGATCCAACCACTCCCTTTTCCTCCCGACACTGGGTCCAAACAAAAGACGTCCGATCCCTCTTCTGGGTGGAAGCCCGTCAAATACTTGAAGACAGTTATCACGTCCCCTGTGTCTTCTCCTCTTCGGGCTAAACATGCTTAATTCTCCACCCGATTCTCACATGAAGATTCAGGTCTTTTCCTCATCCCAGTGGCCCTCCTCTGAACACTCTCTTCAACTGGTCACTGTCCTTCTTGATACCCAGAACCGAAGACAGCACTGCAGACGGGGCCAAACGAAGGCAGACGACAGTGGGACTACCACTACAGTGGCATCATCACCTCCTTATTCCTGGTGACTATACTCCACTTAAGGCAGCTCAAGATTGCATTAACTTTTTTGGCCACCAGGTCCTATTGCTGACATTGGTTCAGCTTGCAGTCTACTCAGAGCCACAGATCTTTTTCAAAACTACTATCTAAGCATGCCGCCCCGACTTATGAAATTTATTTTTTTGTATCCAGATACAAGACTTTACAATCATCCCCTGGAATTTAATTTTATTAGTTTCAGCCCAATACCTGTCAGGATCCTTTTAGATTCTCTATCATCGACTGTTAGCTATCCCAACTTTGTGTCATCTGCAGATTTGATATGCATACCATCTATGCCTAACACTTTAATTAATCACATGGATAAAAAGCATGAAGCCAAGCACAAGTTCCTAGAGGACTCCCCTGGAGACCTCCTGCCCTGTTGACAGCTAGGTAGCACAGTGGGTATAGTGCCAAGCCTAGAGTCAGGAAGACCTCAATTCAATCCAGACTCAGACACTTAGTAGTTGTGTGATCCTGGGCAAATCATTTAATCTCTGTTTGCCTCAGTTTCTTCAACCATGAAGTGAGAATAACATCTAACTCTCAGGTTATGAGAATCCAATTAAATAAAATTTGTAAACAGCATGGCACATAGTAGGTGCTATGTAAATGCTATTGTTGTTGACACAGAATCCTTAACATCTACTCTTTGACTCGGGCTATCCAACCAGTTCTTCTATCTGATTTTATTATCAGATAATGCAGGGGTGGGGAACCTGCGGGCACTGAGGCCACACGTGACCCTCCAGGTCCTCAAGTATGGCCCTCTGACTGAATTCAACTTCATAGAACAAATCTCCTTAATAAAAGGACTTGCTCAGTAAAACTTGGACTCGGTCAAAAGGCTGCACCCAAGGACCTAGAAGGCCACATGTGGCCTCAAGGCCGCAGGTTCACCACTCCTGAATCTAGCATGAGACACTTTATCAAAAATTTTGCTAAAATCTAGATAAACTAGATAAACTGCACTCCCCTCAGTGTCTAGCACACAGTAGGCACTTAACAGGCACTCACTCCACTTCTCATCTACTGCTCTGCCTAGAACTCCAAGGAACAAGATGCCCCTCCCAAGATGAGCTTGGCAGTTCTAAACTCGCCACCATGCTGCTAACTGAAGCCTTGATTGACACAATTTCCCTTAGCTTCCTCTCCCCTGGGAAAGGGGGGCTGGAGGGTGGAATACCAAACTTCTCCCAATGCCTCCCTTTACAGAAACTGAACTCTTGGTTCATTCCACTTTGCATTTGCTGCTCTGCTTGGTTTCAACTCCAAGAAACAAGATGCCCCATTTACAAGTACCATTCGAGGCCCCCTGGACTCCCATTTCCTGCCTCCTTTTGTGTGTTGTGTAATTGAAGGCTCCTTGAGGGCAGGGGCTGTCTTCATTGATTGTATCCCCAGCCCTTCGCACAGTATCTAGCACATAGTGGATGCTTAATAAAGGTTGATTGGATTAATAAATCCATCCTTTCTTCCCTTCTTCCTTCCTTCCAGTTAGTTTAATAATATTGTAAACAAAAGGAAACGAGGCTAGCTGGCTCTCTGTAATGCCTACTTTTCAGGGCAGAGAGATGGCGCAATGGATAGAGCACCCGGCCTGGAGTCAGGAAGACTCATCTCCCTGAGTTCAAATTTGACCTCAGACACTTATTATCTGTGTGATTCTGGGCAAGTCACTTAACCCTATTTGCTTCAGTTTCCTCATCTGTAAAATGAGCTGGAGAAGGAAATGGCAAACTACTCCAGCATCTATCTTTGCCAAGAAAACCCCAAATGAGGTCATGAAGAGTCAGACTTGACTAAAAAACAACTGAACAATAATGCCTACTTGTCTATCTAGATGTTCACCAACTATCTCTTTAATGATCCATTTTAGAATTTTCCCAGGAATATAAGTGAACCTTATGGTCTATAGTTTGCAGACTGTTCTGTTCCATTTTTTGAAAATTGAGACGTCTACCCTTCTCCAATTTTACATGATCTTTCAAAGATCACTGACAGTGGCTCAGCTTTCACATTGGTCAGTTCTTTCAGAAACTAAGAGTACAGTCCATCTGGGCCAGGGGACCTGAATGCATCAAGAGCAGGTAACTTCCTTCTTTCTATTTTCTTATTCTATTTTGAGAATTAACTTCCTATAAGATGGCTGATCTGAAGATTTTTTCCCAGCCTAACAAGTTTCTTTTATCCTAGCTGCATTGATTTTGTTCCTGCAGTTCAATTTCATGTAACATAAATTATCTAGTTTACCTCTTGTGATCTCTTCTAGCCTTTGGTCAAGGATTCTCCACTCAGCCAGAACTATGAAAGATACTGCTTTCAATTTAAAATTTTTAAATTTTAAAAAATAAAATAGTCTCTTACATTTGAGTCAAGTAGCCCATGTGAAGATATTAGTCTAAATTATTTTTTGCCAAACTGCTTTCTAGTTTCCTGTAGGGTCCCATTTTGAACAATGCTATGAATTCAAGGCAAACATATGATGGCTCTACAGGAAGGCTCCAGGGTAGCTAAGAACTTGAACATAGAAAGTTATTAAAATTTAGAAGACAACAAAGTCAAAACATTTACACACAAAGGCTTAAAAACAAAAAAGTACCAAAGCCCAAAAAGAATTCCTGAAAGAGCTTAAAAAGTTCTTTAAAAATCAAATAAAGAGGTAAAGGGAAAATTGGGAAAAGAAATGAGAATGAATAACGCAAGAAAAGTATGAAAAGAGAGTCAATACCCTGGTAAAAGAGGTATACACACACAAAAAAATACTGAAGAAAACAGCACCTTAAAAACAGAATTGGCAAAGTAGAAAAAGAGGTACAAAAGCTCAAACTGAAAAGAAAATTCCTTAAAAATTAGAATTAGGCAAATGGAAGCTAATGACTTAATGAGACACTAAGAAACAATAAAGCAAAACTAAAAGAAAAAAATAAATACAAGAATATGTGAAATCTCATTGGAAAAACAACTAACCTGGAAAATAAATCAAGAAGGGCTAATTTAAAAATTATCAGACTACCTGAAAGTCATAATAATAAAAAAAAAGAGCCCAGACATCTTATTTCAAGACAATATCAAGGAAAACTGCCCTGATATCCTAGAACCAGGGATTAAAATAGAAATTTAAGGAATATACCAATCACCCCCTGAAAGAGATCCCAAATCCAGAGCCAAATTCCAGAGCTCCCACGTCAAAGAAAAAAGATTGCAAGCAGCCATGGAGCCACAGTTAGTACAACACATGGGTTAGCAGCTTCTACATTAAAGGACTGGAAGGCTTAGAACACGATATTCTGGAGGGCAAAGGAGCTAAGATTACAATCAAGAATCACCTACCCAACAAAACTGAGTATAATCCTTCAGGGGGAATAATGGATATTCAATGAAACAGAGGACTTTCAGCATGCCTGATGGAAAGACCTGAGCTGCATAGAAAATTTGACTTTCAAATACAAGACTCAAGAAGCATAAAAAGGTAAGGAGAAATCATAAGAGATTCAATAAGATTAAACTGTTTACATTTCTACATGGAAGATGATACTTGTAACTCCTAAGAACTTTATCACTATGAGGGGAGACAGAAGCAGTACACATAGACAGACGGCATGGGCGTGAGTTGACCATGATGGGATGATTATCTAAAAAAATGAAATTAAGGGGTGAGAAAGAGGGATCCACTGAGAGAAGGGAAAGGGAGAGATAGAACGGGGAAAATTATCTCACATAAAAGAAGTGCAAAAGGAAGAGCTTTTACAGTAGAGGGAAAATAAGGGGTGGTGGGTAATGCTTGAATCTTATTCTTATCAGAACTGGCTCAAAGAGGGAATAATATACACACTCAGTTGGATACAGAAACCTGTCTTACCCTACAGGGAAATAGGAAGTAAAGGGAATAGGAAAAGGAGGTGGTAGTAGGGCTGACAGAAGGGAAGGAAGATTAAGGGAGGCAGTCGTCAGAAGCAAAACAGACTTTTGAGGAGAGACAGGTTAAAAAGAAAGAGAGAAAAAGATAAATGGGGAGGGAAGTAAGATGGAAGAAAATAAAAAGTAATTTATCGTAACTGTGAATATAAATAGGATAAACTCACCCACAAAATGGAGGTGGATGGCAGAATGGAATAAAAACCATGTTGGATTTACAAGAAACACATTTGACATAGAGAGGCACACACAAAATAAAAATCAGGGACTGGAGCAGAATCTCAAGCTTCAGCTGAAGTTAAAAAAAAAAAGCAGGGGTAGCAATCATGATTTGAGACAAAGATAAAACAAAAACAGATCTAACTAAAAGAGATAAGCAGGGAAACTATATCAATACTAAACATGTGTACCAAATGGTATAAATTCTTAAAAGAAAAATTAAATGAGTTATAGAAGGAAACAGATAATGAGGGACCTAACTTTCCCCTCTCAGAACTAGATAAATTTAATCAAAAAATAAAGAAGTTAATGATATGAATAAAATTTTAGAAAAGTTAAATATAGTAGACCTCTAGAGAAAACTGAATGGAAATAAAAAGGAATATACCTTTTTTTTTAGCTGTACATGTCACTGTCACAAAAACTGACCATGTATTAGGGCATAAAACCTCACAAATAAATAGAGAAAAGCAGAAACATTAAATGCACCCTTTTTGGATCATAATGCAATAAAAATTACATTCAACAAAGGTCCTTGGAACACTAGATTAAAAAGTAATTAGAAACTAAACAATCTAATCCTAAAGAATGAACAGGTCAAAGAACAAATTATAGAAACAACCAGTAACTTAATTAAAGAGAATGAAAACAATGCAACAACATACCAAAATTTATGGGATATAGTCAAAGCAGTAGTTAGGGGGAAATTATATCTCTAAATGCTTACACCAATAAAACAGAGAAAGAACAAATGAGAAAAAGAACAAATTAATAATCCCCAAAATCAAAGAAGAGATTAGTAAAACTAAAATTATGAAAACCATTAAACTAACAAATAAAACTAGGATCTGGCTTTACCAAAAAAAAAAAAAAAAAAAGTAAACCATTGGTTACTTTGATTAAAAAAAAAATTATCAGTATCAAAAATGAAAATGGTGAATTCACCACCAATGAAGTTATCCTCAATCAAAGCAATTATTAGGAGCTATTTTGCCCAATTCTATGCCACTAAATCTAACAATCTAAGTGAAATGGTTGAACATTTATATATAAAATATTTACAAAAATATAAATTGCCCAGATTGCCAGAAAAGGAAATAGAATGCTTAAAATAACCCTATCTTAGAAACAGAAATTGAACAAGCCTTTCTAAGAAAAATCCTAGGACCAGATGTGAATTCTACCAAACATTTAAAGAATGATTAATTCCAATGCTATATAAACTATTTAGAAAAACAGGCGAGGAAGGAGTTCTACCAAATTCCTTTTATGACACAAATATGGTATTGATACCTAAACCAGGAAGAACAAAAACAAAGAAAACCATATACCAATTTCTTTAATGAATATTGACGCAAAAATTATAAATAAAATACTAGCAAGGAGATTATAGCAATGTATCACAAAGGTCATACACCAACCAGGTGAGATTTATACTTGAAGTGCAGGGTTGGTATCAGCATAACCGACAATATCAATAACAAAAGACAACGAAAAGCATACAATTGTCCCAATAGATGCAGAAAAAACTTTTGATAAAATACAACACTCATTCCTGTTAAAAACACTAGAAGGTATAGGAATAAATGAAATTTTCCTTAAAATAAGTAGTATCTATTTAAAACCATCAGCAAGCATTATCTATAACGAGAATAAGCTAGAAGTCTTCCCAATAAGCTCCGGGGTGAAGGAAAGATGTCCATTATCACCACTATTATTCAATATGGCACTAGAAATGCTAGCTTAGGCAATAAAGAAGAAAAAGAGATGGAAGGAATCAGAATGGGCAATGAGGAAACAAAATTATCACTCTGTGCAGATGATATAATGATATACTTAGAGAATCAATTAAAGAGCTAGCTGACAATTAACAATTTGAGCAAAGTTGCAGGATGTAAAATAAGCCCATGTAAATTATCAGCATTTCTATATATTACCAACAAAGTCCAGCAACAAGAGATAGAAAGAGAAATTCCATCTAAAATAACTGCAGACAATATAAAACACTTGGGAGTCTACCTACCAAGACAAACCTAGGAAGTATATGAACACAATTACAAATACTTCACACAAATAAAGTCAGATCTAAACAACTAGAGAAATATTAATTGCTCATCGGTAGGCTGAACCAATATAATAAAAATGACAATTCTACCTAAATGAATTTACTTATTCAGCATCATACCATACTACCAAAAATTATTTTATAAAGCTAGAAAAAATAATAACAAAATTAATCTGGAAGAACAAAAGGTCAAGAATATCAAGGGAATCAATGAAAAAAATGTGAAGGAAGGTGGCCTAGTAGTACCAGATCTCAAACTGTATTACAAAGTAGTAATCATCAAAACAATGTGGTACTGGCTGAAAATAGAATGGTGGGTCAGTGGAATAGATTAGGTACATAATACACAGTAGTAATTGACCATAGTAATCTAGTATTTGATAATATCAACCCCCAAATCCAAACTTTTGGGACAAGAACCCACTTTTTGATAAAAATTGCTGGGAAAAATGGAAAGTATTTTGGCAGAAACTAGGTACCATCTCACACCAAGATAAGGTAAAAATGGGTACATGATTTAAACATAAAGGGTGATTACAAGCAAATCAGGGGACCATGGGCAATTCTGCCTGCCAGATTTATGGATAAGGGAAGAACTTATGACAAAATAAAATAGAAAGCATTACAGGATATAAAATATATAATTTTGATTACATTAAATTAAAAAGGTTTTGAACAAGAAAAAAAACCAAACAAAACAAACCAAAAACAAAAATCCAATGCAGCTAAGATTAGAAGGAAAGCAAAAAAAAAAAAAAGCAGGGAAAATATTTTACAGCAAGTTTCTCAGATAAAGGCCTCATCTCTCAAATACTCTCAAAGCAAGTGAAATTTTCCCAATTAATATATTATAATATATAATATATTAATATATTAATTATTTTCCCCAATTAATAAATGGTCAAAGGATATGAACAGAGAGTTTTCATAAGAAACTAAAGCTATCTATAATCACATGAAAAAATAATCTAAATTACTATTTGATTAGAGAAATGCAAATTAAACCAATTCTGAGGTACCACTTCACACCTATCAGACTGGCTAACATGACAGAAAAAGAAAATGACAAATGTTGGAGGGGATGTGAAAAAACTGGGACACTAAGCACTGTTGGTGGAGTTGTGGCCTGATCCAACCATTCTGGAGAGCTATGAAACTGTGCATACCCTTTGATCCAGCAATAGCACTACTAGGTCTGGGTTCCAAAAAGATTTAAAAGAAAAAAGGAAAAGGATCTAAGTGTGTAAAAACATTTATAGCAGCTCTTTTTGGGGTGGCAAAGCATTAGAAATTGAAGGAATGTCTATCAACTGGGGAATGGCTGAACAAGTTTTGGTATGTGAGTGTGATGGAATACTACTGTGCTACAAAAAATGACTAGCAGGACAGTTTCAAAAAACCTGGGAAGATTTACGTGAACTGATGCAAAATGAAGTTAGCAGAACCAGGAGAACAGTGTACACAGTAACAGCAATATTGTACAGTGACCAACTGTAAATGACTTAGCTATTCTCAGCAATACAACAATCCAAGACAATTCTGAAGAACTTAAGATGAACTGATGGAGTCTGAATGCAAAGCAAAGAATATTTTTTTACCTTTATTTTTCTTTTTTTTGTTTTCTTTTGCAACATGTCTAATATGGAATTACGTTTTGCATGACTGCACATGTATAATCTATAACAAATTGCTTGCCTTCTCAAGAAGGGGGGCAGGGAGAGAGAGAATTTGGAACTCAAATTTTTTTAAAAAGAATGTTAAAATTATTTTTACATATAACTGAGGAAAAACATTAATAAGGACAGAAACAGCCAATATGTGGACTTGTTCTATGAGATTATAGTGTTTTTTACAAAAGAGGATTTTTTTTTTGGTAGAGGAGAGTAATGGAGAGAAGGTGTGTGCTACAGTGCTAAAAGAAGATGACGAATCATTTAAAAACCAAACAGAAATTCAGAAAGGGCATAGAAAAGCCAGGTAACTTAACCAGGTTAAATCTGAAAAATAAAAAAAAAAAGTGACTTACTGCTTCATATGCTTCCCTCTTTTTCTTTTTTTTTTCTGTACAGGAAAATGTTTTTGTCTATTGATGTTTGTCAAATTCATAATAATCATCATTTTGCAAGATTAAATCAACTCTGAAACTCACACCTCCTCAGTACCCCCTGTCCCTGAGGCCCCTCTCACCCTCTGAAAGGAGAAGGTGGAAGGTGGACATTGGACCTCCTTCCAGATTCTCCTTAAATGAAGGGTCCAGGCATTCAGCTCATCACTTCTCACTAGTTAGCTGTTCTCTTAGACTTCACGATCTCCACAAATTCATCTTCCAGCAAGATGAAATCAATCCCGTAACTCACACCTCCTCTGATCATTTCCCACCAAGGCTGCAGCACTTCACCATGCCCCGAAGCTGGATACTCTTCTCCCCCTGCTCTTTTTCAGCTCCTTTTTATAGATAGTTGCCCCCCCCCCCATTACATTGTGAGCTCCTTGAGGGCAGGGATTGTCTTATCCTTTTCTTTTTATCTTCAGCACTTAGCACAGGGTTTGGCAAAAAGTAGGCACTTAACAAATGCTTATTGACTAATAAAAAGGAAAATAAAGGCAAAAAAATGTTTTGCTTTATGTAAAACCAAAAGCTACTTTCTTCAATTTGTATCCATTGGTCATAGTTTTTCCCCTTTGGGCTAAGTAGAACAATTCTGATCCTTGCACGTGACTGCAGGCAGCCAGAAATCTCTGGAGGAAGAACACAAGAGTTGCTGCACTAACAAAACACATTTCACATTCACTGTGGCCTTTGAGTTTCAATACAACTGCCAATATCTTCTTTAAGGGGAAAAAAAAAAAGATTTCTCCGAAAGATCTTTAGCACTTTGGGCTTTAAATACTCTAAACAAAACAAAACAAAACAACAAAACAAAACAAAAAAAAAAACCCACAACCAAGAATGTACCCACCTGGAGCTATAAATTCTGTCTTCTCATCATCAAAGAAATAAAGATTGGTGAGGAATTCAAATATATATATATATATATCACAAATATAGATATATATATATATGTGTGTATATATATACATACACACATCACATGAGATCTCTGATATAAGACTTACCTCCATTTTTTCCCTACAGATCCTTACTAATCTATGCATCTTGGTACAGTCAAGGAAGAAACTGATTTGACAAAGCCAAGATGTTGTCATCACAACCAATGTTTCCATCTCTTCTAAATGGGGAAAAGGAACCTAGAATAATTCAAAAGCCAGCAGAGCTAGAGAAAAGAGGGTGGAAGGAAGATGGGACTAGGCAAGAGGCACAAAGAATGATTTCCTCTGTCAGGGAGGCACTTTATATTGAACAATTGCTCTATTAAGTGCTGATGGCTGTTCCCAGGTGAAAGCTAGAGTACCCACCCACAGCACTAAGTGGCTTCGTACTGTGCTTTTCCATTTTATAGACAGAATGACTACTTTCAGAAATGAAATATTACCTAGATTATTAGCAAGCATTAAAAATGCAAGCAGGATTCTCAAAAATGACACAAGGGGGAGCCCATTAGGGGAAATGTCACCAGAGTGCCAAAGAGGAAAGAAACACTTTCCACAGACAATATTACTTGCCTGCAAAAAATGTTTTGCACCCAGCTTCAAACCCTGGACACGAATACATCCACTCCATTTCCACTGGGTCTTTTTGGAAGAGGAAGGCAAGTCAAATTACCACCTGTCTTTCACTTGCTAAAGGACCCTGGTGCTTCATAGAAATACAGGAGGTTACTGTGCAGAGTAATATTTAAAATACCATGTTCCTGAACAGAAGGATGGGTGGTAGAGACTGGTTCAGTCTTCCAAGAATGGATATTTCTGCCAGTTCAAACAAATTTTACAGCCAACCTATTCTCCCTGCAAGGTATGCACCAGGAATCGAATTAAACAAAATTAGCCATCTTTATTGCCCGGCACCCATCTAAAATAGATGGGTACTCTCTACAGACAAATGACTAGCAGCAAAACTGGTTCAACGTCCCTGGAGTCTGGTACAGTTTGGAATCTAAAACTGCTACTTGATGTGAAGATCAACAAATCAAGAGATTTAGATCTGAAAGGCCTATCTTTGTATTTCCAGGGTTTAACTTGTAACCCCAGGATTTAGTATAGTACCTGGCACATAATAGGTACTTAATAAATGCTTACTGATTGACCAGGTCTAGTCTTTCTTTAGGGGAAAAAAGAGATGAAGAAACTGACTTACTTGTCCAAGATTATACAATGACCCTTCCTTAGGTAAGAATTATTCCCATGACTGTCCATCACACTCTTGTACAAAAGCATGATGGCCTCATGTCTGTGGAGTTGGAAGACGCAGGCTCAAGTACAACCTCTGAAACACACAAACTGTGGGTCTGGACAGGCCAATTAGCTTCTCAGTAATCCTAGGCACTCTCCTAAGACTATAGCAAAGAAGGCTCTTTACATCAAAGAAGTCAACAGTCTGATAAAACAAATCCACTACTGTAAGCCTCTGACTAAGTGGGGCAGAGGACAGGAGGTAAGAGCTAATACACAGTCAATCTGGGTGAAGCATGCAAAACATGGGGAAATGATGGAGGAAGTAAGTACTACCTCGTAAGCTGAATGGAGGAATGAGGAAGGTGCTAGCTTCAAAAGCAGAGCCAGGGTTGGGGCTTGGCATGCCTGGGAAGAGGCTGGGTTTTCTCCTCAAGTTAGGCAGCAGGACCACATGGCTAGCACAGTGAATGGCTAGGCTGGGAGAGGAGGATATTAGATCAAAGATCTAGTGCTGGAAGGGACCTTGGAGATGACCTAGTCCAAATACTTCATCCTACAGACAAAGAAATGATAATCAACTTGTCCAAAGTCACACAGGTAGTAAGTGGCAGAGCCAGGATTGGAACTGAGGCCCTCAACTTCCAAATCCAGCATTCTTTTCACCGCACTATGCTCCTGTCTCTTTATCCCAGAAACTCATGGCAACTATTAATGGCATGATAAGGGATATTTGGGGATATAATTCCTGTGTTTCTATCACTGTACAAGTCTGTCATTTGAATTATCTTTCACTTTGTTTTCTTTAATTTTATCTTATCTAAATAAATATCTTATTTTACACTATGTCTAAATAAAAATGATTTTAGAAACCCATTCTTGGTCTAGTATTGCACTCTGGGGAAAAAAGGGAGTATCCCAGCTGGGCTAGACACAGGCTAGTGGGCCAGAGGTCAAAGTGGAAGCTGTCTCAGATTCACCCGCATAAAGGGTATTTCTCCAACATCTGAAGCCAAGGTTGGAAAATATTTGACGGCGTCCCACTGTAAAGAGGATCCAAAAAAACTGGGAGAGTGCTGATTAAACACAGGCAAAGGCTAGCCGTGTATGTGTGGTTTATATGACAGCAACAGCAGTGGGGATGTGGTGAAATGGTTCTTGCTCTGTTGAAAATCAGCAACACGAGTATATGAAGGAATTAGGCACTGGGTCAGCGGGCATGTGACTTCACCTTCCGAGGAAAGGATGGCTTCCAGTGTGATATACTAGGAAAAATACTAGAGCTAGATTTAAAAGATCTGGGTGCAAATCTCACCTCTTCCACTGACCATCCCTGTAACCTTAGGCAACCCATTTCACCTCTCTGGACTTCAGCTTCCTCATCTGTAAAATGAATGGGTTGGAGGCAGAGCCACAATGGCAAAGTAGTGGAAAGAAGTACAGCAGGCTCCCTCCCAACCCCTGCCCCCCTCCAAAAACAACAACAACAATAATAAAAAAAAAAAACAGAAAAAAAAAACCCCTCCAGACAGAGCTAGAAAATGTGTCAGACTGAAGTATGATGGAAAAATACAAGGGGAAAACCACAGAGAGTCATTCTCCCAGCACAGGTTGGCACAGGGAGATGGAGACTGCAGAGAGCACTCCAGTGCCAGGGAGAGGCTGGGCACCAGGGCAAGAGGAAGTCCCCAGATTCAGATCTTGGCCATCAGCAAGCTTTGTTGCCCACAACTCAGTTCCAGGTCACAGAACCAGTGCAGAGAGGAGAGAATATGTGTGCCAAGGTAACAGCACCGCCACAGGGGACAATCCTAGGCCTTGGGCTGTATATGGAGAAGGAAGCAGCAATCGTGTGGCTCAGATCCCAGGAGCAGAGCAGGTTCTAAGTTCCAACATCTAGCCCAGTCTGAAGCCTACACAGGAATAACCAGAGCAGGAATCCCAGACCACAGAGAATTCTGCAGCTTTGCCACTCGGAACCAGCAGACTTCCTAGCTGACTGATAAATCAGTAGCTCAGACCCAAAGCCAGGTCAGGAACCTTCAGGGCTCAGACCAGGGGGGCAGTGATTAGACGACTCTGGAAGTACTGAGAGCTTGCAGCTCCCCAAGACCCTGAAATAACACAACACTCAATAACCCCAAGGAAGCAGCAGGAGGAGCATCTCTGGCCTTCCCTCCAAGTGTGCAGAGCCTGGCTCTAACACAAAGTTCAAAGACAAGACATCAGCTGGAAAAATTAGCAAACAAAAAAAGAAGCCTACCACAAGAAGCTATTATGGTGACAGGGATGCTCAAGACATAAACCCAGAAGAATGACTCCAAAGTATCTCTAAGCAAAGCTTCAAAGAAAACCACACTGCTGGCACAAATTCAACTGGAATTCCTGGAGGAGATGAAATAAGAGTTAAAAAGTGTTTTTATAAATCAAATGGGAGCACAAGAGGAAAAAAAAACTGGAAGAGAAATGAGAGTTGTGCAAAAAAGCATTGGAAAGGGAATTAATAGCTTGGTACAAAACCTTACCTGAGCAACAAACTCCCTAAAAATGAGACTGGACCAAAGGGACACTAATGACTCCGCGTGACAACAAAAAATATTAAAACAAAGCTAAGAGAGTAAAAAAAATAGAAGAAAATGTAAGGCATCTCATAACAAAAATGGTTGACCTGGAAAATGGACCAAAGAGAATAAAACTTAAGAATCGCTGGACTATCTGAACTCATGACCAAAAGAACAAAAAAAGCCCAGACATCATTATTTCGAGAAGCTTAAAAGAAAACTACTTAAGTGTCTTAGAACCAGAGGACAAAGTGGAAACAGAAAATCTACCAGTCACCTCCTTAAAGAAGTCCCAAAACGAAAATCTCCAGGAATATGACAGCCAGAGCTTCCAGGTCATAGAAAAAATATTGCAAGCATCAAGAAACAAAGAATTCAAGTACTGAGGAACTGCAGTCAGAATCACACACGATTTAGCACCCACTACTATGAAAGAGTGGAAAGCCATTCTAGAAGGCAAAAGATACATGTTTCCAGTCAAAAATAATTTTCCCAGCAAAACTGAGTATAATCACACAGGTCAAAATATAGCCTTTTGATGAAACAGAAGCCCTCCAAGCGTTTCTGATGAAAGTATCAGAGCTTCGTAGAAATTCTGAAGTTCAAACATAGAAATTAGGAGAAATATAGAAGGGTAAACACGAATGAACAATCATAAGGGACTAAATGAGGATAAACTGCTTACATCTTAACATAAGGAGATAACACAGGTGTGCACTATGGGCCCTATCATCATCAAGGGTCATACAAGGAGTCTAATCAGACCAAAAAGCCCAATACTGTTACATCTTGATGATATTAAAAGAAGAATGGAAAGAGAGGAGAAGGGGAAAGGGAGGTTAGGGAATATTATCTCATATAATCAGGGTGCACAAATATAAGTATATACAACAAGAAAGGGTTGAGGGGAGAAAGGCTGCCACTTAAACCTCAATCATCTGAACTGGTCAAAGGAGGGAAGAATATACATAAACACAATTGAGAAAAGAAATACATTTCACACCACAGGGAAAGAGAAGGGGGAATTAGAGGAAGAGCAGAATAGGTAGGGGATTAGTCCTAATCAAAACAAACTCTAAGGATACTCAAAAACGTTTACTGCTCTTAATGAGGTGGCAGAGAATGGGAATCTGAGGGGGTTTCCATCTACTGGAGAGTGGCTGAACAAGTTATGGTACATATAAACATGATACAATATTGTGTCATAAGAAAGGATGAAGGGTCACTCCCCAATTGATAAATGGTCAAAGGATATGAACAGGCAGTTTTCAGAAGAAGAAATTAAAGCTATCTATAGTCATATAAAAATGCTCTAAATCACTATTGATTAGAGAAATGCAAATCAAGACACCTATCTTTGGCTAACATGACAAAACAGGAAAATAATAAATGCTGGAGAATATGTGGGAAGATTGGAATACTAATACCCTCTTTGGTGGAGTTGCAAACTGATCCAACCATTCTGGAGAGTGATCTGGAACTATGCCCAAAAGGCTATAAAACTGGGCATACTCCTTCAGCCAGCAATACCACTTCTAGGTCTATATCCCAAAGGCAGCTCTTTCTGTGGTGGCAAAGAACTGGAAATTGAGGGGATGCCCATCAATTGGGGAATGGCTGAACAAATTGTGGTATATGAATGTAATGGAATACTATTGTGTTATAAGAAATGATGAGCAATCAGACTTCAGAAAAACCTGGAAAGACTCCTATGAACTGATGCTGAGTGCAGTGAGCAGAACCAGGAGAACATTATACATAGTTAACAGCCATTCTGTGCAATGACTAACTTTAATAGACTTAGCTCTTCTCAGCGATTAAAGGATCTAAGACAACTCCAAAAGACTCATGATGGAAAATGCTGTCCACATTTAAAGAAAGAACTATGGAGTCTGAATGCAGACCGAAGCATACTAATGGCTCTCTCTCTCTGTTTTTTTTTGTTTCTTCCTTCTTGTGGTTCCTCTCATTGGTTGTAATTCTTCTTTACAACACAACCAATGTAAAAATATGTTTGATATGAATGTATATGTAGAACCTATATCAGATTGCACGTCATCTTGGGGAAGGGGAATAGGAGGAAGGGGGAGAAAATTTAAAACTCAAAAAGCTTATGGAAGTGAATGCTGAAAACTAAAAATAAATTAATTTAAAAAAAAGAAAGGATGAAGGAAATGATTTCAAAGAAATCTGGGAAGAATTGTATGAACTGATGAAGAGTGAACAGAACCAGAACAATTTATACAGTGAAAGACTTAAGAACTCTGATCAGAATGACCAACCATGTTTCCAGAGGACTCATGGTAAAACATCCTTCCCACCTCCTGATTGAAGTGAATGATTTAAGAGTGCAGAATATACACATACATGTATACATACACGTATATATTTCTTGGTCAATGCAAAAATGTGTTTTGCTTAACTATGCATGTTTGTAACAGGGCTTTTTCTTTTGTTAATGGGGGTAGGGAAGGAAAAAAGGCAGATTTGTGCTGATTGAAAATTTTTTTTTTTAAATTTTAAAAAGAAAACGAATGGGTTGGACTAGATAACCTCCAAGTTCCCTTCCAGCTCTAAAACTATGATCCTATCACCCGAGTTTGAATCCCAGCCTTGCTACTCCTGACCTGGGTGATTTTTAACAAGACATTTAACTTCTCTGGGCCCCCATGCTGGATGCTATCTGTAGAATGATGGAACTGGACTACTAATCTTTAAGGCCTTTTCTATTTCTAAATCTCATTAGCATATAATAAGTAAGTAGAGGAAGCTTGCCAAACTGTCACTTTTCATTGCATGAAGGTCTCCAAAGTATAGCTGTTAATGCTTCCTAACAATAGCTAAATTATTTGAAGAATTAACTGTACAGAGTGTTTTTTGTTGGAAGAATCTGAGCAGGAAAAAATATAGGCAGGTGAACATCTAACTGGAACTTACAATTAAAGGCAGATAAGTGTAGATACTCAGTGAGTAACAGGTTCTCAGTTGTAAAGAAAGAGTATGTACTTCTGGGGGTGGTTATGAGTTGAAGAGGAAGCTGTATCCACTGACATTATAGGATGCAGTATAGTTTACCTTACAATGGGGGGCACCAACTCTAAGCTCTCAGGGGCTTTTCCAGTGGAGTGCAATGCCATTAAGTTGGGAAAGCATTAAGCACAGGTCCAATGATCTATGCTGGCCATTAAAATATCAACCCAGGCTGTCTGCTAGGTGAATTTCTGCCCCACCCCCACCCCCACCCCAGCAATTCTCAGAAACTAAACTTCCAGAGAAGAGTTGCACTGTCAGTGGGGGTAGAATCCACACTAATGAAGGCATTGATGCATGAGGTATGGAAGTAATATAAATAAAGAGGAGGTCACCCCTCAGCATATTGTGTTTAGTGACACTTTTCCCCATAATGCTGTCTCAGGGATTCTGATTCAGGTACAGACGAGGACTAAGGTAAGGGTGCTATCCAGTAATGACTTCCACCTCCTCCTCCAACAAGCTAAGAATTGAATGAAAGATTTGCTAACCTAGATAAGGCAAGATTTAACAAGCAAGACAGGAAATCTGAAAACCCAAGGCCAAGCCCAGATGAAAAGTTATAGCAAAAACTGAACTTTTCAACTATTTTCTTAAAAGTAGTCAGTCAACAAGCATTTATGAAGCACCTACTACATGCTGGCACTGGGCTGAGCCCTGGGGAGACAAAGAAAGGCAAAGACAGTCTCTTCCCTCAAGGAGCTCACAATCTCACGGAGCATCTCAAATGTCTACTGACTGAGGAATGCACAAAACAAGCATGAATACATGTTTGTAACAGAATAGTTTTGCACATAAGGAATAATGAGTTGGAAGAACCCAAACAATCATAAGAAAATTTTAGACAAACTCCTTGCACCTACTTTCTGTTTTTCTCATTTTTTTCTTCTAAACTTTTTGAAATCTGGCATCATTATTCAGTGGAGACTGCTCTCTCCAAAGTTACCAATCATCTCTTAATTGCTTCACCTGGTGGCCTCTTCTCAGTCCTCATCCTTCTGGACCTTTCTGAATCACTTACTACTGCTCACTGCTTTCCTCTTTGGGTTTTCGTGACACTACATTTTCTCTCTCGGTTCTCCTCTTGCCTGTCCCCTTCTCAGTCTCCTTTGCTAGATTTTCATCCTTGTCAAGGACCTACTATGCAGTGCTGGACCCTTTTCTCATTAAACCATCTTACTTGGTGACTTCATCAGATCCTACTGGTTTAATTATCAACATTATACAGACCTATACATCTAGCCCATGGCTTCTCTTCCAAGTTCTAGTCTCGTCATAATTAATCACTGGAAGTTTAGAACAGGATGCCCCACAGACATCTCAAACTAAACATATCAAAAACAAAGCATGGCGGCAGCTAGGTGGCGCAGTGGATAGAGCACCGGCCCTGAAGTCAAGAGGACCTGAGTTCAAATCCGACCCCAGATCAACCACTTGACACTTACTAGCTGTGTGACCCTGGGCAAATCACTTAACCCCAATTGCCTAAAAAAAAACCAAAACAAAACAAACAAACAAAAAAAAACCCAGAGCTTGAACATCTCTGAACACTTGGGAATATCAATCAATGCAATTACCAATCACAATTACAGATGACTCATGATGAAACATGCTGCTCACCCCTTGACAGAGAGGTGACGGGCTCAGAGTAATGTCTGTTTGTTTTTTGGGGGGACATGGCTAATATGGGAATTTGTTTTGTCTCTTTTTGTAACCCCAGTGCTTAGCACAAGGCCTGGCACATAGTCGGTGTTTAATAAATATTTATTGACTTGATCAGTGACTAATACTTACCTTACCTTCCTTAAAGGAGTGAAAAGTGCTTTCTAAGCCTTAAAACACTTAGATATAGGAGTGAGTAGGTATAATTATTCTGAAGTAAGTGGACCCTATCTTAACCAAAAGATCAGTTCTGGTATGTTCTCTGCGTACTCCTCATAACATTGGCTTTGCTGCACTTTTTGGGAGTGATTCAAATGGCTTTTCAAGTTTGACTTAGAAAAGTGATCTCAAAAGCAGTATGCTGAAAAAAACAATGCCACTGTAAATGATCTAATCAGGTAACTCATTCATACCATTAGGTGGTGGGGATTTGTGTCCCCCTCCCCCTTAAAAACGAGTTCATTTAATGCCTTTTGTTTTTATATAAGTCATTTTAGAAAATGCCACCTCTCCTAACAAAACAGTCAATCACAACGCTCCTTCAAGTGAACTATCCAATAATGGGCTCATTCTGCTCCAGTGAGAGAGAGGTTGAGGAGTCAGGCTAAGGAAGTCAGGAGGTAAGGAAGGTTTAGGGCATTATCATTCTCCTCTTACAGATGAGAAAATCAAGGCTCAGAGAGCTTAAAAGACTTGCATAATGTCATGCAACTAGAAGCACCAGAGCTGGGATTCCAAGGCCAGGTCCTGCACTCTCTCTGCTATACTCTGACAGAAGACTATAGACTGAATCTCTACAAAGCCAAATGGGGGAAATAGTTTCAAGGCTGACTTCATGGAAGAATTCATATTTCTAGCTACAAGTAATTATGTCTGTGGATGGGAATCAGCCAGAAGCCTAACGGTTCTGTCCGATCTCACACACTGGGGGTATGGTCACAAGACTACATTCTCATTCCATAAGTCCCCCCTCTCCAACTCCCCAACTTTCCCAGATGAATGCTGAATGTCAATCAGGAAACAAAAAGCAAAGTGTCAGTTTTCCAGACATCTCACTTTTCTGCAGGCAGAGTAACAGCCATTTTGCTGACCTCCTTCACTCGCTATAACTTTCCATCAGATTTAGTTCCCCTACTGACAGCGCTGATCCCATTTTCACATTTTCACACCTGTTTTTGAAACTGGTTTTCAGATTCTCTGGATGCAGACTGATTACATCTAAAGGCAACCTGAGGATATTTGAAAAAAATCCCTGGCTCTGGATTCCTAAGACCTGGGTTTGAATCATTACTTAATGACTACACAGCCTTAAGACAACCAACCTCTCTGAGCTTCAACATCTTATCACTAACTCCATGTTAACAAACAAGTCGGTGTCAAAATCTGCAAAAACATCTAGTGGGACAAAACTCCTTTTCCCTGCAAACATAATGCTGAGAGCTCACATTAATATAGGGCTTTTTAATTTCAAAGCAAATTCTTTACAAAAACTCTGAGGTAAGTAGTATAAGTATTATGGTGCCTATTTTACAGATAAAGCAACTAAAGCAAGATCTGAACCCAGGTCTTCTGAGTTCCATTATGCCATGCATCTGATACAAAAGATGCCTTATTTCCCAATCCTTTGATGCATAAGGGCAAAAGGGTCTGACAAAACGCATTGTTTAATATGCTGACAAACTGATACACTGACTTTACTGGCCACATAAACTGTAAGCCCCTGAACAGAGAAGTTTCTGGGCAAAAGAACTCTCACAAAGAAAAAGTTTGATGAAGAACCTCTTTACTTTCTGAGATGACTCATTGATTTGAACAAAATTAATATAACCTCTCAGGCATGGTTAAGTGTATTTCATTTACGGATTTGGGGTGAGAATCCTTTCCCATGTGGTAAAACCCAGTTGTTTTTTTTAATGTCTTCAATGACATAGAAATTAATGTTCCTACTTAACACTTCCAGTGGCTAAGACTTCTTATCCAGCCCCTACAACTTTCCCTGGCTGTAGCTACATCCATCACCACTATGAAGGGAAAAAAAGGCTATGTATCCACTCAAAGGGTGACTTTCACTTGCTCCAAGTTACCGCCTTCTCTCCTGCAGCCACAGCCTGGCACCTGGTCTGGTCAGTGCACCTGGGCCCCGTATCCAACACCAGCAGAGTGCCCCCATATTTTCCGCTGATCAGCTGCCCAACCCCAACACCATCCATGGGGTGAAATCTCCTGACCAGAAAAATAGAAGGTGGTTCATGGGCTTGAGGGGAAAGGGGGTGGGGGGAAGAATGTGAGATCTGAAGATGCAGTCAAAATATTCTTGTTGGATATTTTCAAATGTAACAAAGATACCCTGGAGCTCTGTAAAGATATTTTCAGGTCTGGTAAAAGACAGCAAATTATGGATTGGACAGAGGGGCCCAGAGGAAGTGTGCAGCCTTGCTGATAAGCTTCCACCTGGACTTGAGGGTACTTCCTCTGCTAAGGTCTAAACTGCCTTTAGGTTCTGGGATTAAAACAGGAAGACAGACAGTCAGGAATCCTTATCTTCAAGGGGAAAGAAGAGATCAGCTGAGAAAAGTTCCAAAAAGTAGGCTCTTGAGTTAAGAATGCTTTTGAGGGTTGACATCACAGAAGGCATCTACCATACTCAATCCCCACAAACCCCTTCCTTGCCACAACAGAGGAAGAAGCTCCTGGATTCAAGACATGCCACTCATCTGCTGTGAAAGTATTTCTTAGATTCCTTAGAGAGGGAAGAGAAATAGGAGGAAAAGGGTCTAAAATCCTAAGGGGAGGGAGGTATCTAAGAGATCAAGAATTCATTTCACAGATGAGAAAACTGAGGCCCAGAGGCCAAGTAACTAGGCCAAGATCACAGAACTACTTAATGACATCACTAGAACTAGAATCCTAACCCCATGATTCCCAGTATGGCAGTATGGTCCACCTCACACATGTTATTTTATTTGATTCATACTCTCTGACCCAGAGATTGCCTTACTGGGTTTATATCCACAGGGAAGCTATTAATGATAAGAAAGTTCCTAAACACCCCAAAATATTTATAACTGCACTTTTTATGATAGCCAAGAATTGGAAATAAAATAGATGCCCATTGATTGGTGAATGGATAAACAAATTGTGGTAAATGAATGTAATAGAATACTGCGGTGCATAATGGACTATTACAAATACTTCCTTGGGGGCAGCTAGGTGGCACCATGGATAGAGTGCTGGGTCTGGAGTCCGCACGACTCCTCTTGAGTTCAAATCTGGTTTCAGACACTTAGTAGCTGTGTGATCTTGGGCAAGTCACTTAACCCTGTTTGCCTCAGTTTCCTCATCTGTAAAATAAGTTGGAGAAGGAAATGGCAAACTACTCCAGTATCTTTGTCAAGAAAACCCCAAATGGGCTCACAAAGAGTCAGACATAACTGAAATGACTTAACAAGAAGAAATGATTAATGTGATAAAGATACAGAGAAGCAAGGTCTTACATGAAGTGATGCAGAATAAAGTAATCAGAGCCAAGAAAAACAATATACACAGTGACTATAACAAATGGAAAGAACAACCACACCATCATCTCTGACCCTCATCCTATCACAGTCACATTTAAAACAGTTGTCCTGCTTTAAGCCATGAAAGGAAGCAGCCTCTGTGATGGTGTCATACACAGAACAATAGTCCCTGGAGAATTCTTTGTTTTTTGTTTTTCTCTAAGGTTGGGGTCCCCGCCCTATTGTGAGATGCACATGACACAGCAAAATGTCACCCTGCCACACAAAACCACATGGGAAGCGTGTTTGTGCTCTACAGACTAGGGCCACCTCTTGCAGAATTCCAATACAGAAAGAGCAGTAGAGACTGGGTGACAGCCCAGTGAGCACAGTAGGGTTTGAATGATACATTTGGCTGATTTCCTGCAAATGGTTCAGAACTCACAGAGCTCCACCCTGACCCAGAAGAGCAAGAATGTTCATTAGAAAGAGGCTCTGGTATGTTCTCTGTTGTAAGAGCAAGGGGCCCAGCTAATCCTAGCCAAGAAGACAAGTTCAGTCTTCTAATGAAGGGCGCATTAGGTGGATCATTTGAAAGTCTTTCCTTTCTATTTTCAAAAAGCTTAGAAAACTGGAGTATGATAACAGTTAATAATAGCTAACATTTATACAGCATTTACTACTGCCAAGCACTGTGCTAAATGCTTTACAATTACTACCTTATTTAATTTTACAATAAACCTGGGAGATAGGTACCATTATTATTCCCATTTTACAGTTGAATAAACTGAGGCAAACAGGTGATGTGACTTGCTTGGGATCACACAGCTAGTAAGTGTCTGAGGTCATATTTCAACTTCTGTTTCTGACTCTAAGCCCAGCACTCTATCCACTGAATCACCCAGCTGACTTCAGCCTTCTTTAAAATCAAGTCATTTTGCTCACTTTTACAAGATCATTTAAAATGTGTTTCCTTTTGTACACCTTTCTTGGGTCTTCCCTTTCAGCAGTCCCATTATCGCCATATCCCAATCATCATCACCACTGGGGGATATTTCTAACTAATGTAAATTGGAGAATATGTAAGGGAGACTAGAGGAACTCATCTTTGTGGGTCCCCTCCTCAATTTCTTAACCACATATAACCACAATCTCCTTTTCTCTCAACTAAGAGCATGGAAGATGCTCACAGCCACCTCCCAAATGGACTTCCTGGGTCCTTGGCATGATACCTGGAACACAGTAAGCACTTAATAAATGTTTGCTGACTGATATGTATAATTCAAGATAAAATGTGATGGAGGGCAAAGGAGAAATCCAAGCAAGGTGCTCTAAGAAAAGTCGAGGAGGGAAACCATGCAAAAGTATGACATATCTCGTATTATTTTACCCTATGCACACTTTGTTCTGGTCAAAATAGAATGCTCTGCACACAAGCAGCTCTGTGGCTCTCGGCACTGGCTGCTCGGCTTGGAATTTCTTCTCTCCTCCTTTTCACCTACCAAATTCTTACCAGTCCTTTAAATGTCCAACTCAGATGCCAGCTCTTCAATCTCTCTCAGCACTCTTTGCACCTCTCCATGTACTAACCTACTTTGGTGTTCCTACGACTAGGACCTATTGAAATTTTCTATATAAAATGCTTGATGGAATGAATGAAAAAGATCCTTGGGGTAAGGGCTCTCAGGTTTTGTTTTCATCTACATCCAGAGCACTAGCCCTACGATCATCACGGTTTTTTTTTTTGTCCCCGCGGCTGATTTCGTCTCTGCAGTCAGTCTATTAGCATTTGTTAAGCAGTGGGGATACAAAAAAAGGTAAAAACAGAGCCCCAGCCCTCATGGAGACTCAGTTCTAAGAGACAGCAAGAAAATAATGAGCATTTATTAAGCACCTACTAAGTGCCAGTGCTGGGATATAAAGGCAAAAACACCTCGCCTGCCCTCACGGAGCTCGAGTTCTAGGAGACAGCGGTAGGGAGCTAGCATTTATTAGACGCCTACGGTATGCCAGGCCCTGCCTCCACAGATCCGCGGTAACTCACACTCTGGTAAGTTTCCCTGGTGCCCGGGGGGAGGGGAGGGCACCGAAGTTCGGTGATTTGCCCAAGGTCACATGGCCCGTAGGTTCCGGGTCAGGACTGCTCCCCTCCCCCGCAGGCGCCCAGGAGGCGTTCAGTCGGCCAGAAGGGCCGGACGAAGAGAGCCGGACCTGACCCCCGTCCAGGGTGACGGCGGGGTCATCACTGGGGCTGCCCTCTGCTCCAGCGCCGAGGGCGAGGAGGGGTCAGACAACTCGGCTCCTCTCACGTGGAGGGCCGTGGGGGAAGGCGGCGGGCCGAGAAGGGCGCTCCCGGCAGGCTCGTCCCTTTCCCAGCAGGCGGCCCATACATAGGGCGGCTCTCCAGCCCCAGACAGCGCAGACCGAGGCCTTCTCATCCCCATCCCGCGCAGCCCCCCGCCGGGCGCGCCACGCGCGCACGCGCGCTTCCTCCCTTCCTCCCCCGCCCCCTCGGAACGCTCCACTCCACTCCCCACCTCCCCCGCCCCCTCCGAACACTCTCCTCCAGTCCGCCCCCTCCCCTCGGGAAACTGCCCCTCCCCCCTCCCGCTTCGGGGGAGGGGGGAGTCCCCCCTTCCCCTACACACTACTGCTCCCCCTTCCTGCCCCTCCCCCGCCGACTTCTCAGGCCCCTACCAACAGGCACCGTTGTCTTCCCTCCCTAGGCTCCATGCCCCTCACCTGCCATGTCCCGGACCCCGCCGCAGAGGGAGGCGCATCACTGCCGGACGAAGGCTGGGGACGGCACCTCAGAGCAGACAAAGGGCGCCGCCATGTTGGAGCCGGGCGGAACCGACCTCGCAGTGTTTCCCACGGCCGCCGCTTGCGGCGCATGCGCCACGGTCGTTCCGGCCGGCCGGCAAGCAGATAGGGCGCATGCGCCGTGTCCCAACCTCGACCCTCGGGAACCCTGGGGAATTTCGGGGAAAGAGGGCCAGGGAGTCACGTGGAGACCGCCTCTGGGCGCTGCCATGACACCTGGCCCGATCCCAGGCTGGAGGGGTGCAGAGAAGTTTTGGAGGCGTATCCCAAATATGTCCACCTCTTCTCCTCTTCCTTTCATCCTTCCAGCTTATAACCAGAGACAATTGCCAATTTAATTAAATTCAAAAAGTATACAAATTACAAATTCAGAAAGGGCCGACTGTGCCAGACATTGTACTAGGCACTGAGGAAACTGACAAAAATCAGTCCCTGCCCTCAAGACGCTTACAATCTGCTGATAGAACTGTGGAGATTATGCAAAGTAATGTCATTAAGTCAGTCAATAAATACTTATCAAGTGCATGGTATATGCCACCCAGTGGGCTAAGTGCTAAAAAAAAATCGGATTCAGGAAGTTCCTAATGTAAGAAAATGGCACCTGAGCTAAGTTTTGAATGGATCTAGGGATCCCAAGAGCTAGAAATGAAGAGGGACAGTTTTCCAGGCATGGAGGACATCAATTCGAAGACTTAAGAAATGGGCAGCCAGGGGCAGCTAGGTGGCGCAGTAGATAGAGCACCAGCCCTGAAGTCAGGAGGACCCAAGTTCAAATCCATCCTCAGACTAAACCCTTGACACTTACTAGCTGTGTGACCCTGGGCAAGTCACTTAACCCCAGTTGCCTAAAAACAAAACAAAACAAGCAGAAATGGGCAGCCTATGTGAGAAACATCAAAAGCGGGCCAGTTTGGCTGGAAAGGCAGTACAAGAAATGCAACAAATAACAGATCAGATAAGTCAAGAATGATATAGACTGGAGCCAAATTGTGAAGGGCTATAAATGCCAGACAGAAAAGTTGGGTCTTTACGGGTGGGTTCTAAAAAAATCTACTATGTAAGGGTGGGAAGGAGACCTGTGGCTACCCAATAACCAAAAAAGATCCTAGAGATTTTAGTGAATGGTGAACTCAGATTGAGCTGGAGTAGAGTGGAGAAGATGACACTGGTCTACGGTGCTTTAACATCCATCTGAAGGGAAGTAAAAGACCTGCATCATTCTGCTGTGTTCAAACCATTTCTGGGGTATCATTTTCTAAAACATTGAATAAGCATTTTTGTGTTTACTTTATTTCTGTTTATTCTATATGTACTCAAATATGTTGTCACCCCCATTTGAATGTAAGTTTCTTGAGAATAGGGGCTGTTTTATTCTTTTATTCCCAGTGCCCAATACATAGTAGATGCTTAATCAGTACTTGTTGATTTTTACTGATTAAAAAAATTTTTTTTACTCCTTTTGATCTTTTGCTTCTGGGTCAAGTCAGAATCCCTACGTATACAATTCCTATTGAAAAACACCTATTACTATTGAAAAACCTAAACTCTCCAGCCAGGTGCCAATCACCTGCTGCTGCTTTGTAGTAAATGTCAAGAGGGGGAGGACGAGAAAATGTCGAAATGTCTCAAAAATCAAAACTTGTAACAAAAATAAATTCAAGCGCAACTAGAAACAAATGAAGTTCAGAAAAGCTAGGTCAAGTCGTTTTTTGTTTCATTTTGTTTTTTGCTAGAGGAATGCCACCACAAATAGGCTCTGCACTATTTGCCAAATAGGGGTGAAAAGAAGGAGCCAGGTACAGCTGAAGGCTTTCAGACAGCCCACACATAAGGTAGACGTTTGGAATTTAAAGATGTCAGGAGAGTGGGCGTTTGCGATCCCCCTGATGAGAGCAAGAAAAATCTGGCACTAGAAAAAGGAGGTCTCAGAAGTTGGGGGCACCCGGGCATACTGGTAAGAGGGCAGCATGTCAACCAGAGACATGGTTCATCCCCCCCCCCCCCAGTACTTTACTGAGTACAGACACATAGCACCTTTATGTTTGTGTTCAAACCTGCTTGGTTATTAATTGATCTAGTTCTTTCTGGTGAGAGAGTTAAGCTGGGCTTTGGACTCAGGAATTTAGTAAATATTGTCTCCAGCCCACATCCCTCTATAGCCTGAATCAGGTGCCAAAATAATGATGAGATGCTGCGGGAAGAAGATTCTCACCTGTCATGCCAAGCTAGAGATTTCTTGTATCACTTTTAGTACTCTACAGCGACAAGTGTCTATAAGATATTTGATGTGGGGGGAAGGGATGTGCAGTCTCACCCAGGAAGGGGTTACCTTCTTGTACATAATGTTTTGCATACTGTCTCCCACATTAGACAGTGAGCTCTTTAAGAGAGTGGACTGGATTTTTTTTCCCTCTTTCTATGTTTTATTTGCACTTACCACAGTGCCTGATAAGTGGTGAGTACTTAATGCTAATTGACTAACTGACCATCAAAAGAACGAAATGCATTTGTTGCTGAAAGACCTGAAGGTATAGAATCTTCCGGGACTAGAGAAGCTCATTACTGATGCCATCAATATGGACACTACCCAGGGGACGCTGGAACTGAGCACTCAAGACTCCAGGTGGACTTCTGCATTGGCCCAGAAATTCAAAGTACAGATCAACATTGTCAAGGCCACCATTCCATCAAGGAATGATGTGACTGATGTGTGGCAGTTCTGTTAGGGAATGAGCAGCAGGTTCTGAAAGCCAACCAATTAGTCAGTCAACAATCATTTATTAAGTATCTCCTGTGTACTGTGCTCTGCACTGAGGATACAAAGAATGAGATAATCCTTATTAGGTGGCATATTGGATAGATCTTAGACTTGGGAAGACCTGAGTTTGAATTTAGCCTCAGACTGAATCAGATGTATGACCCTGGGCAAGTCACTTGATCTTTCTCCATCCCCACCCCATCTCCTCCTCACTCTAAACAGAGGATCTTGTCTAGGTTTTACTGCAAGAAATTGAGGCCTTCAGTCACTCATTACTTCGTTTCTTCTATTCCACTCTCAAAACCCATTTTCTCCAACTTTGCTTTGTGTCTGAGGATGAGGTGGTCCTTCGTGGCAAGGCCAACCTCTCTACTTGTTCAGGTGATCTCCTGTCCTTCAGGAGCTTGCCTCTGATCAGTGCTTTCTCTTGTATCATCAATCTCTCCTTATATAACAGCTCCTTGGCATCTACCTACAACACATTCAGGTCTTCTACATCCTTAAAAAAAGATTCTTTCACTCAACTCTGTCATCCCCTCAAGCTAATCATCCTTTCTCTCTTCTCCCTTCCATAGCAAAACTCCTAGAAAAAGTAGCCTATGATGATTGCTTCTTCTTTCTTACCTTCCATCCCTCCTTATCACCTGGCAGTCTGGCTTCCTACCATATCACTAAAGAAAAACTGCTGTCTCCAAGATTATTTACCTACTATTTTTTAATGTCTAAATCAATTGGCATTTTCTTAGTACTCATCCTACTTGACTTCTCTCTCTATTCTCTTTATCTCTCTCTCTCTCTCTCTCTCTCTCTCTCTTTCGATTTCCCCCTCTCCATATATACTCATTAGCTCCCATGGGTTCAGGTATCATCTGTGTTCCCTTGAGTCCCAAGTCTATATATCCAGCCCTAATCGCTCTCTGGCTGCCTCCCTGACTTCCTTTACCTGGACGTTAACTGCATATCCACTAACAGCTCAGGCTCAACAGGTTACTATTTTCCCCCTCTAAGGCCTGCCCCTCCTGCAAACTTCCCTTTCCTACTGACGTCACCAGTATGCTTTTCTGCTCACCTCCCTGCCTTCAACTAATGCCTAGATCCCCATCAATGCCTCTTAAAAATCCTACCCTTCCTCTAGGCTAAACTTAAATGTCACCTCCTTTTCCAAGAGCTATTAATTTAGGGTCTACAGAATGTGAACAGATTTCATTGATGAATTTAGATGGGAGAAAAATACATCCTTATTTCAGTATGACTGTGTTCCTTTGTAATCCTGTGCATTTTATTTTATGCATTTGAAGACATCATTCTGAGAAGGGGCCCTTAGGTTTCACCAGATATTGCCCAAGGGGTCCAGGGCACAAAAAAAGTGAAGATCTTTTGTCCTCACTTCAGCCTTTACTGATCCTTCCAATTGTTAATGCTATCTTCTTCCTCAATCTATCTTGTATTTATTAATCTGTGTATATGTTGTTAATAATAATAATAACCAGCATTTATAGAGTCCTTTAAACATGTTTTACATGTTATTTAAATTGATCTTCATAACAACAACCCTGTGAGTTAGGTGCTATTATCCCCATTTTACAGATGAAGAAACTGAGACTGAGCTTAAGTAACTTGCCCAGGGCCACACAGGAAAGTGTCTGCCTCTCTTCCCTTACCCCAGGAAAGATCCTTGTAAGATCCTTAAGCTCAGGTACTCTTTCAAAGTTACCCCTAGTGGTAAGACTACAGAGTATTAAAATACTAGAGTATTAAAATATCTGCTATCTGCACAGTGCTGTGTAGATAGAGTAAGCACTGGAAGGGTACCGTGTATGGAGTCTCTCTTCCGATACATGTTGAACCAGCTGCCCTTTGGGATCCCTTCCCCCCAAGAGATTCTGCGATTCTGATATCCCCTCTCCAAAGTCCCTCCGCCCGGGGGGGGGGGTCACAAACCCCATGGCCTTCTGTGGGGGTGTCTGTGCATAGGGGGAGTAGGAAGGCCTGGACACTGGGAAAGGGATTGTCATTAACTGCATGGTGGAAAGAGCACTGGATATAGTCAACACACTGCAATTTCGTGATTATCATAGTGGATATTTCTATAGCACAGTGATGTTTACAAAGTGATTTTCCCATGAGTATATCTTTTGTATCTACTTATCTAAGCACGTGGTATTTACCCACAAAAAGAATGTCTGTTCTTCAAGGGCATCCCCAGAACCTGGCTCAGTGCTTGGGCACAGAGTAGCTGCTTAATAAAGGCTGCGTTGCTCACAACCTTGTGAGATAGGAAGTGCAAATATTGTTAGTTATTTCTGTTTTGCTGATGAGGATTTGTAAGTTCAGATAGGCAAAGAGACTTTATAAGGCTGAACAACTTGAAAGTAGCCAAGACAGAATTGGGGTATAGGATTTGATGGTGGAGTTCTCATAAATACAACTCTTATGGCTCAGCGTATAGGGAGTAAGGTCAGGAAAACCTGAGTTTGAATCTGGCCCTAGACTCTCGCCAGCTGTGTGACCCTAGGCAAGTCACTTAACTTCTGTCTGACTCAATTTCCTCATCTGTACAATAGGGAAAATAATAGCACCTACCTCCCAGAGTTATTGTGAGAATCCAATGAGATATTTGTAAAGTGCCTTGCAAACCTATAGAAATGCTGTCATTATTCTTATTAAAGTTAGTAATAAAAATCTTTTCTGCCCATCTCAGAAGGCATTAGGGTAAGGAGGAGGAGATGGAGAAGGAGACAGAGAGAGAAGAACGCAGACACAAAGACAGAGAGGAGAGAAAAGGAAAGAAAGAGACAGACAGACAGAGAAATCAAGACTGAGACGTGGAAAGAGACAGAGACAGACTGAGACTGAGACAGAGGGACAGAGAATAGAGACAGAGAGGAGAGAGAAGGAAAGAAAGAGACAGACAGAGACAGAGAGACCAAGACTGAGACATGGAGAGGGATAGAGA
>NW_020953950.1:13340-51717 GCF_900497805.2 Vombatus ursinus | reverse complement strand
CAGAGAGACCAAGACTGAGACATGGAGAGAGACAGAGATAGACTGAGGCTGGGACAGAGAATAGAGACACAGACAGACAGACAGACAGACACAGAGATCAAGACTGAGACATGGAGAGAGACAGAGACAAAACAAGACTGAGACAGAGGGACAGAGATAGAGACAGAGAAGGACAGAGAGAGACAGACACAGAGACTAAGACTGAGACATGGAGAGAGACACAGACCGAGAATGGGACAGAGCGACAGAGATAGAGACAGAGAGAAAGGGAAGGGGGAGAGAAGAAAAAGAGAAGTCGGGGTAGAAAGAGAACACCATCAGTCAGGGAATGAGGGCTCTGGGGTGGGGTTCCAGAGGTGATCTCAAAACTTGCTGAAGACATGGTGTTGAGACTGCAAACAGACCTTTGTCCGCTCCCCCTAACATGGGACTTTGGTGTTTGGTGTGAAAATAAAAAGTGATACTCTGGACATGAGCATCCCAGGTTCCCAGAGGCTGATGCCACCCCCTACCCCTATGTCCCTCCCACAGCCACAGTCCAGAGTTCCCCTGGACTCTTTCTTGGACCTTCCTGAGACCAAACAAACTGGCTCTATGTTGTCTCAGGCCTTTTCTTAGCTTGGAAAAGTCCACCTCATGTGATGGGCCCTGTAGGACTATGGACTGCCCTGTTGAGCAGAGTCAAGGCTTCCCAGTGGACTTCCCTCCCGTGATATGGCTATGGACAGGACTTCACAGTCAGGAGATGACCTGTGCAACTCACTTTTCAGGGCCATAGGAAGGGCTTAATCAATGATTCTCCACTGATTGTTCTACCAGTCAGATGTCTCTACCATGCTTGCTGGTGCAGAGGCAATACTGTTTGGCTGGAAAGATCACTTGGCAGACCTGGGTTCCAGTCCAGGATGCCACTAACTAGCTCTGCAACTTGGGACACATTATTTTACCTCTCTGGACCTGTTTTCTGATTTATAAAATAAGGGGAATGGACTAGGCCCCTCCCATCTCTGACATTCCTTGTTCTAAGGACCCTCCCAGCTCTGACATTCTCTGTTCTAAGGACCCTCCCAGCTCTGACATTCTCTGTTCTAAGGACCTAACATTTCTCTGTTCTAAGGACCCTCCCAGCTTTGACATTCTCTGTTCTAAGGGCCCTCCTTGCTCGGACAGTCTGGCATTCTATATAGAACCTAGAGAATGCTTACTTTCTGGTGCCATAGCAGTGCTTGTGTTTCTGCTACAACAGTCCTCAGCATTTTATTGATGAGCACACAGCCTCATTCCTTACGCTTCTTACCTCCCCAAGCCTCAGGCAAACATTCCTCTTGGGAGAAAACAAAAAGAGAGCTGACCTTCCCAAAGATGCCAGAGAAGGCTGAAGCCCCAACTGAAAGCCAGGGTATGTTTGTCTGTAATGGACCTGATCCCAGGAGCCTGGAGCCCGCAGTTCTTCCTTCTTCTTCTCTGCCCACAAAGGAACTTGGTGGGGTTTATAATGCAAACTTAGTGATGAAGAAATCTCCTAACTGACTCTCACCAGTTCCTGCTGCTCTGGCCTGACATAGCTGGGACTTTAAGTCTAATCCCTGGGCTAAGCTGGGTCACTGGGGACAGGGAGGATAGGAGACAGAGAGAGAGGGAGGAAGGGAGACTGCTTTCCACCTGCCAGAGACACTATAAGTACAGGGGGTGGGGATAGCAACCTTCACAGAAGATCCAGGCTTTCCTCTGGGGAGCAGAGTAGGGACAGGAGAGCAGCCTGCACCCAGATCTTGCAGCACAACCCAAAGCCATGTACTTAAAACCCCACTTGGAGGGCAGTGCAGGTAAGTGGAAGGAGAAGAGTTTCTTGGGATGAGAACAAAATACTCAGAAGGAGAGGAGACCCCAAATGATGGAAGGAGGTGTTGTGGTAGAGTGGAAAGAGACCTGGGCTCAGAATGAGAAGGTCTTAGCATCAAGTTCTGTCTCTGAGGCTTGTTAGTTCTGTGACTATTTGACAAATCCCTTGAGCTTTCTAAGCCTCTATTTCTTCCTCCATAAAATGAGCATAAAGACAGGTTCAAGTAAGAAAACATAAAAAGTGTTTTGCAAACCTGAAAGTGTTATAAAAGTTTATTTGTAGGAAAAAATATTCATGTTATACTTTGTACTTGAGGCATAAGTCTACCAGAAAGTTTTATTTAACATTAATTTATATCCAAACGCCATTTCTGGGAGAGAGAGAGAGAGAGAGAGAGAGAGAGAGAGAGAGAGAGAGAGAGAATGAATGTCCAATCTGGCGTAGTTCTCCCACACTCTCTGGGTGACTTTCCAAGACCATTTGAGGTAATATTTATAGGAATTTTGAAAGAGGAAGTTCATACTATTTAAAGTCAAACATTTGAGGTTAACGTACCAAGATAGTTAAGTACCTTAACCAAGTCACCAACTCATTCCTCTCAGGGACCAATCCCATACCCTTAAGGAAATCTATGGATCCTCCTCAAATGAATCAAGGGTTGTTGTTTGGTCATGTCTGAATCTTAATGACCCCATCTGGGGTTTTCTTAGCAATGATACTGGAGTGGTTTGCCATTTCCTTTTCCAGCTCATTTTACAGATGGGGAAACTGAAGCAAACAGGGTAAAGTGACTTATTCAGGGTCATATAGCTAGTAAGTGTCTGAGGCTGCAGTTGAACTTGGACCTTCCTAATTCTGTCTAGTGCTATACCTAACTGGAAAAGAAGATTGTGTTCTGTCTAGTGCTTTAAAAGTATGAGTTGCTTTTATGACTTTGGGGCCATTTTTGAGCCCCTCCCCACCCCCAAATCCATTTCACTTTCTTTAGAGTCAGACCTAGGAACTGACTTGTCCTCCTTGAGAACTGTCTTCATCTTTCTCTATCCCCAGCCTGTGCCTGGCAAATCCTCATTTTAGACCTTCTCTATTCATCAATCTTGGCTTAATCTGACTTGTAGACATTTCAGAAACATCCAGCCCAGAGAGATTCGACAGCGGCAAGGCCGTACTTTCGCCACCCCTGCTAGGTCTTCAGGATACTCCTCTCTTCTGGTTCTCCTCCTGCCCATTTGATAGCCCATTCTCTGTCTCCTTTGGTGGATTCTCATCCAGATCATGCCCTCTAACTATACGTCTTTTAGGGTTCTGTCCTTGGCCCTCATCTCTTCTCCCTCTTTAATACTTCACTTGGTAATCTCATCAGCTCCCATTACCATCGTTATGCTTGTGATTTCCAGATCTACCTGTCCCGCCCCAAACTATCTGCTGAACTCCTGTCTCACATCCTCAACTGCCTTTCAGACATCTTCAATCAGGTGTCCAGTAGACATCTTAAACTCAATATGTCTAAAACTGAACTTATTATCTTTCCCCCAAACCTTCTCCACTTCCTACCTTCTCAATTACTGTAGAGGGCAATACCATCTTCCCAACTCCCCAGGCTCACAACCTAGGAGTCGTCCTGGACTCTTCACTTTCTCTCCTCTCTTCCCCTCTTCCAATCTGTTGCCAAAGCCTGTTAATTTCACCTTTCTAACACCTCTCCATTACACCCCCTTCTCTCCTTGGACACTGCCACTCTCTGGTGCAGACCTTCATCATCTTATGCCTAGATTATTACAATAGCCCACCGGCGGGCCTATCTGCCTCAAGTCTCTCCCCACTGCAATCATCCTCCATTCAGACACCAAAGTGATTTTCCTAAAGCTCAGGTCTAACCATGTCACCCCATCAACTCCAATGGCTCCCTATCACGTCCAGTATCAAGGCATATGTGAAGCTCTTCATAACTTAACCCCGCCTCCTTCCCAGGCCTTATCCCATGTTCCCTGTCTTCTCACACCGTCTTCCCTCCACATACTCTTCCATCCTGTGACACTGGCCTCCTTCAGATATTTTGAAAGATCAATACTTTTATTGACCCTGAACTTCTCCCTGAAACAAAATCCCCTCTTTCAATAGTCTTCCAGTAGTGCTACATGGAATATGAGTCTCTGTGGAATTAAAACTTGTAGGTTATCCAAAAGACAATGGAGAGGTACATGGTGGGTGTGAATAGGCTGTAACTTATTAATAACAAAAAAATTACACTGGAGAAATGATGTAAAAAATATAACTAGGGAAATAACTAAGCAGAAAAGGAGGTAAACCAGTTATGTACTGAGAGGTAACCAATGGATAGATTACTCAACTGCTACATTGGTATCTGCAAGTCACTTAACACATCTTGGTCTCTACTTCTTCTTCTTCTTCTTCTTCTTCTCCTTCTTCTTCTTCTTCTTCTATTTTAGGCAATTGAGGTTACGTGACTTGCCCAGGGTCACACAGCTATTGCTCTTCACTTCTTCATCGTGGATGACACTCCAGGAATAGGACATTTCATCTCTCCACTCCAGGCATTTTCTCTGGCTATTTCCCAATGCCTGGAACTCTTTTCTTGTCTCTGCACACTGACTTCCCTGGCTTCCTTCAAGTCTCAGCTAAAATCCCACTTTCTACAGGGATTTTTTCCTTACCCCTCTTCTAGTGCCTTCCCTCTCTTGCTTGCTTCCTACATATAGCTTGTTTGTACATATTTGTTTACGTATTAATCTTCCCCATTGGATTATGAGCTCCCTGAGGGCAGGGACTGATAAAGTTTCTCATACTATTCTCATGTAGAAATTGGAGAGATTTGGATTAGGCAATAATCAATTAGATGGGGTTCATTCAAAACTTGATAGATAGCTGGACTCAAGAAGTAGTTGTTAATGGTTCAATTTCAACCTGGCAGGAGGTCTCCAGTGGAGTACCCCAGGGATCTATGGTTGGCCTTGTTCTTTTTATAAAAGTAACTGATGGATGTGTTAAAGGTACATTGAATTTGCAGGTATCACAAGGCTGAGACAGATAGCTAGGAGAGATTATAGAATAAAAATCCTAAAAGAGTCTTGATAGGCTAAGAGCATTGGACTGAATTTAATAAGGTGGAATTCAATGGGGATAAATGTAAAGTCTGGTGTTTGGGTACAAAAATTCAACTTCACAAGTAGAAGCTGGGGGTGACATGCTTAGAAAGCAGTTGTTCTGGGTAACTAATAATTTATTAATTAGATTAATTAATAATTAATATTATCAATATTAATAAATAATAAATTAGATTAGCAAATAGTCAATAAATTGATGGTCAGCAGTCTCTCTTAACAACCAAAAACAAAACCACGGAGATCTCTGAATGCTTAAATGCCTTTGGAAAAGGAGGTGCCCTAGAAAGGTGAAAATCAACCCTGATTGGTGAACAATTAATGATAGAGTTTACATTTTCATGAGGAGGTGGGCTAAAAGTCTTCAGTTCCTCCTGCTGAGAACATGACTTGATCATGAGACTCAGCTGCTTCCTGCTAGCTGTAATTATATTAATTTGTTTATTTTTAGTTTTCAACATTTACTTCCACAAGATTTTGAGTTCCAAATTTTCTCCCCATCTCATTCCTCCCCTCACCCCAAGACAGCATGCATTCTGAATATCCCTTCCCCTAATCTGCCCTCTCTTCTATCACCCCCCTCCCTTATCCCCTTCCCTTTCTATTGTCCTGTAGGGCAGGATAGGTTTCTATACCCCATTGCCTGTATATTTTATTTCCCAGTTGCATGTGAAAACAATTTTTTAACAGTTGTTTTTAAACTTTGGGGAAAGCAGTTGTTCTGAAAAAGATCTGAGGATCTAAGTGCACTACAAGCTCAGTGGGAGTCTACAGTGAGACTTGTTGGCCAAAAAACCTAATGTGATCTTGGGCTGCGTTTGAGAGGGATATAGCCACCAGGTTATAGGGAGGTGATAGTCCAACTATAGGCTGCCTTTGTCTGACCCCATCTGGAGTACTATCTTTAGTTCTGGGCACCAAGAAAGACATTGGTCAGCTAGAGAGAATGTCCAGAGGAAGGCATCCAGGATGGGGAAAGGCCTTGAGTCCATGTCATATAAAGATCATTTGGAGGAATTAGGCATATTTTAGCCTAGAGGAGAGAAAACACAGGGGGGGGACATGAAAGATGTCTTCAAGTATTTGAAGGGCTACCATGTTATTTGGTCCCAGAGGTTGGAGCCAGAAGCAAACAGGGGAAATTGTCGAGGTAAATTTGAGCTTGATGAGGGGACAGAACTAGAGCTTCCTAACAATTAGAGCTATTCCAGAATGAGGGTGAGGGGACTCCCCTTTTATTGGAAGGGGCTGAACAACCATTTCTTTGAGCATGTGATGGTAGGGAACACTTTGGGTTGTATGGGTTGGGCTAGATGGCTGATGAGGTCCCTTGCAACTCGCACCTTCTGTGATCCCATAATTCCCAGTGGTTTGGAGTAAGAAGGAGGTTGGGCCATGGCTTTTCTGAATAGAGTTTTCTTTGTCCTGCCCTCTGTTCCATCTCTCCTTTCTTTCTTTCCTCGGGAAAGAGCCAGCAGTGTGAGGATCCTCTTGGAAAGCTGCTCAGGAGATGTAAGTTGGAAGGAGGGGTTTGAAAGGGACAGGGTGGAAGACTCCTGGTAAATAATCTCTCCTTACATTTATAGATGAGTTCATACTTGCGATGAGTCTAGATAAGGGCTAGAACATGCTTGTCCTCACTCTAAGCTTGTCAGGTGGTAGAACTAATAGAAACCCTCAGGATGCCAGAGCTGAAAGGAATCGCAGCTCCTGTACCCACTTATCTGTGTAACCTTGGGCAGGCACTTCACTTTCCTGGGCTTTGGTGCTCAAATGTCAAATGCTCTGTCTTAGACTTCTGCAATAAAGGAAGGAAACCAGCGCTTATTCAGTACATTCAGTACATGTTCTGTGCAGGGCACTGTGCTAAGCACTTTATAAGTATTATCTTATTTGATCCTCACAATAGTCTTGGAGGGGAGATGGGGGAAGATGCTATTATGATCCCCATTTTACAGATGAGGAAAACTGAGGCAGACAGAGGGCAAGTGATTTGCTCAGGGTCACATAACTAGGAAGTGTCTGAGGCTGAATTCAAACTTAGGTTTCCTTGACTCTAGGCCCCAGCACTCTATCCACTGGGCCCTGTCATTGCTAACTTTTTGTTCCTTTTATTTTAAATTTTTATTGGTATCTTAGATTTTCTCATCACCTCCATTTCACAACATATTCCTCTCACACTCTCTTGTACAAAGAACCATTCTTTATAACAAAGATTTTTAAAAAGAGAGAAAACAGTTAAAGCATGTCAGTTAAGCTTAACACCCAAGTCTGACATTATATGCAGCGTTTCACACCCATAATCCCCTCCCTACCTCTGTCGGGAAGGGACGGTATCTTCTTTGGGTATAGGAGTGACAGAGATCAGGACTAGGCTTGAGATTTCTTTGGGATGAGGAAATCCTCAATGAAGAGGAAACCCCTCCTACCACTGCAGGCTGACACCTTTTCTGTTGCTTATAGTCTTAGAGAATTGCTGATGAGGGGGAGGGGACAAATTCTCCTGAAACCATTGAAAACCCCCATAAGATAATCTTTCTACTATAAGTATCTATCAATTAAGAAAATAGAAAATGATTGATGAGATAAAGAAAATCTTCTATTTCCTTGTTTGTAAAATGAGGAAATTGGAATAGATGGCTTTTAAGGCATCTCTAACTCTATTATTTATGAGCCCTGCAAAGTTTAGTTCTATTATTATCACTGTTTTACAGCTGAGGAAACTGCGGCTCAGAAAAATGAAACATTTTGCCTCAGTTTTCTAAACTGTAAAATGTGGATAATCAATCATAGCACCTACCTGCCGGGGTTGTTGTGAGGATCAAATGAGATAGTATTTGTAAAAATTGCTTGGTGCGGTACCTGGCACATGTAGGCATTTTAATGCCTACTCCCTCCCCTTCTCTTCCATCTTCCCTTCCCACATGTGCTCCCGCCCTTTGTCTGAAATGCCGTATCTCTCCAGGTCCTGTCGATTCTTCAAGGCTCAGCTTACATTCCACCTCCTTCATGAAGCTTTCCTTGACATCATATACTACCTGGCATGATAATTATTTATGCATTGATCTTGTCTCCTGCGCTGAACATAAACTTCTCAGGGCTGGGGATTGTGTCTTAATTATGTCCATATGCCCCATTGCATCTGGCACAGCCTCCCTTCCATTCCTGCAACCCCAACACACCCAGTAGGTATTTGGCAAGAACAGTGGAAAGAGCACAAGATTTCTACTTTGAGGACTCAGGTTCAAATCCTGATGCTGCTGCTTACAACCATTGTGATCTTTGTTTTCTCATCTATAAAAAGAGGGGGCTGAACTCAATCATCCTAGTTCTGATTTGTGCCTGGCCCCAGAAATCACCAAGATGACCCAGCCCAGTCTAAATCCTGGATGCTGTGATTATGTAATTACTTCCTTAGTGGATTCTGACCACCTGTGTTTGGATTCTTTCCTCTCTAGATGGTGATGGGGAGCTGGCCTGGAGATGGAATGCCAAAGATGGGGCACACCCAACCTTCCTCATCGACGGTGCCAGTGGGAAGCCTCTGCCTCTGCCTGGGCCATGCCCACCCCCTCTCCAAAGGCCCCACTCAGGACCCATCCCCCCACACATGGAAACCTATATCCTGTTCTGCTGGGACCTGCGCAGGCCTCCTCAGGAGGTCCCCCGATGTGGAGAAGTTGTGGCAGAGCTGGGCAAACAACTGAGAAAGGGCACCGAGGACCTGGCTCCTGGCCCAGTCAGGCAGCCTGAGTCCAAGGAGGGGCCCAAGTCCAAGCCAATGCCCTTCAAATTCTTCTTGCCCACAAGGGCTCAGGACATAGTCAAGGACTCCCTGAAAGCATTCTGTTCCTGCATCAGTGGGCCAGAGGATTAAAGTCGTGTAGGGTGGTGGCAATTTAGTTCAATTCAACACACATTTATTAAGTGCCTACTGTATGCATGACCCTGGGCTTGACACTAGGGATCCAAATATAAAAAGGGAAGTCCTTAAGGAGCTTACAACCTAAAAAGCAAGTACAGTATCTATTAACAATCATTTATTTTTTTAAATAATTTTTTATTGTTATCTTTTATTTTTACATTGTCTAAATTTCTTTTAGTACTCCTCCTTCTCCCCATCCCATATAACAAAGAATATTTTTTAAGGAAAAAGAGAAAAGAAAGAAAAAGGGGGGGGGGAGCCAAATCAATTAATGCATTAAAAGTCAAAAAATTGTATGCAAAGTTCCACCCTAATGTGGCCCTCATCTCTGCAAAGGGATGGGGTGGGAGTGGCTTGTCCTAGCTCTTCTTGGCCGCCATGATTGTTCTTTGTAATTTCCAAACATTCACTGTGATTTGTTTTGTGGTTTGAGGGGTCTTTCTATTTACGTTGTTATGGTCCATGTACTGTATATTGTTTTCTTGGCTCTTTACTTGGATCTACATCAATTCATGTAAGTTTTTCCATGCTTCTCTGTATTCATCACACACATCATTTCTTTTTAAAAATATATTTTTATTTCATTAAATATGTCCCAATTATATTAAAATTTTGAGTTCCAAATTCTCTCCCTCCTTTCCCTCTCCCCCACCCCTTGAAAAGGCAAGCAAAGCAACATGATATTGATTATTCATGACACACAATTTCTTTTTTAAATTTAATTTAAATTTATTTTGTTACATTTTGAGTTCCGAGTTTTCTCCCTCCCTCCTAACCCCACATTATTGTTTGATTGATTAGTTATGTCTGACTCTTCCTGACCCCGTATCGGGTTTTCTTGGCAAAGATCCTGGCATGGTTTGCCATTTTCTTCTCTGGCTCATTTTACAGATGAGGAAACTGAGGCAAACAGGGTGAAGTGACTTTCCCAGGGTCACACAGCTAGTAAGTGGCTGAAGCTGGATTAGAACTCGGGTTTTCCTGACTGCAGGCAGGTTGCTCTATCCACTGTGCTGCCTACCAGGCCAACATTTGATATAGATATGTATGTGGAACTGTGTAATACATACTTCCATGCATCAGTTCTTTCTCTGGAGATGGATAGCATTTTCCTTCATAAATCCTGTGTAGTTGGTTTGAATGATCATATTACTCAGAATAGCACAGCCTTCCTGTTTGACACATCATTTCTTATAGTCTCTTTTCATTACATTCATGTCCCACAATTTGTTTAGCCATTCCTCAATCCACGGGCAGCCACTTGGTTTCCAGTTCTTTGCTATCACACAAACTGCTGCTTCCAATATTTTGGTGTATATGGGGATTATTGTCTTATCTGTGACCTCCTCAAGAGGCATTTGCTAATTGATCACCAATTGATGCTGGGTGCTGGATATGCAAAGACACAAATGAAAAAATCCCTGCCCTCAAGGTCAGGTTGTCTTTCTAACAGGAGTTACAAAATGGCAATCAGTTAGCAAGAATTACTATTGTACTAGCTAGGTGCCAGGCACTGTGCTAAGTACTCAGGAAACAAAGAGAAACAGAAAACCATCACCCTCCTTAGGGTGCTTCTATTCAAATGGGCAAAGTGATGGGTATACAAATTAGTTGTTGTCCTTGGTCCTGGAAGAGGACCAAAACAACATCACTATGCTAGAGTCAACTTTTAGTGTGTCCGACTGTGGCTGATCAGACCGATATGGGCTTGGCATGTTCTGCCACAGATCAGGCACAAATAGTCCATGTGAACCTTTGGGGTGGATTCTCTAAGTTTGTGTATCTTGCATTTCTCTTGAGCAATTTCAATTCTGCTTTGCTCATAGAGCACAGCCCCTTCTTTGATGAGGGCAAGCCATGCTGGACAATTCTTTGCCAGCATTGCCCATGTCACACAATCATTTCCAAAGTTCTTCAGAGAGATCTTGAGAGTGTCCTTGTATCATTTTCTCTGACCTCCTTGTGAGTGCTTGCCTTGTGTGAGTTCTTTGTAAAACAGACTTTTAGTAGGTACCTACAAGAAGCATAGAGGGGAGATGAAAGGTCAACTTTGAGAGAAAGGTTGGGGTTTGGGGTGGGGTGGAAGGTGGCTGTGAGGACTTCAGAAAGCTTCCTGCAGAAGGTGGTACTTGACCTGAGTCTTTTTTTTAAAATTAAAAAAATTTTTTTTTTTTTACTTGACCTGAGTCTTGAAGAACGCTGAAGATTCTAAGAGTTGAGGTGAGAAAGACTGGGAAGGGGCTAAGTCTGTTGTGGGTGAGCAATAAGTAGGCCCTGTATGGTATTCTTGGATCACAGAATGTGTGGAGGGGACCAAAATGGAAGTAGACTGGAAAGGTAGGAAGGGGTCAGGCTATGAAGAATAGCACATGATGAAGGAATTTATGTTTGATCCTAGAGGTGAGAGGAAGTCACTGGAGTTTATTGAGTAGAAGGATAACATCATCATAGCTATACTTTAGGAAAATCACTATGGCAACTGCATAGGATGGATGGAACTTGAGGGATTAGGAGGCCATCACAATAGTCCAGGGGAGGGATGATGAGGACAGGAACTAAGATGGTGGCTGTGTGAATAGGGAGATGAAAGAAATGACAAGATTTTGGCAAATTGCTTGGATGTGTGAGGAATCAAGAATGACTCTGGGGTCACAAACCAGAGTGAATAGAAGTATGGTGGTAGGGGTAGCTATATGGCACAGTGGATAGAGCACTGGCCCTGGAGTCAGGAGGACCTGAGTTCAAATCCGGCCTCAGACACTCAACACTTACTAGCTGTGTGACCCTAGTCAAGTCACTTAACCCCATTGCCTACCCCCCCCAAAAGAAGAAGCATGGTGGTGCCCTCAACAGTGAGAGGGAGGTTTGGAAGAGGGGTGAGTTTTGAGGGAAAGATAATGATTTCTATTTTGGACAGGTTGAGTTTGAGAAGCCTAAGTGACATTCAACTTGAAATGTCTAATAGGCAGTTAATGATGCAAGATAGGAGCTCAGGAGAGAGACAAAAGCTAGATTGTTGTCATTGCTGTTCTGGATTTCATTTGTGTCCAACTCTTCATGACCCCATTTTTGGGTTTTCTTGGCAGAAATACTGGAGTGGCTTGTCATTTCCTCTCCAGCTCATTTTACAGATGAGGAAACTGAGGCAAACAGGATGAAGTGACTTGCCCAGGGTCACACAGCTAGGAAATGTCTGAGATCAGATTTGAGCTCAGGAAGATTTAACTCAGGTCTTCCTGACTCCAGGCCTGGGACTCTAGCCACTGAGCCACCCAGTTGCCCTACATAGATCTAGAAGTTGTATGATACGATAAACATTTATTAAGTGTCTACTATGTGCCAGGCACTATGCTAAGCACTGTGGATACACATTTTTCAAAAGAGACAGTCTCTGCCCTACCAGGGGAAGACAATATGAAAAAGAAGCTGAAAAGGGTGAGGGGACTGGTGGTTGGCAAGGGCGGGGATGATGATGATGGCAGAGTCAAAAGCTAGCAAAACAGCTGGCAGCAGATGAAGAGACATCCTTATCAGATGATGATTAAACCATGGGAGATGATTAGGTCATCATATAAGAGCAAATAAATAGAAAAGCAAAGAGGGCTCAAGACAGAGCATTGGGGGACACCCACAGTTAGGGGGCATGATGTGGACAAAGAAAATTCGGCCAAAGATGTTAAAGTGGAGCAGTCAGATAGGTAGGAAGAGAAATGGGAAAGAATAGAGTCATGAAAATTCAGAGAGGAGAATGTATCTGAGAGGAGAAAGTGCTCTACAGTTTAGCTGGGGAGGGGAGGAGTGCCACAGGACAAGAGTGGAGATGGTAGCCCCTAGTGAGGGTGTTTTTTTAAGGATGGAGGGAGATTAGGGGTTTACGGGGTATTCAGGGAAGACTGGTGTGAGGGTTAGCTGAGCTCTTTTCAGGGCTGCCCATCCACCTTTGGTGTCCACCTGATCTACCTGGGCTCCAAGAAGCTGTAGCTTGCTCAGTGGTCACACCCTGCTAAGTCATTTTGGCAGATGGGTTAAACCAGTTTGAGGGTAACTGAGGGGTCTCAAATCCTTTGGTGAGTTATGAAGGTGTCTACCTAAGCACATAAGACTTCCCCTGGTTGAATGGGTGGATGAGAACAATTTGTTCCAGTAGCTGTGAAGGCAGCTGAAGCAAGTGCTCAGGAGTGCTTAGAGCTCTGAAGACGCCAAGGCCATCCACTGCACTTGTCTTGACTTTTGTTTTGCCACTGGACTTTGATGCCTCAGGAGGAGAGAGTGAGGCTGATGACTTGGAGCAACTCTGCCTCACTTAAATCCAATTTATGCTCAAGTCAAAAGACATCATTCATACCATTTTACCATTTCTACCTACCTCCAAGCCCTGTGGCAACAGGCAACTGATGAAGCAACAGGTGCAGATAATACTGGGAGCTGTAGTCACAACCCTGCACACAGGCAGCCCAAGCCATAGGATTGTCTTCTTACTGGAAGCAACGGTGGGATTCAGCAGCCTCTGGGTGTCTGAGCAGCCTTTTCTAAGGATTGCATGGCTTTCCTTCTGGTGTAAGGAAGGGGCTAGAAAAGGTGCCCTAAAAATTGAGTGCCTCACCCAACTCTGGCTTGCTTACCTCAGCAGGCAGAGATCCCACCCTGAGGTTGAAACATGAAAAATGTACAAAAACTTTTGCAAAGATGATTACACTCATTACCAGTACATGGAATGTGAGCACACTTATGGACAGCACAAAATCTAGTAGACCTGAAAGACAGCTTTTGTTGTGAGAGAACTCAGCAGGTATCACAGCCAAATAGCAGCCCTGAGTGAAACAAGGCTGGCAAATGAAGGCCAGATTACTGAAGTCAGAGCTGGTTACACATTTTTCTGGAGTGGCCACAGTGATGGGGAGTGTTATGAGGCTGGTGTAAGTTTTGTAATCAAAATTAATCTAGTCAACAAGCTTGTATTCCTCCAAAATGGAATGAATGACAGGCTCATGACAATGCGATGGCCATTTGTAGGAAAGTGCCATGCCACCATCATCATTGCATATGCTTCCACCATGAGGAACCCTAATGAGGTCAAAGAAAAATTTTATGAAGACCTGGAGACCCTTATCATCAATGCGTTGAAAGAAGACAAGCTTATAATTCTGGGTGACTAATGCCAGAGTAGGCACAAACTATCAGACATGGCAAGGAATTCTTGGGGGGAATGGAGTTGGAAACAGAAACAGTAATGGTCATTTACTACTGAAGACTTGTATGTCTCATGACCTTCTTATCCCCAACACTGTGTTTCATTTACCCAAATGCAATAGAACTTCATGGATGCACTCTTCTAGCAAACATTAGCATTTAATAGAGGAAAAGGAAATGAGACAGACATGAGGTGAGAGTGATGAAAGCATGTGTGGTGCAGAGTACTGGACTGATCATAGATTTATCTTCTACAAGCTAAACATTCCATTCAACAAAAGCTGTGGCCCCAAGGCAAGGCAATTACCAGAAGACTTAATGGCAACAGATTAGAGAGCTTCTCTGAGCACGAATTAACTAATGAACTAACATTGCTAATTTGGAGGGAAAGCCGAGCCAACACATGGTTGGCAACAGTGGAGCAGAAAAGGAGTGGGCAGCTTTCAGAAATTTGGTATACAGCACTGCATTTGCTCATCTGGGCCAGAACATTTGCAAACATCAAAATAGGTTTGAAGAAAATGATGGGGAAATTCAGAAGCTGCTAAAAGAAAAATGAGAACTCCACAGCAGGGTAGTTCATCCCTCTCTAAGAAGGCAGCATTTAACTCCATCAAAAGTAAAGTGCAAATGAAGCTTAGAGAGATGCAGGATTCTTGGTTCAGTAAGAAGGAGATAAAATTCAGTTTTACACTGATAGTAACAACCCAAAGCACTTTTATGATGCCCTGGAGGCTATTTATGGGCCAAAGACCTATGGTGCATCTCAGTGCTGATGGAACCACATTGATTAGTGATAAGGACATGATCCTGGAAAGATGGGCTGAACACTTCCATAATGTTCTCAACAGACCATCATTAATCAATGCTGAAGCCATTGACCCTATACATCAGGTTGAAGTCAATCTCTTTCTAGCTGAACTTTCAACTGAAGAACAGGTTTGGAATGCCATTAGGCTCCTCTCATGGGGCAAAGCATTCAGTGCTGCTTCTGTTCCAGCTGAGATTTACAAGGCAGGGGGTCCACTGCACATACAAAAGCTGATTGAAATATTCCAGGTTACATGGCAAGAAGAGGCTATCCCCTAGGATTTCAAGGATGCCTCCATTATTCATCTCTATAAATGTAAAGGACATAGGTTGTCCCACAGGGGGTTCTCTATTAGTCATTACTGGAAAGATTCTTGCCGGAGTCCTCCTTAATAGGCTGATCTTTCACCTGGAAAATGGTCATTTACCTGAGAGCCAGTGTGGCTTCAGAAAGGGCCAAGGAGCAGTTGATAGGGTGTTTGCTGCCTGCAACTCCAGGAGAAATGCCAGGGGCAGAACAAAGGTCTGTATACAATGACTAAGGCTTTTGACACCGTCATTCATGAAGGCTTCTGAAATATCATGGCAAAATTTGGTTGCCCAGAGAAGTTCATTGATATTGTATGTCAGTTTCATGATGGCATGCTTGCATGGGTTCTGGATAAAGGATGATGCTCTCACACTTTTTTAGTCACCAATGGAGTGAAGCAGGGCTGTGTGCTTGCCCCCATGCTTTTTAGCATGATGTTTTCGGCAATGTTTTCAGACTCCTTCAAGGAGGATGAAAACAACATCAATGTCAGCTACTGCACCAACAGTAAATTATTTAATTTGAAAAGGTTAAGACTAAAGTGGAGGGAGAGTTGGTGCATGACTTTTTGTTCACAGATGATTGTGCACTCAATGCAACCTCTGAACCTGAGATGCAACAAAGTATGGATCAATTCTCTGCTGCTTGTGCTAATTTTGGCCTACGTGCTCCACCAGCCAGCTCTGCAGCAGCCATACATAGAACCATTCATTACAGTAAATAGAGAAATTTTAAATGCTGTAGATAAGTTCACTTACTTTAGCAGTATACTTTCCAGGAATGTACAGATAGATGATGAGGTTGATGCATGCATTGCCAGAGCTAGTTCAGTGTTCGAAAGGTTCCAGATGAAAGTGTGGGCAAGAAGAGGTATTAGACTACCTGGTAAACCGAAGGTCTATAGAATCATTGTGCTGACCTCATTGCCTGAAACCTGGACAGTCTACCAGCACCACGGCAGGAAATTGAATTTCATTTGAATTGTCTTAGGAAAATTCCGAAGGTCACTTGGCAGGATAAGGTACCAGACACTGAGGTCCTTTCTCAAGCTGAACTGCCTAGCATTCTAACTACCGCAGAGAGTGCAACTCCAATGAGCCGGCCATGTTGTTTGAATACCAAATGCACCAAACATTTGCCAAAAAAACTGTTTTATGGAGAACTCACCCAAGGCAAGCACCCACACAGAGGTCAGAAGAAACGATACAAGGACACTCTCGAGGTCTCTCTAAAGAACTTTGGAACCAATTGTGAGATGTGGGAAACACTGGCACGGGACCAGCCAGCAGGGTGTGCTCACAATAAAGAAGGCGCTATGCTCCCTGAGTAAAGCAGAATTGAAGTAGCTCAAAAGACAAGTGAAATGTGCAAACTTAGAGATGTCTCTGCTTCTCTACTCCCAATGTTCATATGGACTATTTGTGCCCAACCTGTGGTAAAGTCTTCCAAGCTCGTATTGGTCTGATCAGTCATTTTGGTCCTTTTTGAGAATGAAGGACACCAACCACCATAGGCAGCAATAAAGGAACCAGTAGATAGGGAGATATTGGAGAGTAGAGAGAGAATGAGATGACGATGGCAGCTGTCTGCTGGAGGAAATGAGGGTGGGATCGAGGGTACATGTAGAAGGGTTGACCTTGGCAAATTCCATCTGAGATTGTGAGAGGAGTTAATGAGAGATGATGTCAGGGGATCTGAAATGGTAAGGGGAGAAGAGAAAGTTTGGGAGGTGAATGGCCTTGAAAAATCATTTCAGTGTAATATAAAGTCCTTAGTTGGGGAAAGAGTGGTGTGAGTGGATTGAGGAGAGAAGAGAAAATTTGAAATAATACCTCCTTGTTCTGGGCTCTGCTTTTGTGTCAGCTCAGTGGTACTGTGAATAGAGTGCTAAGCCTGGAGTCAGGAAGACCTGAGTTCAAATCTGGCCTCAGACACTTCCTAGCTGTGTAACCCTGGGCAAGTCACTTAACCTCTGTCTACCTCATTTCTTAACCTCTCACGAAGGGACAATACTAATACCTACCTCCTGGGTTGTACTGAAGATCAAATGAACTAGTATATGTAAAGATCTTGGCAAACTTTTAAGCATTATGTGAATACTATTATTATAGAGTCTAGATATACAGATAGTTAACTTTTTGGTTACCATCAATCAATCAACCAATAAGCATTTATTAAGCACTTACTATGTGCAAAAGACTGTACAAGGTTTAGTCCCTAAACTTTAGGGAATACATAACATACCACTGACTTACACCAAGCTTGTGATCCATTGAACCCCCAGTGTCTTTTTCACAGGAATGCCTCCCCTGTCTGGCACTCAGGAAGTTGATTTTTTGACCCAAGTGTGGTCATTTACAAAATACATTTACCTTACACTTACCACTTAAATTTATATTTACTTTTATTAAATTTCCTTTTCTTAGATTTCACTCGATGTTCTAGCCAGGCAAGGATATGCCAGACTGTTTTCAAGCCAATGGTTGTACTATTCCTTGGGTTCTTTTTGGGCTAGGCAATGGGGTTAAGTGACTTGCCCAGAGTCACACAGTTAGTGAGTATTATGTGTCTGAAGTCGGATTTGAACTCAGTTCCTCCTGACTCCAGGGCTGGTGCTCTACCCACTGCACCACCTAGCTGCCCCTATTCAATATACTTTCAAGAAAAAATTTATTACATACTTGCCTAGTCTGCATATATTTGTTTTTTCTGTTTTCTTTCTTAATTTCTTCTCTAATTAAGTCAATAATGCCTACTCCCTTTTGTTGTTATTCAGTCATTTTAGTCATGTCTCTTTGTGTTCCCATTTGGGGTTTTCTTGGCAAAGATACTGGAATGGCTTGCTATTTCCTTCTCAAGTTCATTTTACAGATGAGGAAACTGAGGCAAACAGGGTTAAGTGACTTGCCCACGGTGACACAAACATTACGTGTCTGAGGCTGGATTTGAACTTTGGAAGATGAGGCTTCCCGACTCCAGGCCAGGTATTCTATGCAATATGGCGCCACCTAGCTGCCCCACTGCATCTCCAACTACCTATCTAACACTTTGAACTGGATGTTTTACAAACACCTTAAACTCAACATAGACCAAACTGAACTCATTACTCTTACCTCCCTCAGCCCTCCCTCCTTTCTTATTACTGTCAAATCTTCTGTCATTCAGGTTCACAACCTCAATATCATCCTCAACTCCCCACTCTCTCTAACCTCCCATATTCAATCAGTAGATAAGTTCTGTTGATTTTAATTTTATAACATCTCTTGTATACACTCGCTTCTGTCCTCTAACAGGCTGCCATCTTGGTACAGGTCCTCGTTGCCTCACACCTGGACAACTGCAATAGCCTGCTGTTGGGTAGGCCTGCCTCAAGTCTTCCCACTCCAATCTTTCCTCCATTCAGCCACTAACGTGATTATCCTGAACTGTGGGTCTCACCATGTCCCCCTGCTCCCCCTGCTATGCTCAATAAATTCCAATGGCTTCCTATCACCTCCAGGATCAAATCCAAAACCATTGGACTTTCAAAACTCTTTATGAGCTGGCCCCTCCAACCTTTCCATTCTTCTTATACCTTACTCACCCCACCACACACTCTATGAGCCAATGACAGTGGCCTCTTTGCAGTTCCTTGAATGAGAAACACTATCTCCCAGCTCCAGGCTTTTTCTCTGGCTGTCCCCCAGACCTGGAAAGCTCTCCCTCCTCATCTGCATGCCCTGACTTCCCTGGCTCCCTTCAAGTTCCAGCTAAAATCCCACCTTTCACATCCCCCTTAATGCCTTCCATTCCCAATTTATTCTGTCCATATCCTATTAGACTGGGAGCTCCTTGAAGGAGGGAATGGTTTTGCCTTCCTTTGCAACCTCAGCACTTAGCATTGGTACCTGGGCTCTGTTGTTGTTGTTCAGATATTTTTTTCAGTCATGTCCAACTCTTTTTTTTTTTTTTTGTTTTGTTTTGTTTTGCCTTTTGGTGAGGAAATCGGGGTTAAGTGACTTGCCCAGGGTCATACAGCTAGTAAGTGTCACATGTCTGAGGCTGGATTTGAACTCAGGTCCTCATATCCTACTCTTTGTAACACTATTTGAAATTTTCTTGGCAAAGATACTGGAATGATTTGCCATTTTCTTCTCCAGCTCATTTTGCTGATGAAGGATTGAGGCAAACAGGGTGAGGAGACTTGCCCAGGGTCACACAGCTAGAAAGTACCTGAGGCCAGATTTGAACTCAGGAAGATAAGTCTACCTGACTCCAGGCCCAGTGTTCTATCCACTGCACCGCCCAGCTGGTCTAGTAGGAGTTTAATAAATGCTTGTTGACTTGCCTTGAAAGGCAGAATTCCAACCCACTTGCTCCTCCCTCCAAGGCCAGTTTTTTATTACCTGCATCACGGTACCTCTCTGCTTCTCCTGTCTATTACTACCTGGGTGATTTTTGCAGGGGATTCATTTTAACAGCTCTGAATCTCTTTTTTCTTCCTGTGGAAAATGAGGGAGTCAGAATAGATGAATTTGAAAGTCCCTTCCAGTACTAAGGTTCTGAGAAATTGAGGAGGATAGGGAGAGAAATTGGCCACCGCTGGATCTGGCTGTGTGAACTCATCACCACTAGGTGTCGCCCCATCACCAGGCTGGAGGTGGAAAGCAGCCCCAAGCAGCCCCAGCTGGTGGAGTCAGTGTGGCTGGGTCCATATCCTGCTTCAGAATCTTAGTAACTGTGTGACTGTGGCAGGTCACAGAACCTCTCGGAGCCTCGGTTTCCTCATCCGTCAAGTAATAGCACCTGCCTCCCAGGGTTGTTGTGAAGATCACATGAGAAACACATGCACAGTGCTTGCAAACCTGAAAGCCCTATATGAGATACTGTCATAACCCATCCGAGCTTTCTTGTTCCACCCCAGCCTTTTTGCTTGGTGTTGTTCAGTTGTTCCCAACTCTCCATGACCCTATCTGAGGTTTTCTTGGCAAAGATACTGGAGTGGTTTGCCATTTCCTGCTCCAGCTCATTTTACAGATGAGGAAACTGAGGCAAACAGGGCTAAGTGACTTGCCCAGGGTCACACAACTAGCAAGTGTCTGAGGCCTGATTTGAACTCAGGTCCTCCTGACCCCAGGCCCAGTACTCTAGCCACTGTGTAACCTAGCTGTCCCATCTGGGACTTTTAGCATCCTGTAAATTCTCCCAAAGGGATCCTGGTATGTGACACATAGAGGACCCTCACCTGGTTCTTGTGGTATTTCATGGGGGCCAGTGAGAACTAGGACTTTCCCTTGCTGTCACAAACACTTTTCTGAGGGAGTCTATCTATTCTGAATGTATCTTGTATATACCTCGTTATTTTTCATGATGGTTCCCCCTTTACAGTATGAGTTTCTTGAAGGCAGGGGCCATATTTGTCTTTCTTTGTATACCTACTGCTTAGCACAGTATCTACTACATAGAAAGCTCTGTAATGAATGCTCATTGACCGACTGACTTCTTTTTCTGCTCTGGTGTGTCTCTTTTATGATTTTTTTTGTTTGTGATTTTTGGGCTAGGCAATGGGGTTAAGTGACTTGCTCAGGGTCACACAGCTAGTAAGTGTTGTGTCTGAGGCTGGATTTGAACTCAGATCCTCCTGACTCCAGGGCCAGTGCTCTATCCACTGTGCCACCTAGTTGCCCCTGTGATGTTTCTCATGGGCAAATCAGTGTTAGGGAAGATAATGCGGCCTGCTTACATCCCCAGTGAGTTTTTCTACTGCTCTTCAGACCCTCTGCTATAGTGATGCCCCTCCAATCCTGGTATCCCATGATCTGAAATCACACAGTATCTCTGGGAGGAGACACATAGAAACTTTACCTCATCCAGGTGGGCACTCCCTCCGTCCAAAGTATTGGCAATCCATCTGTATCAATCCATCCTGTGGGCTTGTTGTCTGTTCTCCCACAGATCCTTCATAGGGCATCCACCTGGCTTCCTCAAGTCCCAGCTAAAATCCCACCACCTACAGTAAACCTTTCTTGATCCTCCTTAATGCCAGTACCTTCCAACTGCTGATTATCTCCAATTAGTCCCAGAAGTCGTTTGTCCATAATTGTTTGCATGTTGCTTCCCCATTAGACTGTGAGCTCTTTGGGAGCAGGGATTATCTTTTGCTTTTCCTTGTATCCCCAGGGCTTAGCACAGTGCCTGGCACATAGCAGGCGCTTAATGAACGCTAGCTGACTGAGTAAGGCTTTCCTCCAGGTATAAAAAATATTTGTTCATAACAATGGTGTTCACTTAAGCTGTGCGTCTACAGATGTCCCTTCCACATCACGGGGGTTAGGCCCATGGTGTCCCCGTAATCTGGAAAATCGGTGTAAAATTTTTTGGCTCTCCTTCCTACCAGCCAAGAAATCTGATTTTTTTTCAGTGGTTTACAGCACCTTAATATAAAATTTTAGTTAACTATGTGTAGGTCAATGTTTAGTAAAAATACTGTATGAAAAAGAACTCTTTCTGTGTCATCTGTTGGCCTTTGCATGTCATTTGCAGTTTCCACAAAACTCTCTCCATATTTCCAATTAATTTCTTATGCCGACCCACGATATTTTAAAACCACGATGGGGAAAGTTGTAATGTGGAAGGGATAACTAGACTATCTTCTGCTCTCAATACGAGACTGGCTCATTCTGTTTTCTGATGACACATTTAGACATCCTTTATAAAACACAGCATGGAATAATGCATAGTGTGTTGGGCTTATTTCAAATCCTGCTTCTGATACTTAGCAGTTGTGTGACCTCAGGGAACTCACTTCACATCTCTGTGCCTCAGTTTCCTCACTTGTAAAATGGAGGTAATAATGCCGACCATAGTATTACTGTGAGGATCACATGAGATGATGTCCTTAGAGAGCTTGGTGAAGTTTAAAGCGCTATTTCAATGTCACTATTTTTATTTCCTTCTACATATTTCTGCTCTGATGCCTCATGGAAACATGAATGTGACCCTGGGTTCTCAAAGGATATGGCAGTTAAGCACAAGCTTTGGCAGGTCTTCCCACGTTGAAAAGCAACAGACTGAGTCTGCTTTCCTAGACCAGCCTCTTCAAATCCAGAGAGACTCGTGTCCCAGTGATCCAACTCCTGACGGTGCTTCCTTTGGTTGTGGAATCCAGGAAACAAAGATGACAAAATGGCCGTTGGTCCAGTGCCAGCCTCCTTTGGTCCTATAGCGGTGGTGGCAGAGCTGCAGGAAAAGGAGCAGAGGGTGCAAACACTCATAGTCTTTAGGTCATTTGTAAACTTCACAAAGGTGTTAGTACTGCAAGTGGGATACCCTCCTCCAATGGCCATGCACCTTCTACCAGAGGAATGTATGAGATCAACCTTGATGTTCTCGTTGTTAGAAACCAAACCAGGAATCAGGAGAGAGATGTGACTAGATGCAAGGATGACTCATGGCTTCTTCTTGGAAAGGAAGATAAAGAAGTGGGTGGGGTGGGTTTTGTCACAAACCCAAAGGCAAAAAACAAAACAAAACAAAACAAAAACCCTCCATCAATTCTTGGGATATTTGGTCATCTTACCTTGCATAAATATTTGCCAAAATACCACTGTGGCCAGGTGGAGTGTTGTTCAGGTGCTGCTTGCTGGGTGGTTAGCTGAACAAACAAATAGACTTCTCCCTGTCATGGCTACTGACTTATTTCCTTGTTCTGTCTGTCTCTCTTGAGTACACCTGTAGTTTGGGGTATGGATACCGCAGAGATTACTAATACCAGCAGAAATGTTCCTTCTGATCAGCTTTCCATCACCGTATCTGCCTGAGATGAGAAAACTCTCCTTTCCCTTTGAGATTAATTTCTTTTCTCTCAATCTCATTCCTCACACTCTTGTTGAGTCATTTCAGTCCCGTCCAACTCTCTGTGACGCCATTTGGGGTTTTCTTGACAAAGATACTAGGGTAGTTTACCATTTCCTTCTCCAGCTCATTTTACAGATGAGGAAACTGAGGCAAATGGGGCAAAGTGACTTGCTAAGTGTTGCACAGCTAGTAAATGTCTGAGGTTGGATTTGAACTCGGGTCCTCCTGATTCCAGGGCAGGTGTTCTATCCACTGCACCGCCAAGCTGCCCTCACTGTCTTCACACTTAAGTCATGTAAATGATGATACATTTTGAAATGAAACTTTAAGTAGCCTTTATTTTTTTATTTTTATTTATTTATTTACCTATTTATTTATTTTAGGCAATTGGTTTTAAGTGACTTGCCCAGGGTCACACAGCTAGTAGGTGTCAAGTGTCTGGTCTGAGACCATTTAAGTAACCTTTAAAGGAAGATGTGCACCCAGTCCCATTGGTTCCAGCCAATGGAGTTGAGCCTCTTCCCTCTTCTCTCTTATCCTCCCATCAAGAGAGGAAATGGGAAGTGAATGGGTCAGGAAATGGGAAATGAAGAGATGGCTTCCCCCCAATCCAGGAAGGCAGGAGGGAGGAGAGGTGTTGTGGCCTGGATTTGGGTCATCTAGCTAGTCATCACAGCCGCTGACCAATCTGAGCCCATTTCCTCATCTCTCTCTCCTTGCCTCCACAGACCTTCTGCCATGCTGGGAAATCTCAGCTACCATTGCTGTTGGAAAGGCAGCAGCCAGTCTATCCTCCCTCTCATCGTCTCTTCCATTGTCACCGGGCAGCTTCTTGGCAGAGGGAAGTTCCAAAGTCTTGGGGGCTCTGTATAATACGTGCTGGTGGCAGACACTCTCAGATCCACTAAATCCCCCTGGTAACAATTCGTGGTACAAGATGTATAATACCATGTGAATAATTGTGCCTTATAAACCATCATCTGTTGCAGAGAATGAAGAGGTAGAGACATTTTTACAAAGAACTAATAAGACTATCCAAATTAAATCGTATGTGTGTATACATGCAACACATACACACACACTTTGATATTTGTGCGGCTAGGTGGTGCGATGGAAAGAGCACTGGCCCTGGAGGCAGGAGGACCTGAGTTCAAATCCGACCACAGAAACTTACTGGTTCTGTGACCTTGGGCAAGTCACTTGATCCCAGTTGCCTCTCCCCCTCCAAAAAAAGAACAAATATATACAAGAAATCAGAAATCGGTGCTAGAGGAAATATAATTGTGAGGGTATTGAGGGATCAATTTAGGACCTATGTTGAGGCAATGATGGGGTTCACTGGGTAGAGCACTGAACTCAGAGTTAGGAAGAACTGAGTTTGAATCCTGCCTCAGATACTTCCTAGCTGAGGGACCCTAGAGAAATCCCTTAACCTCTGTCTGCCTTAATTTCCTCATTTGTAAAATGGGGATAATCATAGCACCTACTGCCCAGGATTTTTGTGAGGAACAAATGAGAACATGTAAAACATTTTGTAAACCTTGTGAACCTTAAAATGCTACGTAAATGCTAGTTGAAGGAGGGGAAGACAAAAAAACTGTGAAAAGTATTTCGTGGTGGCACAGTAGACAGAGCGCCAGGTTTGGAGTCAGAAGACCTGAGTCAAATCTTATGTCAGACACTTACTAGCTGTATGACTCTGGGCAAGTCCTTTAACCCTGTTTGCCTCAGTTTCTGCATCCATAACATGAGCTGGAGAAGGAAATGGCAAACCACTCCAGTATTTCTGCCAAGAAAACCCCAAATGGGGTCACGAAGAGTCAGATATGACTGGAAATGACTCAACAACAAACAACATTAATGCTCCCTTCCAAAGGTGACCATGAGAACACCAACAGCTACTGCCCCATGGGCCTATTTCCCACCTATTTTATAATTTTTAAAAATATTTTTAATAATTTATATTTTTTATGCAAACATTAAGTGCATCCTTGGTAACAGCGTTGGTAGGAAACAGACCAATTTTTGCAAGGGATAGTCCTCAGCTGGCCACATCTTAAGCATCACGCAATTACTAAAAGTTGTTGAGAACACAAGATTCTACTGTGTTTATTGTTTTTTGGTTCTGCAAGAGTATTTGACTTGGTAGAGCAAATTACCACCTCAAAGGTCCTCTTCCATCTGTCCCCCATGGAACCACAATCAGAATTACTCAGAATCTCCTGAATGATACACATTTATCTTGGACAGCGCAAATGGACGATGAGTTTGGTCCAAAATCATATGAGAAAAGGAGAGTAGGTTGGATTACCTTAGGAAAATTTCACAACTCTTTTAATGACCCCAAATTCCTCTTAGAAACAAAGGTCAATCTTTTGCATACCAATATTCTACTAATGTAGCCGCTGGCTTGCCAGTCATGGGACACTGGTCTCTGAGGATTTACAAATGAGTGTTGCTGGTTGCTCACAGGGCAATAAAGAGACACGTGGTGTGCATGAGCAGGCTACAAAATATAATGAACTAGGAGTGTTGTAGAAAAAAGGAGCAAAGACGCATGATGGAAAATGCTATCCACATCTAGAGAAAGAACTATGAAGTCTGAATGCAGATCGAAGCATACTGTTTTCTCTTTTTTGTTTGTTTGCTTTTTGTTTTTTCTTTCTTGTAGTTTTTCCCTTTTGCTCTGATTCTTCTTTTGCAACATGACTAATGTGAAAATATGTTTAATATGATTGTACATGTGTAGCCTATATCAGATTGCTTGCCATCTTAGGGAGGGGGGAACAGAGGGAGGGGGGAAATTTAGAACTCAAAATCTTACAAAAGTGAATGTTGAAAACTAAAAATAAATAAATACATTTAAAAAAAGAAAAAAGGAGCAAAGAATCAGAGGAATACATTATTTTGAAAGGATGGGCTGGTCATGTGGCAGGAGTAATGTAATCAGTGGATAGCCCATATGTTCTGCTAATGTGTTTGTGACGAAAGGGGATGTCCAGGAGGGGCTCTCGCATGTTGGTTGGAACTCTGGTAATGAACTTGTGGAAGGACACAGACAAAAATCACCCAGGAAATGCAGGCTTGACGGGTTGCAATCTGCACCGTAAGAAGGAATATCAATCAGTCAGCAAGCATTTGTCAAGCACTTACTGTGTGCCGGGCACTGGAGAGATAAAGAAAGGTGAAAACATGGTCCTTACCTTCAAAGAGCATGTTTTAATGGGGGATACAACATAGTAAATAAGTATGTAGAATATGCAGAATAGATGAAAGCAATGGGAAAAGGGAGGGGACTAGCAGCTGGGGGATAGGGAAAGATCTGCTGAAGAAGGGGGGCTCTGAGTGGAGGCTTAAAGAAAGCCAGGAAATGTTGAAAACCAAAAATTAATTAGTTAATTAATTAAAAAAAAAGAAAGCCAGGAAAACTAAATGGAGAAGGTGAGAGGTACAGAGCATTTCAGCCATCAGGGACAGCCAAGGCAAAGGCAGGAAGATGGGAGATGGAGATGTTCTCTGCTACAGGTGGGGCTGGGGGAGAACTGATCTAGGGTTGGACCTCCAGTGGGTCCCCCTTTGGGGAGGACTGAGGGAGGCATGACCTTGGAAGAGGGCCATTTCTACATTTGGCTAGGAGGTGGATGTAGAGGGGGAGGGGAGCAGGGAGACAAAGAGCCTTAGGCCTTCCCAGAGTCCAGCTGGGTGGAGCTGTTGACAAGCTGTCACCCAGTCTCTCCAGCTGCCAGCCAGAGCCAGAGAGGTGACCTTGGCAGGAGAGAGAGACAGAGAGAGAGAGAGAGAGAGAGAGAGAGAGAGAGAGAGAGGGAGGGGGGGGGGAGGGAGAGAGGGAGAGAGAGAGAGAGTGAGAGAGAGAGAGAGAGGGACAGGGAGAGAGAGGAGAGAAAAAGAGAGAGACAGAGAGAGAGATGGAGAGACAGAAAGAGAGAGAGACAGAGAAGGATGGGAGAGAGTAAGGAAAGGAGGGAGATAGGCAGGAAGGAGAAGGAAAGAATGAGAGACTCTGTAAGGAAGGTCAGGGAAAGATCAGAAAAGGAGAGGAGGTAAAGAAGGGAGACCTAAGTCTCACTGAGATAGTCAAGGTTTCCCACCCCATTCACTCCGAGTTCCTCCCAATATCCGTGAGGGAGTTTAGAGCTAAGTGTGAAGGCGCCAGAATGAGATTCTGGGGTGTGAGGAGAGGCAGAACTAGTATCTGTGTCCAGCCTGGAGGTGGGGTAGATCTGGCTGGACTTTGTCTTGTTGGTCCTGAGAGTGGTGGGTGGAAGAGGTTGGGAGCCTCAGAGGACTGAACTTCTGACACTCTGTGCTCCTAGAGGTGCCCCAAGGTCTATGGAATCCCCCAAATGTAGTACCCCCATTTGCCCCTCTCAATCCTCATTCCTTTTACTGTGCCTCCTTACAGAAATCTTGAGGAGAGGGAGGTGAGCCTGGGGTTTGGAGGACAGAGGGCAATAAGGTGACCCAGAGAGGGGAAATCTGTGTGTAAATAGACCCTGGAACCCCTCCTTCTATTCCCCCATCCTCCTACTCTGGGCAGCTGAGTGGACTGGGCTGCAAATAGTCAGGGGAATGAATGAGTCAGTGAGGCTGGAAATAACCCCTCCCCCGCCTCCCCAGACAATGGGGGAGGGAGAGGGACAGTGCCCCCAGCTGCCTGGGACCTAGAGGCTAGAAGTCAGAGAAACTTGTGCCCAGCTCCCTGTGCCAACGGACTCTGGAGTCAGGGAGGGGGTGGACCATTGGGCTAGGAGGAAGCTGGGTAGAGCAGTGAGCCCAGGCTTATAACTATGATTTCTGCTACTACTTTTTTTTTTTAAATAAAGGATCCTTTCCCTTTCTCCACCCCTACCCCCCAACTCACCAAGCCAATTATCAATCAAGTATTTATCCAACTTCCAGAGGTGGGAGATCACTTTTCATGGGCCACCAAGCCAGACCACAGGGCCCTGCCCAGGAGAGCCAATGCCAAGATTGAAGTCTGAGCCCCCTGGCACCTGTCCTGTAGACGTGGAGTGAGTCATAGTCCAGCACTTCCCCCACCCCCCACCTTCAGCCATGAGACTCTTTCTGTACCACAATCTTTCGCATTCGCCATTCTGCAGATAGGAAGGCTGAAACACACTCTCCCCAACAAAGGACCAGATAACCCAAGGTCTTGGGGGTCCTATGAAAGTCAGTCAACTTGACTTTCCAACCCTAGGGGCAAGAGGGTCATGGGTTTTATTAGTGGCTCCTATAGTATCTATCTTAGTGTATAAACACTGGTACATCAAGGACCTGTGATTTCATATGGTGTGGGAATTCTCCTGCTTAGGGCTGTCTTAGGTCCAGAGGAGTTAAACTGACTCACTCTAGGTCACATAGCTGGTAAGAGTCACAGACTATTTGAGCTCAGGTCTTCAGGTTTCCAAATTCAGTGGAGTTCATCAGTCATTTTCTCTTTCCTCTTTCCTTTTCAGTTTAAAACTGTTACAATTAGATTTTTTGATTGGGGATGGGGGAGTAGGGGGTTGGGGGGGGTGGGGGGAAACAAAACAAACAACCCAACAACAACCCAATCTAATTGTTTTGATTAGAATTGCAAGACTCTAGGCAAATACATTCTTACTACAACCCTGGTTAGGCAGACTCCATCCCTGGTGAGGATCCTGTCCTTCCCATATTTCAAGCCCTTGTCCAAATATCTGAATCTCCTCCTCATACAACTTCCTCTTAACTATTCACTTCTCAAATCTGCCTTTCTCTTTGAAATTTCTTGTCTTCAACAAGCAGCAGAAATTAAAATAGCACCTTTGTCTTTAAGGTTTTCAGTGTCTTGCCCAAAATTTATTAATTTTTATCAATACTGAGACTTCTGTTGTGACCGTCTCCACCCACTTTAAACTATTTCTCTTCCCATGGACAGGAATGGGACTGAGATAAGAGAGGCTTTAGATTGATGTGGACTGGGAGTAGATAGAGTTCTAAGTATTAAAGTTACCAGAAGAAAAAGAGGTGAATTGGTAAGGGGGAAGATAATTAGGGAAAGACAATATTTGTTGTTCTTTAGTCCTTTCAGTCATGTCTGACTCTTCATGACCCCATTTGAAGGGTTTTCTCAGCAAAGACACTAGAATGGTCTGCCATATCCTTCTCCAGCTCATTTTACAGATGAGGAAACTGAGGGAAACAGAGGGAAATGACTTGCCCAGAGTCACACAGCTAGTGTCTGAGGCTGGATTTGAACTCAGGTCTTCCTGACTCCAGGCCCAGCACTCTAGACATTATGGCACCACTTAGCTGCCCTTAAGAAGGTATCTCTGACTCCAGTTTACCAAATCAACCTTATCTCACATTATTCCCTTTTATATGCTCCATCTGTCGCACTCTACATATTTTTTCCCATCTGGAATCTTAATGCCTTTTCTCATACTATCCTCCATTCCCCAACATGGAAGGAGTTCCTGTCTGGGACCCTTACCTCGGACAGCTGCTAGAGTTCTTCCCTCCCTTCAAGCCCTCTGTCAGTAGCCATCACTTTCATGAAGCCTTCTCTGTCCACCCCTCACACTCTTATTCAGTGTGTGACCATGGACAATTCACTCACCTCTTGGAACATCAATTTTCTCCTCTGTAAAATGGGTAGCAAAGTGCTTGCCCTTTCCTACCTCGATGCTGTTATAAGGAAAGTGCTTAGCAAACCTATAAGACTTTAAGATTCTGCAATTTCCTCTGCTCAGGTACTCAATGCTGAAGTAGATCTTGACTGTAATGGCCTCAGAGAGTGGCTGTGGCCCCAAAGATCATTACCCTGCAGCCAGCCTAGTGGTATACTCAAAACAGCCAGGCTGGTCCTCAAGTAGCTACCCAGCCTGTGAATAGAGCCAAAGACTAGCAATCAGGAAGACTGAGTTCAAATTCAGCCTTGGGCACTGACTAGCTAGGTGATTCTGGACAAGTCACTTTAGCTCCTGTTGGCCTCAGGTATTTTCATCTGTAAAATGGGGATAATAATAGCATCTACCTCCTGTTCTGAGGATCAAATGAAATAACATTTGTAAAGTGCTTTGCAAACCTCGAAGTGCTATAGAAATTCAAAATCTTAGACACGTGCCATTGCTAGAAGGAAGTTCACTCCCTTGGCATGGCTTTTGAGAACACAGAGTCACTTCCATGCCACAAGTAGGCATCAGAAGAAGACATCAAAGGAGGCAAACTTTAAAGTACTCTAGAAAAGTAGCGGGTGTGTGTGGGGGGGGCGGGGTTGTCTGTTTTTTAAGCTGAAAGAATGACTACTTATCTACATATGACTGGTATGAATGGTGTAGAAACAAACTCTATATTCACAGTCCTCTAGATGAGAGAGAAGAGAAAGCCTGGAGGTGCTCTAACTGGAGAGGCCCCCAAACAAAGGGGAAGGTGCTCCTCCCTGGGCCCCAAGGGCTTCCCCTTCCCCTCAAATCACCTTGTGTTTATTCTATCCGTATTTTAGACAAATGTATGAAAGGCAATGCAATGTAATGGGCAGAGAATTAGTTTTGCAGTCTCACTTTTGACCTATAGTAGCCATGTGATTCCTTGACCTCTTAGGCCTAGGCAACTCTGAGACTAAGTGACAGAGAAGTCTGCCTTGGTAGAAGAACTCTCCTGATCCAGAAGTTCCTTATACCAATGAAATGACAGGTTTGTATAAATTATATATATAAAGAGTTCTATGTCTATATGTTGTCTCCCTTGATAGAATGTAAGTACCTTGAGGGCAAGGGTTGCTTCATTTTTGTCTTTGCTTAGTGCCTGACATATAGGAGGCACTTTAAGATTTCTTCATTGATTGATTAATTGATTTAGGAAGAAAGCTGGATATTTTTGAGCAGGGCACACCACACTGGGAACCAATGGGCAAACCTCAGTTTGGGGAAAGCAGGAACTCAGGTAGCACATAGTAGGTGCTTTATAAATGCTTATTGACCGACCATGAACAGGAGGGAGCCTCCAGGCCCTGGGTATTGACATGATCCAGAGGAAAAAAAACCATGGTTGAGGCCAACAGCCTGCACAGTGGGTAGAGAAACAATAGAAGAAAAATTGTTCACCAAGGACCCCTCTGACCCTAAGTCATGAAACATCAGAAGAGGCAACATGGAGGCAGTAAATCCAGAGCTCTACCTGGAGTTGAGAACACCTGGCTTCAAAGCCGGCCTCCAACATTGGCCTTGGGTGGGTTGTAGAATGTGTTGTAGGATCTATGGATCCAGAACTGGACAGGGCCTTAAAGATCACTTCATCCAGGCCCCTTATTCTGCAGTAGAGGAAGCTAAGTCCCCGAAAAGTTAAGTGACTTGTCCAAGGTCACACAGGTAGTAAGTGCCAGAGGCAGAATTTGCACTGAAGTCCTCAGATTCCAAATCCAGCACCCTTTCTTCTGTATTACGCTAAACAACCTCTCTGAGTCTTGGTTTCCTCATCTGTAAAGTGGGGATAAAGCACCAGATCTGGGATCAGATAGACCCGAGTTCAAATCCAGCCTCAGACACTTACTAGCTATGTGACCCCCTGCGAGTCACTTCACCTGTTTGCTTCAGTTTTCTTACCTATAAAACAGGGATAATAAGAATACCTCCCTCCCAGGGTTGTTGTGAGGATCAAATGAGATAATAATAGTAAAATGCTTAGCACAGTGCCAGGCACATAGTAGGCACTGTATAAATAAACATTTATTCCCTTTTCTGTCCCCCATAGTACCTCCCTCACATTCTAAGTAAAGCTGGTTTTGATCCTTAGAGTACTGTGCAAATGTTAATTTTGATTGTTATTATTTCTCCAGGGGCTGAGACTGAGACCATTAGGCAGCAGACAGCAGGAGTCATAAATAATTTATCAGGAACCAACCCAGGTTAGAAAAATCCCTATATACAGATAGGACACTGATGGGCAGTTCCCCCTGCCCCAGGGCACAGGTGGTGGCTAGGGTAGGAGCCCCATAGGACGACACTGGGCCTGGAAGACAGAGAGAGCCAGGGAGCCAGAACTTAGCTTGGGATGGGAGAGGGAGAAGGTTGTACGATGACCTTGGAGCCTGGTACAGAGTGGAGGGGATTGGCCTTGGGGTCAGGAGGCCTAAGTCTGAGTTCTAGCTTGGGCACTTACTGACCATGGAGCAATCCTAACACTAAACCTCAGTTTCCTTTTCTGAAAAATGGAGGCAGGATTACTTGCCTGGTCTACCTCCTAGGGCTTTTGTGAGGAAAGCGCTTTGTAAAATGATACGTTCTTAGGATTATTCTTATTTGTCCACAGAAAGTGGACTACCTGCCATCCCCGTGGTCTCCCCTCGCCTCCTGCCACAGGCTCCTCAGGTGGTAAAGCCGGAAGGAAACTGCATTGTCTAGCTGGGTTTATAGACACTGGCCAGGGAGAAGTCCAGGGGAGCTGGAGACCTACCAAGGAGAGGACACAGTAAGTGGGGCCCCTACCCTGAGGTCTCCCCACATCCCTCTCTCCTTTCCTCTGGCCAGGATGAGGTCCAGCCCCACAGAGGTTCAGACCAATGCTGCTGGGGGCTGGGATACAGGGAGCAGAGGGAAGGCTTTGGGGATGGAGGGAGGCACAGCTGGTGTACCATGGCAAGCCCAAGTCAGGTTGTAGAACTGGGACCCGCTCTAAAGCAGCATAGGCCAGAGAATGGGAAGAGACCTTAGAGCTATCGTCTGATCCACTCAGTTTACAACTGAGGAAACTGAGGCTTAGAGGGGTTAGGAGGCTTGGTCAAGATCACACAAGTGACCAAGAGCAGGTATAGGATATGAGCTAAGGTCCTCTGACTTCAGGTCCAATGTTCTTTCATTGACCTAGGATGTTTTAAGGACACAGGATCACTGGGGTTGGGAGAAGGGAGTTGGGAGAAGCCATGACATAGCAGGTACTTAATAATTGCTTGTTGATCTATTGCTGCAACTACTGGCCCCTTCCCTTTCTTAGCACCGTGTTGGCGCTGGGACAAGGAAAACCCACTAAGGCATTGTCAGGGGACTGACTGGGAGAAGAGAGCCTGCTTAGGCCAAGGCTCGGACCTTCCCAAGAGATCCCCCACCTCCCTTGGATGTATCTCTAACCATATTTGACTTCCAGTCCCTAGAAAAAGGGAAAGAGTCTTAGTTTACACACTGGTACTGAGGGACCCCTCACTCCTACTTTGGTTCCCCCAGGTACCTGGGACCCAGGAGGGACTGAAGGATGCTCTAAGAATATTTTCTATTAGTCTCAATGCTGTGCCAGCTCCCAGAAACCAAGGCCCTTCTCCAAAGCTCCCTCTTCCCTCCAAGTTTCTTACTCCAGAGGTTGAGAACACCCCCTTGAGAGAGGTTCTGCTCTAAGCTGTCCAGATCTAGCACCCAGAGCCAACTAAGCATGAGTCCCAATGTATTGATCTAGAACTTACATGGGGTACAGGGGTAGGCCTGCCCTAGGGGTGGTAAAGAGGATCACAGTTTCCACCCCAATCTAAATCAAGTGCCCTGGGCTTCTGGAGTGACCCACCAGGGGCCACAGAAGGGGAGCTGGAAACAGGGTTGGGGAGTGGAGTTGAGAGGCTTGGAACTGAGATCCCAGGACCAAGATCTAAGACTTGGAACCTGGAGCTCCATTCAAGCCCCAGCCAAGAGTGGGGGATGGGGAGGAGAGAATGGAAGCTTTTCTATCGGGCCTGTTAGCGGGGGGAAACAGAGGAGGACACTCCCCTTGGGCAGGCCAAGCAGGCTCCACACTGCGGCCCGCTCAGATTTTGATCTCAGTTCGGAAGGTCTGCTGCACGTGCTCCGGGTGGGGGTGGCGTCGGGCACGGATGGTGAGGCTCCCGTCATCGCCTAGGGCTGAGGTCACGGAGGTGGGGTCCACATCTTCTGGCAGCTGGCATTTGTGGGTGAATGTATTCATGACAGTGCCATCTGGGGCCAGCTGGGGGTAGAGGAGGCAAGGGGTCAATACAAGTCACTCTGGCCTTGCTGTGACCTTCCCAAAGGAAACAAGGACCTCATAATCTTCCCTTTTTTCCCTAAACCCTGTGAAACATAGATTAGTGAAACCTGTACTGGGACAGCGAGGAGGGTGTGGCCAGGGTAGGGTGGCCAGAAGTTAAGTGCACCTGACTATGGCTAGCACCTAAGAGCTCGCACAATGTGTCCAGGTATTTGTTGGTTAATCGAGTGCGATTAAAATTCTCTCAGGCCCGGGATGGGGTGGGGAGGGGTACAGGGGGGTCTCAGCAAATGGGATGAAGGTGACGTGAGCAGGGTGAGAAGCTCTATGTGGTCATGAGGGAGTGAAGAGGTTGGGGCCAGAATAAGGGGGATGGAGATCACTTAGGAAGGTAGGACCTTAATAGAGGGGAATAGGAGGAAAATGGGCCCTAGTGAAAGGGAGAGGGGCTCATGGAGAGGGGAGTGGAAATTAGTTAAGGAGAGGGGGCTCAACAAAGAGGATGGGGCTCAATGAGGAGATGGAATATGTGATAGGAGGGGGGTCAGTGAGGGGGACTAAATTAGGGGATTAATGAAGGGCTGGTGACTCATCTAAGAAAAAGGAGAGGATCTCAGGGAGGGGGATGCAGGTTCTGTGCTAGGGATGGGGATGGGTTATAGTGTTCTCAGGAATCCACTCTAGGAATCCATAGGAAGAGTCTGGGTAGGAATGAAGTGTCTTCCCTGGAATACCCTTCCCTTCCCTCCCTTAGGTACCTGGCTTAAACAAGTGACCACCCACATAAAGCCAGGTCAATGCTCAGGCCTAGGTGGCTCCTCCCAGTGGCCTCTGGCCAGGACATAGCGTTCTGATGGTGGCAAGAGGGAGCATGAGTCATGTCCAGTCATTGGGCATCAGGACTGGCACATGCCTGGGTTGTCTGGGGCTGGCACCAGGGTCATCTGCAGGGACAACTGTGGGTGGTAGCTGTGCTGGTTTCCCCTTCCTGAGCCCTGGAAATAAGACCTGGGCCAGTCCCCCAGAGTCCATCTTTCAGAGCTGGCTGCATTCCTGGACTATTGCTAGTGCCCACCCATGGCTCACCTTGAATCAACAGGGCTTCTACAAATAGGGAAACTGAGGCACAGGATGAGGAGGTAGCTTGTGTAAGAGCTATAGCTGCGGATTTGCTACTACTTGGCTGTGAAACCCCTGGTCTCACTCAGAAGGCTTGGACTTCAGGACAGGCCCTTATGTTTGTTAGCTGGATGACTTTGGGCAAATCACTTCCCCTCTCAAAGGCTCAGTTTCCTCGTCTGTAAAATAGTTATGATAATACTTGCACCACCTATCTCACATAGCCCTTACCTTTCTTTACAAGGAAAGAACTTTGCTAACTTTAAAGAATTATGCAAAGATGAGTTATCACTATTTTAAATATTTGAACATCCAATAAGGTCTGAATAAATGCTTGTTTGTTCATTGATAGGCTTCGGACAGATTTGTCTTGTTCTTAGGTGACCAGGGAAGAGTTGTTGGCCTCCTTCTGGTCCCTCCAATGAAAGGTCACACAGAGTAGGGCCCCCAATATGATGTTCCTTCCTACTGGAGGAAAGGGCCCAGCAAGGCAAAGGAAAACCTTAGTGAGGTTCCGGGGGCCTGCATCGCCTCCAGTAGGAGTCTGCCTAATCCCCCCAAGCCTTAGAGGCTTCAAGGGCAAGTCAGGGCTGCATTGTGGGTCCACCCAAGATCCAGGGAGCTAGACTTGTAAGTCCTGAGAAAGAGGGGCTCCCACCCATTTCCTTCCTGTCTCCATTGGGATCTGGCCCCTCCTGGTCCTTCCCAAGTATATCTTCCATTCAGTCTCAGCTTTTGTCTCCAATACCCTGCCCCATTCCCTTATTTTCCATCTCTTCAACCCTTGTTACACCTCCCCTTAAAAAAAATCTGTTGACATGTTTTGTTTTGATATTAGCTTCATCTCTACCCTCTCCCCTTCCCTCACCAGACTGATATTCTCTTGTGACAAAGAATAAAAGAGGGGAGAAAATAGTAATTCAGCAGAACTAACCAAAACGTAGACCAAGTCTGACAATATATGCAGTATTACAGACCCATAATCTCCCACTTCTGCAAAGAAAGTCAGAAGGCTCATTTTCTCATCTCTTCTCCCAGACCAAGTTTAATTACAATGAATTACATTCTGCTTTGCCCAGATCACCTTCTGCCCCTGCCTCACCTAATTTCTCTCCTCTTCCACTTCTCCTGATCCCATTTAGGTTTTCCTAATCACTCCCCCTTGTCAACCTTGTCTGGGGAGCGAGTCTGGGGAGATCCCAAAGGAAGAGGGCAGACTTAGCTGGATCAGGAGGGATGGACGGGATACTCAAGCCTAATTGGGACAGAGTGCTACTCACCTTCTCAGCCCGAACCTCAATCTGGTTGTTGGATGTGGTAACAATGATGTCCTCTGGGGAGAAATCACTCACGTCCACTGCGAACTGGTAGGAATCTCCCAGGGTCTTGATATTGCCTGTACCCCCAGATCGGGCTGCCGTGGCAGGGGTTGGGGATGGGGAATAGGAGATGGAGTGATTTTCACTTCTCAATGTGAGGAGGCCGAGTCTGCCTTTCTTTTTTCTTCCCAAACACCCATTGGATGATCAGTAGAATGTTGGAACTAGAAAAGATGATCTAATGCAGCCTCTTCATTTTACAGATGAAGAAACTGAGGCATAGAGATGAAGGACTTGCCTGATTAGAACCCAGGTCCTCTCTCTGACTCCAATCTAGCACTTTTTCCATTACACCATGGCATCTGGGTTTTTTCCCATTCCAGAGTGATTACAGGAGACCGCTCCTCGGGTCCTGGGCCCCACATGTCTCAGCTGTAGCCCCTCCCCAACTCCTCCCCTCCTAGTTTTTTTTCTACCTCTAAACCCTGACACATCTCTCCATCCCCCTGCCCCACCACAGCTAGGCCACCTTCAGACTATCAGCAGTGAGTGCTCTCTGAAAACCTCCAAGCTCTCATCATTCCAAGGAGTCAATACTCTGGAATCCTGAAGACCTGGCTTTGAATCTCAGTCCTTCCATCTGTGTGACCTTGAGCAAGTCACCTAAGCTGGGTCTCATTTTCCTCATCTGTAAAATGAGGGAGTTGGTCCAGATGACTTCTGAGGTTCCTTCTAGCCCTAGATCTAAGATGCGATCTTCCTTCCTATAGCCCCAGTCTTTAGTCAGTTGAGATGCCCTCTTCACCTCAAATTCCCATTCATTTCCTTGAGTTCCCTCCAGGTCAGAACTGATCATAGGGTTAGAGATGGAAGAGGCTTTAGAGGTCATCTGATCTAACCCTTTCTTTTACAGATGACGAAACTGAGGCCCAAGAACTTAAGTGACTTGCCCAAGGCAATGAAGGAATCGAGTAACAGAACCAGAATTCAAATGAGGTCTTTGGACTTGGTTTAGCCAAAGTCCATTTACCCTTTAGGGCCACAGCTGATTCTCATAACTACACTTAGCCGTCGTATCCACATCTTTCCTTTATGGCCACTTCTTTCTCCTTTGTCCACTTGTACTCTTGTGGCCACACCTGCCCCACCCCAGCTCCCATAGCACCTCCTGCTGGCAGAGTTGGCTCTAACAGACTTTTGGAACCAATGGAGTCCCGGGTGCGTGTACACTCATATGCCTGTCTCACTCCCAGCTGTGCCAAAGAGATCAAGATCCCTTGATCTCCTATCTTCTCTCCCTTCTACCCCAACTTGCCTGGAAAGCCCAAAGGCTCAGTGTGGGGCCGCATGAAGCTGCCGAAATCCTCAGAAAACATGCTCAAAGTCTTCTCCATGGGCAGGTCCCGGGCAGGGGGGTTGTGGGAGGCTGAGGAGGAGGAAGAAGATGAGGAAGAGTGGAAACTGTGTTCCGCTCGGAAGGTAGAGGAGGTCTTATGGCTCATTCACCAGGTGGGGGAGGGCTCTGTCCCAGGAACCGCAAGGAGTCACAGCAGGGCACGCGGGCTGGGCTGAGGGAGTGCTTGGGGCCCTGGTGATTGGGGCTTTATAAGGCCCTCAGCCGCCCCCCAGGCTCTGGGCCAGCCCTCTTGTCCACTGGCTAAATATAGGTCTCTGGCAGGCAGTAGCAGGTTGGAGGAGGGGGGTTGGTGGGCTGGTGGGTGGAGACGTGGGGGTAGAAGGTTTTCCCGCTGAGATGTTGGTGCTGACATTCCAAACAAACCAAAGCAGACTGAGGCTGAGCTCATCCAGAAGCATTCCAGTCCTGCTGATAACGGGAGGAGGCTGTGAAGGGGGCAGAAGGAAGGATGGAGGAATCAAAGGGGTGTGTGTGTGTGTGTGTGTGTGTGTGTGTGTGTGTGTGTGTGTGTG